>NC_065919.1:19213336-19550012 GCF_024586455.1 Bactrocera neohumeralis
TGTTGCCTGTTTGACAGGTTAGAAGGAATTCATAATGCACAACACCACGATAATCGAAGAAAACAGTGAACATGACCTTGATTTTTGAGCGACTTTGGCGCGATTTTTTTGGTCTCGGCTCTCTTTTGGCACGACATTCGCTCGATTGATCGGTTGTTTCGGGGTCGTAAACATAGATTTAAGTCTCATCGCCAGCTATAATGCATTTCATGACACCCTGGTAGTCGGAAAGCATCGTTTCACACACTTCAACGCGACGCCTTTTTTCCAAAAAATTCAATGTTTTCGGTACCAGTCGAGATTTGGCGCGCTTGAGGCCCAAAACATCCTTCAAAACGGTATTGGCTGAGCCTTTCGATATGCCAACTTCATCAGCAAGGTCTCTAATTGTTAATCGACGGTTTTCCAACACCAAATCTTTGATTTGTTGAACGTGAGCTTCGTCGGTTGAGGTTGATGGTCGCCCTGGACGCTCTTCGTCTTCGACACGTTCACGGCCGGCTTGGAACTCACTATACCACTTGCAAACATTTTTTTTAGACATAGCCTCATCACCAAAGGCTTTCTGAACCATCCTCAACGTATCCGCAGCAGAAAATTGATTCCGTAAACAAAATTTAATGCAAATTCTTTGCTCAACAAATTTCGACATCGCAAAAAACGAAAAAACTCACTTTTAGCAGCTCACAAAACGACACGTATCTCAAACACTAATTAATATTTTGACATGAAATTTGACATAAATGTGACTGACAGTACTAGCAACCTAAAAAAAAAATAATTTTCCAAATCCTTCGACGCGCGCAGTTTAAATTCAAATGTCACCTTACACCTTACCTTGGGCACAGTAGTATATACATATTTTTATGCGATCTTTTTTATAAATCGCTTACTTTCACTCTTGATATGCAAGGAAGAGCCACCCATATGGAACTATTTTTAGTTTGGGTGATTCAGAATTTCTTTGCTGAGAACTCTGCATTCAATATAACTTAATTTTTGCCGGGAAGTTCCACAAAAGTCTGAATTTAATTGAAACTGCTGGTGCCAAGTTTCCTCAGTATAAAGCAGGCTCTTCGTTGAATTGACAGATGCAGCACAGATTCACATAAATTAATGAAACGTGCCAATGTAGAGGTCGAAATTGGAAGGAGTTGATTCAAAATATATTCGAAAAAAGGATATCAATTAATTTTTTTTGGATGTTATTACTCGATAAAATTTCTGTTGAAAATTTTCCGTTCAATATTCGTACGAAGTTCATCAATCGAAGCTGGGTTATTGGCATAAACCAAAGATTTGACGTAGCCCCACAGGAAATAGTCCAGCGGGGTAAAATCGCACGACCGAGGCGGCCAATTGAATAGGCCACTTCGTGAGATAACAAATTCACTAAACTTGGTTTTCAACAAATCGATTGTGACACTTGAGCGGTAGCCATTGCCATTTACGGTAATGTGCTTGTCTTGATCGTCACGGAAGTATGGCCCAATGACGCCGCTGGTCCATAAGCATTACCAAACCGTAATTGTTTTGGGATGCAATGGTGACTCATGGAGTACGTGTGAATTACTGCCTGGACAGTAAGGCATATTTAGCTTATTGACGAAACCATTCAGCCAGAAATGAGCCTCATCGCTGAAGATGATTTTTCGATGAAAACCCGGATAATTTTCAAGTTGTTTCTCAGCCCAATTCACGAACAAACGACGATTCTGTTGGTTAAACGGCTTCAGTTCTTGTGTCCATTTAATCTTATAAGGATGTAGGCCAAGATCTTTTCACAAAATTCGCCACAACGGCGTCACAGATGTCACAATGCTTGAAAACCACGTGTGAGAGACTGATTTGGGTCTTCCCCATTTGGTGCGTTAGCGGCAGCATATTCTCGACACTACGGGTACTTCTTTGTCTCACTGTCACGGGAACATTTTGTCAATTGTTGACCTGACAGGATGAATTTGGCGACCATAAATTAGACGTAGCGCTCTTAAAGTTGAGGCCACTGACTTCGAATTTCGGTAGTAAGCTTTAATAATTTGGACTCGTTTTTGGGTCGTATATATTTCCATGATTAAATGGCAAATTGTTAGATCGTATATGAAATAGCAAATCTTACTAAAGAGAAATGTCAAAAGAGCGGGAAAAATATTGCGTCGTTTGCTATTCCTATCGGTCTACTTTTGTGGCGTCCTTATTGAAAAACCCGTTGTATGCCTTGATTTCTTTCTCAATCTTCACCATACGTTTTGGAAGCAGAGGGTATCAATACCAACCTCAAAACACTTTATTGTGCAGAATTTCAGTAAAAACTCGCAGCTAGACTCAGAATACTAGCCAGAAGAGAATATTGTAATGTGAAAGAATAGTCTTAGATACCTCACACCTAAACTTATATTCGTAATTGAATGTGAAGTCAAAGTTCGTAAAATAAATTAGAAAAGCTCATAGTAAAAATTTAATACTGTTGTTGTAAACTACGGTCTTTCAATGGTATTTTAACTTTAAACCGAACAAAGTCGATATTAAAGTAGATATTGAGGAGACCCTAACAAATCAACGAGTGTGAAGAGTACCTGTCCGGTCAGCCGGCAGTTCACCAACGTAAAACATTCATTCACCCCTCCTTGGCTCACTCAAATGCTTTTCAATTAGTTAATGTATTTTCTGTAAGATTTAAGCCGTATTCTCAAATATATGTACATTAAGAAAATTAAATAAAAATATTCGATTTTTGGAAAAGTCTAACTGTATATAACCTTTTAATTAAATAGAAACTAAGAATCTCTCCATTTATTGTCATATCTAGCAATTAGATATAATTAATTTAATCAATTGTCAATCACACACAACAGACGAAACTTTTGAAAATTTGAAAATCTTCTGTTGGCAAATCAATTTTGTAATCCAACTGCTAAATGAAAGCCGAGAATATGAGAAATATATGTGGTTAATAAGGAAATATTGCAAAATAAACTGTTAATTGCCTGAATTTATGCTTCCATTTGTATATATGTAACTATCATATTTGCATGCATTTTCGCTTTTAACAATGAGCGCTGTATTCCTTGGGATTTATAATTGCCTCAAGCAGTTTGAAAAAATTATATTTTCTATCATCTTTCATTCTACTTCATGCTAATTAATATTAATTGTACAAACATATAATGTGATGCGTCGGATATGTGCATGTATTTGTAATTATGTAATGATAACGAGTACGTACGTGCTACATGTTTAACCACGGAGAGCGAGAGAGAAGAGAAATAAATGAGTATATAATAAAAGAGTTTATAATCGATAAGAATATCAAAATATGCTAAATACTAGACCGAGAACATTTTCCCATCTTAATATAGATATAACTTCATAATAATCTAAATCCTCACCCATTGATGTATGTATGCTTGGGATCTCTCTTATGCCTTACAGCAGCTCCTACTAAACCATATCGATCTTAAAAGAGCACTACGATCACACCTAAACGTGTGGAACTTAGCAGAGAAGTCGATAGAAATAGTGTGGAAATATAAGTTATTGCTAAAGGGTATGTTGACTCTACTGCTCTCAATCTATCGCAGGGACCTAAAGTACGAATAGAACAAAGGAATATTTTTTGTTGACGTAGGCAACGCTGACGCGCTTACAGCTGCGATAAAAGGGATCTAAGGTGGTTAAATTAGAAAGCTTTCTGAACCCTGTTGTTTTTGTAACGGGTATCTAATCCCCTTTAGGATGGTAAGGATTAGCTAAGTTGTCGTCAACGTCATCCAATGGAAGGCCCAACAAACGTACTTTTTCGACGGTGTCGGACCAAAAAGAGAGGGTTGATGGGACATACAGAGAGGTGGTCAGTGGCATGCGGGAACTCATTTCATGCAGGACATATGTTAGATATGTCAGTATCTATTCCGGATAAGTAGGAGTTTAACCTGATATATTGATATAGTATCAATTCCCACAATAGCCGGTTCTACGCACCGTATTTTATTCGGCCAAGGGCTGTTATTTTGGAGATCTAACTCCATCTAGATCGGTAAGTCTTAGTTTATTTTTTAACTCTCTTCAAAATTCCCGAAACAATTCTGTGCAATCCGCACTATACTCAGCATTAGAAGTAGCTGTGAAACTCTGCCCAAAAACTGTCGACAAAGTAACATAGATAGACTCAACCAGTGAACGGGTTTATTCCTCCCGAGCTTGGATTTTTAGGACGGCAACAAAAGTTTGCAGTTTTTTTGGATTAATGGATCATATGATCTGCATCCTATATCCTCTCCGGACTCCGGCTGTAGATGAGCTAACAACTACCGACAACCATAGTAAAATACTACATCACTTCAGAAACCACAAATAATATAATGAAACAAATTTTTGAGAAAATTCCACACATAGTTATAAGTCTGAAGAACACAAGTTTTGTGTCTAAAGATTCTGAAAGACTCACGAAATTATTACACTTTTCTCTCATGGAAATCAGTACATTGATATACAGGTCGCGAGGTCAAGATTGTGAGACGCGAATTATCTTCCTTTCTTTCTTCTTCTTTTTAATTGGCGTAGACACCGCTTACGCGATTATAGCCGAGTTAACAACAGCGCGCCAGTCGTTTCTTCTTTTCGCTTCGTCCTTCCAACCGAGTGGAGGTCTTCCTCTTCCTCTGCTTCCTCCGGCGTGTACTGCGTCGAATACTTTCAGAGCTGGAGTGTTTTCGTCCATCCGGACAACATGACCTAGCCAGCGTAGCCGCTGTCTTTTAATTCGCTGAACTATGTCAATGTCGTCGTATATCTCGTACAGCTCATCGTTCCATCGAATGCGATATTCGCCGTGGCCAACGCGCAAAGGACCATAAATCTTTCGCAAAACTTTCTCTCGAAAACTCGTAACGTCGACTCATCGGTTGCTGTCATCGTCCAAGCCTCTGCACCATATAGCAGGACGGGAATTATGAGCGACTTATAGAGTTTGGCCTTTGTTCGTCGAGAGAGGACTTTACTTTTCAATTGCCCACTCAGTCCGAAGTAGCACTTGTTGGCAAGAGCAATCCTGCGTTGGATTTCCAGGCTGACATTGTCGGTGGTGTTAATACCGGTGGTGTGGTCTTCCTTTCTTTATATTATTAAAAATTTACAGGTTATGAAAACAAAAAAGTTCCAACCCATACAAAAGGTTACAGATCTCTCGTCACGATTGTAAACCTCTTCACCATGACATAAAACAGGTTTCTCTTCTTTGGCATTATAACTGTGGGCCGTTCAGGGTCGAGAAAACAAAACTTCGGCAGTTACGAGGTCACGTCAGTTCCATATCCCAACTGTAGACAAGTCTCTATGTACTTGGCATTTCCGTTGGATGCGTGAGCGCTTTTGATACCATTGTACATCTATCGAAGATTTTTTTGGAGTGTAAATAGGGTGAGCTACTTTAGGTCTGGGTTAAAGTTGCAGTAACATACCCGGACTCCGTTGCTGCAATGGCATCAAGCATTTACTTTAACGTCTCAACAAGGAGGTGCGGCTGCAAACGCGTGTCTGCTTGGAGTAAGTGGCTCGATTTGCAAACGCAATCAATAAATATGCCGCTGGGTTTCGGATACGACACGTAAAAATGCCTAAACGTTGACGGCGACAGCCTGGTTTAGTGAGATCTAACAAAGAGACTGTCTGCCAAACCTTGCGCTAAAGTCGGACCAAAATGTGTCTCATGAATTATAGAGGACAGAATTAAAGATATTGGAATATAAAATGGGTTAATTACCTCATTGATAGCATAAACAGTCCAAAAAATGCCTAGAAACAAATGAAAAAATATTGTCCCGATTTTTGAATTTGCCCTAATTATCATAGAATTACACGCGCAAGACAGGATTAGTTTATTATTGGGCAAACTCAGAAGTAGTAAATCACGTTGTGATGGTAAGTTCATTATGGACTCTCTTTAATTATTCCTCTAAATTTCGCATAGGAGAAAATTTTTTAATGCCGTATTTTCCAGGAAAGGTATACCGTTGGTGGAACTATGCCAGACCTTGGTATCTTAAGTACCCCAATAATAATTTTTCACTAGCCCCACCATGTTAAAAAACTTTATGGACTGATTCGGACAATTTTTCTCCTGAAAATATTACTTATTACTCGTATTATTCATTGAAATAATATATTTGGAACAACAACGTCGACCTCGAAATCCAAAACAGCATGACTCTTGCTAACAGGTGCTACTTCAGACTGAGTAGGTAATTGGGAAGTATAGTCCTCTCTAGACGAACAAACTCTTCAAGTCACTTTTCATCCCGTGCTGCTATGTGGTGCAGAGGCATGGGAGACGAGAACATCTGATTAGTCGGCGTTACGAGTTTTCGAGAGAAAGGTTTGGCGGAAGATTTATGGTCCTTTACGCATTGGCAATGGCGAATATCGCAGTCGATGGAACGATGAGCTGTACGAGATATACGACGACATTAACGTAGTTCAGCGAATTAATAGCTTGTCCAGCTTTGAGAGTATTCGACACAATATTCGTCGGCAGAAACAGTGGAAAAGGAAGACCCATTGAGAAGACCAAGTAGAAGAAGAAGAAGAAGTATATTTGGAACATTGAAAAAATTTCTTCTATATAAGAGATTCAACTTCTCGAGCTTTTGACTGACATTTCGGTTTTTAGAGATCAATATTTATTCTAACCCAGCGGAACAACGTTGGCAATAACAAAAACAACGAAGTCTTTATACAGGTATACACATGTGGTATAAACCTCAAAAAAAGAGAACTTGAAACACTTCAGGTCTAACCTATTTTTCTAAAGATTCCACAGAAATACTATTGTAAATAGAAAAATTGAGAATATTAGTTGCCATGGTTTTACCTAAAGAAATCTAATAGAAGTACTCACCCGGCCAGTACTTTGATTACCACATTCATCGAAACTAGAAAACCTGCAGTTGTCGAAGGCAAAAATACACTTACCTCTCGATATATTGTTCCACCGCTGGCGTGGTGCCATCCTTCTCCAACGTCTCACATACGGCCACACTGGGAAAATAGATTTTGTCATACGGTGTTAGACTCTCGAAGACAATGCTGACAGCGGATTGCTCAAAGTCACGTTCGAATGTTGAAATGAGCTTGTACGAGCCAAAAGCGGAGAGTATAAAACAAAAGAGCCAGAAAACTCGTTCACTAATATGCAATCTGCAAGTGAAAAGAAGAAAAGTGACGATGCGTACAAAACGGATTAGAGTCAGTATATTATGTTTGAAAATGAATATAGTGCTTTAAGACAAACGCATTTCTCAAGGAAAAAGGAAATGAGCAGGATATGGATTATGCTAATGCTAAAGAATGAAATGAACTGTGAGCTTTGCCGCCTTTGTCAGGAGGAAGTAGAAGAATTTCGCTCTGCAAGACAAAGCAGATGTGGCGGTAAAACGTGAGTTGCCAGAGCCTAAAGCGCTACGTGACAATACAATCTGAATTATGCATGCTCTTGGAAGCATTTATGCGCTATGCAGTGCTATGTGTAAGCAGCATGGAAATACAAAGATGAGCTTGCAGGGTTGCAGCAGCCAACGTACTTACTTGTTATTGGCAATGTAGCTGATGCCGGCCAAGGAGCAATTAGCACAGTAGTCGCGCAAACAGGCGAGCAGTGGCCAGAACATAACTGCTCTACAACACTCTTAGCAGACCACAAAAGCGCGGCAAACAGACTGACGCTGGCTGAATGACTGGCTGGCTGGCTGGCTCTAGACTGCTGATAGGCTGACGTCGAGTCAGTGAAGCAAGCTGAGTCGGAGGTGCAAAAGGTACAAACTTGTTGATGAGCCGAGTACGGGGCGCAAGCTCATTGATAGGCTGAATCAGAGGCTGACAAAGTCGTACGTTTGGTTGGCCGCTAATTCGGTTGCTTCGTTAGCTGCTTGCTTACTAAGTGCTCCGTGCTGAATGAAGCCAAGTATGGCGCTCGAGTGCCACTGCAGCTTTCAGCCAGCAAATAGTAGATTGCAGTAATAAACTATCCTACGGCTATGAGTGAGTATGTGTGTGTGCGTAAATTCTCCGTTATGCATATATGCATGTTGAATTGTATAATTGTCTCCTGCATGGTTTTTGAATGTATATATGTGTGTATGTGTGTGTGTGTGTGAGCATGTGTACTGTCGACCACAAGTGGAGAGCGTTTAATTGCTGTTTCCTTTTGCGTTCACCACAAACAAAGCGGACAAGGATAACGTGAAATAGCACAGCACTCGCTGCGGCAACCGCATGCCACTAACAACAATAACAGTAATGACACTCCAGGCAGCGGAGTTTGCAACAGTGTGACAATTTGAATACAATTTTACTGCTGTGAATAATATTGTGATTATGAAGAGCTTGAGTCCAACAAATACTATGAGTACAATACCTAAATATACTTAAATCTGAGTATTGATATGGTTTTGGCAAACAAAACATGTGAGTGAAACTTTGAGCGACATTTGAGATTGATTATAAGTTTGAGTATAAAAACTAAGTTGAATATTTATAGCAGTATTTGAATAATAGAAAAAGTTGGAGTATCTACAGTTACTACGAACATTCACAAATGGCTGGAGTTGAGCATAAATATGATTTTGGATATACTAATGGGTATGACTAAAAATTGAAGAGCGCATAGGAGAACTTTTACGAATATGAGTATATAAATGTAAATAAATAAATTTAGGAATATTATTGGTACAAAGTAAGATTATAAATATGGAGCAAGAATCTTCATTTTAGTATATATACGACTTTGAATAAATAAAAGGAGGTTTGGAATATAATAGCAAGTGAAGGACTATGAGTATAAATTATATTAAAAATACTCAAATGAGCCAAAAGTTCAAATTTTGGAATAAATAAGAGTATAAATGAACAAACTAATACCAGTATGAGGAAGAGTATGACTATGAGTATTTATAAAAGGATGAGTATATGTATGAATGTGAATTTGAATATTTAATTATGAGTATGAATATGAGTATTTGTACAATTATGATTAATTACATAGAAAGATGGAATAAGTATATATGATGTATGAGTATGTATGAGCAAGAATTTAAATATTTATTTAAGTATGAGTTTGATTATGAGTATTTATACGAGTATGAATATGGATATGAGTAAATATACAAGGATGAGTATTCATAAAAGGCTGAGTATTATTTTAGGTATGAGTATGATTTTATGTTTTTATTTATGAATATGAATATTTATACAACTATACAAGCATGGTAAAGTAAACAGCACTTTTTGAATCCTGCGCCCACTGGTGGCGCCATCTTTATGTCGACTGGTGCGTTAGAATCTGCTATCTTTATCGATTGGCCAGTGAATTTCATGACATTTCACCTATTGGAAGTGAAGTTATTGCTTTTTAAGTGTCAGTATGTTTGTGTTAACGGTGCAAAAATTAGCTTCGAACAAAGAGCCAACATTAAATTTTGTTTTGAAATTGGTAAAACTTTTACCGAAACATTTCAATTGATGAAACAAGTTTATGGCGATGATTGTCTATCCCGTAGCAGAGTGCACGAGTGGTTTCAACGTTTTCAAAGTGGTCGTGAGGACATAAATGACGATCAACATGTGGGCCAATTAAAATCCGTGATCACCGGAAATTCCATCGAACCTGTGCGTGAATTCATCAAAAATCAGCCGAAATCATCATTGATATTCATGGAAATGGAATTGAACATCTTCAAAATATCGATTTATCGCATTTTGACCGAACATTTGGGCTTACGAAAGGTGTGTGCACGGTTTGTTCCGCACAAATTGACTGACGACCAAAAATTGCTCAGAATCCAAAATTCGAAGGACGATTGTTTGACCAAACATCAGATTTTAAGCATTAACCACTCCCTGTGTTCAACTGATATGGCACCGTGTGACTTCTTTCTTTTCGGAAAAATGCATTTGCCCATGAAAGGAAAGCGTTATGCAGACTTAGAGGCCATTCAAAAGGCTTGCACCGGCATACTGGCGGCCATACCGGCCAACGAGCTAAAACACTCGTTCGACATGCTTTGGGACCGTGCAAAAAGCTGTATTGAAGCAGAGGAAGACTATTTTGAATAAAATAAATTGATTTTGCCGAAAAAACCATTTGTTCTGTTTTTTTAAGTCCTGTTTACTTTGGAACGCACTTTGCAAGTATAACTATGAGTTTTTATATGAGTGTAAGTATGAGTATTTCTCTGAATATGAATATGATTATTAATCTTAATTCTTCTTAAGCAAGCTTCTTCAACGTGCCAGCCTACGATTACCGTCCATTTCATTGTGCAAATAGGAAGATCTTTACTTTCATAATTTTCCAAGCGACCACAGCTTTCTCTGTCACTAGAAAATGATCAGAAAATACTATATCCAGGCTAATAGCTGTTGTTTTGTCAACTCTTGAAGCACTACGTTCTGGCAGCGCTGTGACTTTTTCAGCTACAATCTAGTAGTCGTAATTCGGGGTAATAGATGCCTCACCCTAATTATTGCCGAAGTCCATATACAAACCGTATTTTTTTCGGAATGCAATGGTGTTTCATAAAGCACGTCTGGATTGCTGCCAGACCAATAACGCATAAATATGCACTGAACGCCAACGTTACAGCAATTTGGAGTGATTTTGAAACCTTTTATCAACCTTTTTATAGCAGTTTAATACTTCTTATTTACGTTCGATACCTCTCACAGCTTTTTTATGCATAACTACGTCAACTTTCAAGATTTGTTATACCCTGAGCAGTGTATATTAGGTTGGCCATGTTGTTTGCAAAACTAAAAATGAAACTCAGCGACCCTGTAAATTATTATAGCTTCCGTAGGACTGAAGTAAACGTTTATATTATCATTTAATATTTGTCATCTTGCTGGTTGAACTTCCTGCCTCGTGGGAAATTAGTGACCGCTCTGGCGGCGCTAAAGTAAGTTGGCGAAATAGATTATTTCTATTTCCGATAGCTTTCATTAACTCCTTGTGAGCGTCTCTAGTATAAATGACTAGCAGTTTGAGGAATTTCCTCGACATCGTAAATAAATATGCCGCAAGACCCGCTATAAAGCTTCTAAAATAAAATTGAATATATTTTTCAACACCTTAGACCCACTGTGCTGCCGCACAACAACCTTGTACAACAAACCAGGCAACACAGCAATGCATTCACGTGAGAATTGCAATTAATGTTGAAATATTTTGTATGTCAATGCTGCATATATACATACATATATAACAGGAAGCGCGCCTGTTGTTGCCACTGCAGTTGCAGCTACAGTTAGCGGTGGTGGCGCCCCAAACGCAAACGTGTTGCTGCTTCCGCACAGTGTTCTCGCGTCCTTTATGTTTATGCAACGGTGGCAGATTGTCTCTCATATTTTACAATGCCACAATATATGCTTGTATATATTAAATAAATAAGTTCCGTTCGCCTACTTATATATGTGTGTGTGTGTATGTGTAGCAATTGTAACATACATATATATGCAAAATATGATTAATTTATATAATAGCAACAAAAAATAATAGCAACCACACGCAAGATAAGTACACAGGATAAATAAAAGAAAAAAATGCCATGGCGTATACGTTACGCCACAACAAGCGCGTTTTGAGTGCTGCCAAAGTGTGAGTTAATGAATGAGTAGGGAAGTGAATGAGTGCGCTAGTCAAGCGGAAGTGTGTATGTGTGTATGCGTAGTGTTGCTAACATACTTGTACCGGCACACACTAATGCAAACTCACCAACACATATGTAACTACATATGGTAATGCACAACAACATGATAAGGTACTTAACGCTAGCTGCAATTATGCAATTAGACTCTGTTGTTTATTTTATACCAAAAACACTTAAAAGCAATTATTCCGCCAGCACGAAGACACCCAGCTTTAGCGTGGGGGAGACACACACGCACACATACACATACATACTCACACGCATGTGAAGTAATTTGCATACAGAGGACAAGTTGTTGCCATTCTAGGCTTTAAGGGTGCTTCGTTATGCGGGCGAACAGCTGCTACGCTCCATTAACGGTTAACGCATAAACAAACACACGCGTAATTGTAAACGCGCGCACACACATACACTCGCTTGTATGTATGTTATATGCAAATAACTTCAACACTCTCGCTTGGCAGTCGCATAAAATGAGGAATTAATATGGATTTGTAAATTATTAATGAGCGTCGAAGTGTGTAATTCAGGCAGCGCGCAAACAAATAAACGCATTAGGGTGGTGCTTAATTTGTTTGCAGTAGATCTTAGCAACTTAGTAACTACGAAAATAGTTTCAGTTAAGGTGATATATATATTAGGGTGTGTCATTCTGAGTCAACTTTTTTTTTCAACTGAAAAACAAGCTAAAAACTTTCGAAAATGTGAAAAAGAAAGTCACTCAAAAGATGAGCTCTTTATATTAATAATGGATTGTCAAAAAAGTCTTGCGATATTTTTATTGAATTTTTTTTTTTTTTTATTGAAATTGAAATGAATTTTTGATGACTCATGCCCAGCCCTTGACCGATGCTACGGCTGCTACTATGCCGGTCTCTTTCGACCAATTCAGCGAGTTTATCGCAATTTTCGACGACAGGCCTTCCGGAGCGTGGCGCATCTTCGACCACCTCTACACCAGAACGAAAACGTTGAAACCATCGTTGTGCAGGGGAAATGGAAACTGTATCGGGTCCATAAACTGCACAAATTTTATTGGCGGCTTGAGATGCATTTTTGCCTTTATCGTAGTAGTACTGTAAAATATGCCGTATTTTCTCTTTATTTTGATCCAAGTTTGCGACGCTATAACTCACGAACGACGAACGAAAAAACGTCAATCAATCAAACACGTTTTAGCGCGTGAAATGAGCTTTCCAAAAAGGTGAGCCGATGCGACGAATAAAACTAGAACTACGCGCTTTCAGCGCCAACTAGCGAAAATACCGCAAGACTTTTTTGACAACCTAATATTAAGAGGTGCCTGTTTCAAATTTTCTGTTTTCCATATAAATTATGTGGAAAAAAACACATTTTTTGTGGTGGTTATTATGCGGAGGTTATTCTATGTGCTCGCGATGGCTGCCAGTAGGGATGGTAAACTCGATTCCGATTCTACTCGAAAATCGAGTTTTCTCTTAAAATAATCGATTTTTCGGAATCGATCTTCAGTGGTTGAAGTCGATTATTAGGGTGGTACTTAAGTTTTTGCAATAGGTCTCTTATGACTTAGCAACTATGTAGGTGTACAGTTAACACCTAAAACTTTACCCCTAAATAGCAGCAGAAGCACTAGAGATATGCACATTAGGGTGGTGCTTAAATTTTTTGCATAGTTCTCATATGACTTAATAACCACGACGGTATTCACTGTTAACACCTAAAATCTTACCCCCGAATGACAGAAAATATGCTAGTAATATACGCATTAGGGTGGTGCTTAAATTTTTAACAAAAGATCTCGTATCACTTAGACACTAAAAGGATATTTACGGTTAACAGCTAAAAACTTACACCTAAAAGGCAGCGAAACACTAGCGATATACACATTAGGGTGATGCCTACAGTTTTTGCAAAAGATCTCATATGACTTAGCAACTACGAGGATATTCACAGTAAACAACAAAAAACTTAGACCGAAAGAAAATATGTTAGCAAGGTAGTACACATTAGGGTGGTGCTTCAACTTTTAAAGTTGAACATACAATGCAGTGAACACGATTATATTTCCAACTATTATATAAGAAATTTGCTCGCAGCTGATCGCACTCACACATACATAAATATACATTAGGGTGGTATATAATTTATTTTGCAAAATATCTCTTCAGCGGTAGAGACTTCAACAGTGCCCCCAGCCATCTTTTAAAACCAAAAAATTTCACTGGAGAACTTTCAGTTTTGATACCAACCTAATGTTTGATATATGTATATGACAAACTTTTAATCCATCTTTCTTTGTTACCACAAATGTGTATCTTAATGTGTACATATGCAGATTTGCTTGCTACTGTTTTCAAATGCCAGCTGGCAGGCAACGCATAACGGTATGGCATAACTTCTGAGCCAACTTCCGCTGTGTTTGGCAAGTCACTAGTTGCCAAAAAAGAAGCTGGCAGCAAGCAACAACTGCCTCTTCGTATGACGTGACAGCAAAGCCTGATGAATCTTTAATGAGACCGCTTTAAAGTGTGGTTCCTGCTAAGATTACGCTTAATGGCGAGATATTAATAGTAAATATGTACAAGATTTCGGTTTAAGCAAATATCCGATATACTCTAATAAGTGGCAGTCGATATAATCCTTAATAATTAAATAAGAATCATTTATACTTACAAAATTTCGCATTCACTTCATCTCGTAGCAGATCTCCCGGAAGACATGGTGTCGCACCATATTGGTGCGGGTAGTTAAACATAAGTCGATCGATTGCCTTGTATGTTGCCTTAGTCTTTTCTCCATATACTGCCGGTTAGTGACTTGAGGATTTTATTGCGATCGTATGAAGAGTGAAGAAGCACATGATATCTAGTGTCGCAACTAAAATCTTAAGATTTTTAACAATTGGAATTTTAACGTCATCGATTGCAGTGTTTAGGTCTAATCTGTACTTCTTCGTCCAGTTTGTGGGGAGGCCCATTGCAAAGAAGAAGCAACAAAGTTCAGAGAGATATCCGTTTCTAATATCCACGACAGCTGGATCATTCTCTCTATATCGGTGATCTAACCTTGTTTGGTTCGCTGAGTTTTAGATTAAAAATATATAGTCGATTGGTCCAGCTGTTTGAAGAAAATTTTCTTAATCGTCTCTGAAACCAGCGTCTCAAAACAATGGCGTTTGCAATATATTAAGTTAGAGATGAGATAGAATGACAACAATTAAGTCTATCAGGCCGAAATGTAGATATCAAAGCGGCTTTCTGTAGCGGCTTTCGTTAGTTGACTGTCGACGCGGATAGACGTGCGTGCGCATCGTTGTGATATTTAAAGTGTTTTTTCGGTGATTTTTTGGGATTTGCTTTTGTGCGGTCATTTGTTTACGCGATTTAGCTGGCACCGTTATCGCCTGGCGCGTGCGCGTAGCGGTTCGGTGGAGTTGTTGGTGCGATCGCGAGTAGTGAGGGTCGGTGACCGCAAGTGTTTTTGTGCGGGTACACATTTTTGGTGCAATTTTGTGCATTTTTGTATGCCAAATCGTCGTGAGTAGCGGTAAGTAATTTATAATTACTACTGTATATACGGACAACGTGTCATCCACGTTGTTGTTATTGGCGGAAGCTTCACACGGTTCCAGTGTAGCTCCGTGTTGTTGGCACTTTTGCTGACTAGACTGCCTGCCAGTAGTTCTGTGCTGAGAATCTGGTGTTTAGTTGGCTCAGTGTCAAGAGGATCTGGGCAGGATTGCCCAAAGGATGCAAGCGTCTGTCCAGCGTTGGAGTTTGCGACTCCTGTAAAAACGGTCGTAACAGCGCTACCGTTTAGCCCACGGTGCGATTCGGTACAGCGCCACATCGGTCGACACTCGGACCGTTACGGGGACTTTGCCCGGCCGGCGGCCAATTGAGTGGCCTTAATACGACCAGTCAACCATGTTGCGGCTGCCAAAAGAATCATGGGGAAGCTCAACGAGCTTGTGTTTGAAGCCAAGCGCTTTGATAGAGAGACCGCGAAGGGGCTGTTGGAGCTTGCCTCAAAGTATGAGGCGCTTCTGATGACGGTCATAACCGAGAATGCCCATCTTCGCGGTCAGGTAGATGCCCTTAGTGGAAGTTGTGGGAGACCCTCCTCTTCAGCGCCGAGCAGGTCAATGCGCCTCTAGCACCTGTGCTAGTAAGGCCAATCAAGGGTGGTGGGTCGGTCGTGGTATTCGCAGGTCCCTCTGTTCTTGAGAGAGAGTGAGTGGCGAGTAACAAAAAATTCGGGGAGGTGGGGTTGGACGTCTCTATCAACCGGAAGTTGGGTCGTCGGGTGGTGGTCCAGGGGGTCCATACGGAGATCCCCCATAAGGAATTCATGGAGGAACTACTCCGGCTGAACCTCCAGGATTTCAGCCCGTCGTCCCAGAGGACTGACGTGAGGATGGTCAGTCGTCCCTGGAAGGTGACCGCTGACGGCAGCACCAATGTCGTCCTGGAGGGTACGGACAAGTTGATGTCCGCCCTCTTGGAGGTAGGTCGGTGCTACCTAAAGTGGTTCTCCTTCCGGGTGCGACCGGATAGCCCCGTCGCTGGCTGCTTCCGTTGAATGGGATTTGATCATCGGGTGGCTGAGTGAACGGGCCAAAGCAGATGTCTGTCGGAGATGCGGTCAAGAAGGCCACAAAGCTGCCAGGGTGCATGGTTGAGGGTGGGTGCAGTATTGCTCTACTCCAGGAGCCCTACGCCACCAATGTGGTTCGGGGTCTTCCTAGGCTTTCACTAAAACGAAAAACACACGTTAAGTTACAAAAATTCTGACATATTTACAAGTCGATTAAGTCGATTAACTCTCCATTGGGTAAATAAAACTTCGGGATTTCAAAGGAATAAAATAAATTAAAAACAGATTATCTAAATAACCAAAAAAACATATGTATTAGCATCACAAAAGAAAACAATTAGAAAAAAATCGGGCATTTAATTCACATAAAATTATTTAATAATACAATTTAAATTAATTACATACTAAACTTAAACATAAAATATTCCAAAAATGGTTGCCCTTAATCGGCACTTCTGTCGGTATCTGTATCACAGCAACCGCAACTTCTGGCAGGTTCGAAATTGAATTCTTAATCTCCTTAATCTCCTAATATTTTTAATATACATATATTTGTTTCAGTTTCTTAAAATTATTCTATCTTTGTGAGTATGCGGCCAGCGCAGCCTGCGCTGCACTTTCCTTCGCCAGCTTCTGGTCAAAATCATCTACACGCTGTTGGATATGGATCAACTTCGCCTCCAAATAGTCAAAACGTCGCTTGACCTCAATCTCTTCCTTAGAATTGAGTCGCTCGAATTCAGCGAAAATTCGGTTCGAGATACGCTGATATTCCGAAGATCCTTCGGGCACATTTTTCAACTGTTCAGGAAGTACACGGAAAATATAACGCACTTCTTCGACACGCCGTCGTAGTCGAAAGTATTCTTCGTAAATGCGCTCAAAATCGCATTTGTACTCACTTCGCTGTTCAATGCTTTCGACAGTCGAGTAAAGACTAAAGTCGTAGCTTGGGATTAACTTTTTTTCAATAACAGGATGCTCTGTAGTTGTTGTTTGGAGAACTGGTATGATGACTGGTTCCAAACTCTTCTTCTGAGTTTTATAATCAATCTCTGGAACTGACTCCTGGCGTTGTTTATTTTTGTATATATCAGTAACTGCTATTTCAGAAGCTGTCTTGTTTACTGGTTCCTTTTGTGAAATCTTCTTGCAACATCACTTGATACTTTGTGGATTTTCTGCCGAGTTGGTTCTTGGTGTGGGCTCCTCTTAGCGGTATTATTACTAGCTCCTTTGGAGGGTAGTAGAATAACTGGTTCCTTGTGTGGGATCTGCTTGTGATCCGGTTGTGTTCCGTTGGATGTACTTTTGTTGGTAGTGTTCTTAATATTTAGCTGAGAATGGATGTTGTTGCTACTGCGTCGTTTTTTCTTAATCTGCGGCTCGTCGTACTCCAAACACGGACGCTTTCCACAGATTTCGATGACAGCTTTTTCCTGAATCGGTAGAGAGGCGCTAATTCTTGTAGGAGAGATCGGAGTTGAGGTATCTTCGTCTAAGCCGGTTGGACTTAAAAGACTCTGTGTTTTCCGCAACTCCAACTGCTGCCGTTCCTGTTCCGTGTAATAAGACCAATTTGTTTTCACTTTGTTCCACATACAGTGCTTCAAACTGTACTCGTCGTTGCGTAGTTGAGCGACTTCCGCCAGAACATTTCCAATTAAAGATTCTTCAGGCTTACGTATGCCATCTTTTTGTAGACGCTCATTCAGTTCAAGCTTATTGAGCGGCTTTAGTGCCAACAGGTGGATAACGCATTCGCGTAAGTTACGACTGGATATATCGCGTAACTTTCCATGCGCTGAATGAGCTTTCGGAACATGTTTGGTGTTCGCAGTCTGGTTATGTTCGATGATTTCTTGAAATGCGGATTGAGTTAGGAACTCGAATAAATCTTCCATTATTTTTTTTTGTTTTAAAGCGTTTTGCGACTGATAATATAATTTCCCGTGATGTTTCTCTAATAAAGTGCTTTTTGGTTTTAAAGTAAAGTTCTTTTTTTTTTGAAGAGATGTGGGGGGAAATCTCCTAAAGACACCCTGGCGGGTAGTGTCGGATTCGCTTGATGCGCCTACCGACTAAAATCCCCCTACACCGGTTGCCAACCATATGGTTATGAACCTATAACGTATTTTGGGGGAGAAGGAAGAAGATTCAGTTGTGAGCGGTAGTGGCCCTCAAAAGAATCTGACGCTAAAAAGCGAAGCTCGATTTTTTGGTTAGGTGGGAGCAGAAAGATTTGTCAGGATACATGGCCTTCTGAAACGGTCAGTTTTCTTGCACCTGAGAGTGGCAAGACAGTTGATGCTGGGGTTTGCGTGGGATGCTACTGACGCCCACGGAATTCGCTTTTTCCAAAAAGAAGAAAAAAAAGAAGATTGCCTCTGATTTGGTTGTGTTGATATCGAATCTCCACAGCCAGCACCAGTCGAGAACGGTGGGGATGAATTTATTGAGGGCGGATGTGCTGAAGTTAATTGTACGGGAGGCGTACAAGAAGGCGACATCATCCGCATATTGAGCTGTGAGGATTTTCTTCTCGGTTGGGATGTCGTAACAATAAATGTTAAACAGCACTGGAGAGAGTTTGGAGCCCTGAAGGACTCCCGCCGTGATCGGGTGAGCTTCGTCGTACAGGAGCATAGGGATGTGTCTTCCTTTGTTGAGATTGTTAGCGACAAATTCGGAGACCCGCAGAAGTTGGTGTGCGGTGCCGTGTTGCTTTCGGAACCCATGTTGGAAGTCGGGGAGAATTTTCTTTTCCGTAACAAATTTCTCCAGTCGGGAGAGAATTATGCTTTTTGCTGAGGGAGCAGAGTAGGCTGATGGACCGATGGTTTGCCGGATCGCTTAGGGGTTTACCCGGTTTGGAAAGAAACACGACTGTGGCGGCTTTCCAGGCCGGGGGAAAATATTGGAAACGCATCATGGCGTTTATGATGTTGTTTAGGGCAACAAGGTGTTTGCGCGGTAGTATTTTTAAGACGCCGTTACCGATACTGTCGTGGCCTGGAGCTTTGAGGGAGGTCGGCTGAAACTCGACGGTCTGGAAGGTTGTGCCCCGGACAGTTTCTGACACTTCTTCGTGAAAAGAAGAGAATTTTTGAAGGCTTGGAAACGGGGAGCATTGATTTTTAAGGGATTGAGCGAAGACGTTGGCTTTGTCCTTGTTCTGTGGGTAAAAGATCCCGTCTTTAATTAGGGCGGGGAGGTGGAGTTTACGGTTTCGGAAGGATCTAATAACCTTCCAGCAACTTTTAGGGTGCTGTTCGGCTTCAGCGATAAAGGAATTGAAGTCTTCAGAACTTCTTTGGAGGAGGAGAACCTTTAATTCCCTTTGAGTGAAATTTAAATTGAAAAATTTGACCTCTGGATTTCCTCCGTCAGATATGCGACCGCCTTATCAAGATCAGCTATGGAGTTGATTGGGGTGCAAGTGAAAGAGGAGGTTTCCAGCAAGAATTTCAGGTGGAGGAAATCGGTTTTGGTCTTTAACCGAGGGGAGAGTAGAGGGCGATTTGTGAGCTCCAGGCAGACCGGGGAGTGGTCTGAACTGAGCCCCGGGAGAGTCCAGAGGTCTCTGTTGAGGGTCACGTTTTTAGTGAGAAATAAGTCCAAGGTGCTTGCTTGGAACCTGGGGCTTGTGGGGTGGTAGGTCGGTTCGGAGGGAGCTTCGATGTTGAAGTTGTGTTGGAGAGACATTCTCCAGAGGGCTAATCCGTTAGCATTATTCGTAGAACGGTTCCAAATCCTATATTTGGAATTGAAATCGCCTGCCATAATGGTAGGGGTGGAGAAGTTAAAGAGGGATGAAATGTTGAGAGGGCTTTTGTAAGGAGGGATATATACAATGATGATCCTATGCCTGCGTGAATTGAGGAATACGTCAATTCCTACAGCCACGAGTGTTGAGGGGCCAGTGTTGGCGGCTAGGTGGTGGATAGAGCTCTTCACACAGATGGCGACACCGCCCCCTTTGGAATCTGGGCGGTCGTTTCTGTAGATTGTGAAGTTCGGGATATAAAGGGATTTTTGGGGGTTTAGGTGATGCAAACGACATCAATGGATTTGTCTTCTATGAGCTGGATGAGTTCGGTTCTTTTGGGAGAGGAAAGCCCGTTGGCGTTCCAGTTTAAGATCATCAGGCCACGGTTAGTTCCTGAACACGGTGGATAGGAAGTCCCGAAAAAGCTTCTCTGGGTGAGCAATGTTTGGGACAGGACTGGGCGTTGTGTTTTTGGTTGCATTTTTGGCAAACTCGGCGTATGAGCGAGTTGGCCCCTGGGCTCGTGGTTGGGATTGGGGTTGAGGTTGTGGTGTGGTCTGTGCCGGGGGGTGGGTAGCTCTTTGTGGGAGAGCCCTGGAAGTGTTGTGGGCTTTTTTTGGAGGTCCGGGTTGGTGTTTTTTGGGGGCTTTAGGGCAACCCCGATAGGTGGCGCGATGTGGGCGCTTGCAGTGGATGCAGGCGGGCTTCGCGTTTTTTTGCTCTTTGAGAGCGCAGGACGCCGTGGCATGGGTGCGACCGCAGAAGGCGCAAGCCCAGGGAGCGAGGGCGTTTTCAACTAATATCGTGCCGCAACCACCCTGTTCATTCACCAAATTCATACGACCGGTCGACCGGTCGAAACCGTTTTGAGTCAATTGATGACATTAAAGGTGTGTTGCTGCGCGCATTGAAGGCTATTCCGGAAATTGACTTTGAAAACTGTTTCGAGGATTGAAAAAAACGTTGGTACAAGTGTACTGGGAGGTTAAGACAGATTACTTTGAGAGAGACGACTAGGATAGATTTTGAAGAATAAATTATGAATTCTAAAATTATGAAAAATTCTTACAAATGTTTGCTCCGATGTGTTTTCAATTGTGAAATTTTAGGTTTAAGATTTTTCTAATATTTCTGTTTAGTTTATGAGATTTTAATCTTTGCGAATATATGAGCCTTAATGTCTTGTTCAACTTGTTAAGTTTTTTCGAATTCCCAAAAAAATTGGCCCATATTGCAAATGTTTGTTAAGAAAAATTTTGTGATATTTTTTTTGTAACATCGACTATATTAATGCAATTGTTTTTACTTATAGAAGTAAGAAAGAAAAAATAATAAAATGGAATGAACACAATCAATAATCGCGCTAACCTTAGTCCCATGTCGCGATCTTATCAATTGAAAATATTTGACAAGTAAATGCATAGACAAACCCTCTCAGAGAGTGTAGAGCTTCATATAGACAAATATATATATGTACATAGTATATATTATACTGAAAAGCTGAATAAAATAGAAATTAGTCATGCCGGAAATTCCGTAGGGATCAGATTAACTATATATAAAGAATCTCCCAAAAATAACCCAAAATTTTAATTTATTGGCACTTATGTAGTAAAGTCTTGACAACCCTAAAAAAAAGAAAAGTTGTAAACTTTAATACCCTTCACAGATACAAAAGTTCCCTACGAGCACTAGATTTTAATTGTTCAGTTTGTATGACAGCTATTTGCTATAGTGGTCCGATAAAAGAGCTCTTGAAAACTGAAGGTCTGCTTCCCGTATATATAGGTCAGACGTAGAGCCCGTTCCGCTAATCATTTAGTTACTATATATATACTATATATAGAATATCCAACGTTTTCTTTTATTACAAACATCAGGGAAAATTTAATGTACTCTGGTACAAAAGCCTTCCGAAGGGCCAATTATGAGGAGCGCAACATTCTTAATTTAAAGTTAGATCAGTAAATATTGCCCTGCATACCATTGTGTCATCGCTTGAGGAAACCATTAAAGTTAAAAAATTTGTTGTTGGGACCTACCTTGATATTGAGGAAACTTTCAATAACGTCATGCCGGAAACAGTCCAACTACTCTGTACGGTCCTGGTGTGGAATCAAACCTCAAACATCTCATTTTCAGTACTTTGTGCGACAGAGTGATTGAAATGGAATGCGACAACGCACGTGGTCGACGAAATATGAGCAAGTGAACCCCACAAGGTGGATTCTGGTCGTTGACAACCTGAATAAAACAACTTAAGGATCGTGGCTGTCACAAATGGGAGCAATCCACCTACAACCCGTGGATACAGTAAAACATTAAGGGCTCGTCCAGGATATTATATTTTACACCTAGTATTACAAAAGAGGACGTTATAAGAGCGATGGTTAAAATTATTCGATGGGTGTGGCATCGCCCACATTTCATATCTTAGCACCTCGACCAAATTCAACCAAATTTAGAACTTAAAACTATATGGACTTTCATAAATTCCAATGAGTGAAATAAGACCACGACATCTTATACTTACACTTTCCAGTATGCAAATCAGGCACCAACAAATATATCGGGATAAAACTTTTAGCGAGTAGTATCCCTGAGATCTGATATCTTATGATCAAAAATTGTTCAAATCCCCAGATACCGAATACGTAGATCAAAGTTCCAGTTGCGAACTTTTTATAGAAAATATCGTTCAATCTGTCAGATATATGTATTACATAAATTCGGAGAGAACCCTTTTCCTATAATGATATGGCTGGGTGGTTTCAATCGGTTCAATAATTCCCTTAACCCTCATCTACCTAACAGAAAGATTTTCGAACTTCCGGTTGGCTTTATACCGCATATATCGGTCAATATGTGAGTTATTTTAATAAAATTCGGAGAGCATGATTTTCTAATAATAGTTCATTTATGCGCCTAAAATGAATAAAATCGGGCGAAACCTTGGCCTAGACACATACTTATAAGAAAATATTTTAAAAAATTAAAATTATAATTTTTTTTTTTTTTTTTAATATTTTCGAGCTATACATTTTTACCCTGCCACTGCTTGCTGTATGGAACAAATTCAAAAAAATAAAATAATTAAATAATATTTTCACCACAAGGCAACCCGACTGCGGCTTCAATATATTGCATTTTCATTATTATTTAAACGCAGAACGCAATTATTGCCATTTAACACAAATTTTATAATTAGCGAACGCCATTTAATTATTAGCACTGCAGACCGCTAGCCATATTTTTTTTTGCAAAATTACCTAAAAAAAAAGTCAGAGTAATGAAAAATAATTATCCAACACATTTCTGCTTTTCATATTTTTTTTTATTCTTATTCATAACATCTGACGACAAAGAACAAAGTGACGCAATAAATTGAAGCCATTTAACCGCGAGCTCCATAGACGCACTTGTTGTAGTTCAAATTGTATTGCGAGTTGGGAGGACATTCGCCATGGATGGGACGCTCAGCCAGGCAGAGCTTATTGCCAGAATCCCACTTGAATTTGACCGGGCAGCTTTGACCCATAACGGCGCAAATCGCGGCAACGAAGAGAGCGAGGAAGAATAGCACTTTCATGATGAACTGGGAGGAGAGCAAAAATTAAAAAAAAAAATTACATATATTTTTTAGAGAAAGGATTGAAAAACTGGTTTGACGTTATTATACTACTTTGCTTTAAAAAATAATTTTTTTTTTTCAATATTTGTTTTAAGAAAAATATTTTTTTATAATTTTTTTATTCTCAGCACTCACTTTATATATATTTTCTGTTTGCTTGTCAAGTTGGAAACTCAAACTGAAACAGTTGCGTTAAACTACAGTTAATTTATAGATTCAAAACAAATAGAATTCGTTCAAAGCGCTGCTGACTACCGACAGCAGGCTTATCAGCTGACCTTTCCTAAATTGTAAACATGTGTTTGTGCTACACAAAAATCTTAAATTCAAAACCTTTTCTATTTGCCCTCGGAGAGTTTCGGTTGATTACTACCAGTAGCGGCTGAAATCAACCGAATAATGCAGGAAAAACGACAGAGTTGCCGATCACAGAGAGCGGCAGAGAGTGTGTGAGAGAAAGAGCTTTAGATTACATATGCATATGTATGTATGTATGTTATACTTGAGAAAGCAATCGTTTTTCTACGAAGTGCGGGTTTAGTAAACATCTGTTAATGTATGTATGTATATACATATAAATTCTAATGAAAATAAATAAGTAAATTAATTTCTTATCAGAAATATTTTTGTGAATTTAAATACAATGTTTTCGAAAAAGTTGCATAACGGAACAATGGTATTAAATTTTTAAAAATTTAGAAAACGAAATCTTGGGAAAAGCGATTAGGATCTACTATAGGCATATAGTCAAAGATGAAAATCGCATTTGAGTAGGTTTATCGCTTTGGATCGCCTGGTAGATGCTACCATATGTGACTTTATTGACACCATCAATCACTCGTCTACGCTCACGAGATGCGAGGCAATCGCCAAAATGTCAATATGGTTTGTTTTGGTGTCATAGTTATCGCTAACTTACTTATCCGCTAGGACACTCCCAAAGAACCATCAGTTAAGGTATTACTTCGTGGGAATGGTAAGACGTTTCACATCCCCTCTATAGCACGGACGGACTGACGCCAATTCAGCTGTAATTGTCTTAATTTAGTCATGAGTTGCCGCTTCGCAAACAGCTTTCCACTTATCAGAGTCCTGACACATAAGTGCAGTAAAATTTCCACCGTTAAACTACCACCTAATGTAGTCTCTAACTTTTCCCTTATGTTTAGAAGCTGAGAACAATGGAAAAACACGTATTGAGAGTCTTCTATGGACTCCGTTAACATCGAACAATACGGACTAACGTCATTTTGAAATTTGTATAGATTCCATGTCTGCTAATATTTGGTTGAGGTGGAAATCCAGGTCCCCATGTAGTTTAGTTATCCACGTATGTATGTTAAGTATAAGTCTGTAAGTCCACCACCGCCCTTTGGTTGAGTTTTTCCACCATTGCTGCCATACAATTATGCTCTTGTTCCTCTCCTCTCCTTTTGATTTCTGTGATTGACGCTGACAGCTCAAATAATCTCGCGAATTCGTCTCCCTGGATTTATATAGGTGGCGTACTAGCAAGTACTTCAGCTGCTTCGCTGGATATTGTTCGGAAAGTAGTAGATGCTGTGTGCTTTCTTTAGCATCATTAGCGCACTGCCCAGCATCACTAGTAGCGCGTCAAGCTTCTACAGTTCACAATAATTTTGAATCGGAAACCTTATTCTAGGGGGTTCAGCCGCTATGAACAGCCACGCATCTAGCACCACCAGGTACGGTAATATTCTAGAGTCCACAATGATCGTTTTTGAAAGCATGCATATCGTATTTTACATTTCGGCGAGCGGCTGAACTAGCCAACGTAAAGCGAAAACTGAAAATTTCTTAGAAACGGATACCAGACTCTAAGCCCTGTAAGACTCCGACTCCGAAAATGAAAATGAGCGCTTGGCCTCTAGCTCAAATATGATAAGAGCACCGCCAGTACATACAGCGTTGAACCAGAGAAGCAGGAAAATTTAACTCCTATAGCAAGTAAAAATATTACTGAAGGAAATATGCCTACTAGGTTTCCCCCTTACAGTGTGATTTTTGATTAAGGCCATAAGTTGGCTGGGCGTTTATGACGCTAAGTGCTGCGATGGTTCTGTGTACTTTACGGAAACCATGTCGCTGACTGACTGGCTCTGATAGTGTGTGAAGGTCGAAACTAGCAAGGCCCCAAGTATCAACCCTGATGGGAAAGGAATGCTTTCAACCAATAATTAATTAGATATAAGAGAAAGCGCTTTTCCACCATAATAAAGCATCGGCTCTCACCTCCGTCATCAGCACGGCCAAATTGTTAAAATTAAGCTATTTTATATATCTCAAATCATATACTCGAAATATACATATCTTCCAACAAAAATTAGAGTTAATAATAAAAAATCACTTCGAATTCTTTGCTTTTGTGGAATTTCTTTTCTCCTCGCTTCACTAAGCTCAACTTAGTTAGATGACCTGATATAACCGAAAGTCATAAGAATAAGAAATCCAACTAACCTAAAAACTTTCGAAATCAAATCTTAATGCCTATTAGAAATTGTCACCCAATTTTGTACAAAATTTTCTTTTCTGAAATTAATCAAGCGTTTAATGAGCGCGTGATTGCAAACGCCGGTCATTTATTGTTCCAGTGATTATTTATTGCTCTTAATTGAATTACAGCACTGACCTACTTAACGTTTGTTCGCCTTTTTGGCATTTTGTGCGTAGCTCTAGCACGTCGAGCAACTAGTAAATACTAATTTGCAGCAAGCTGGGGTTAGTGACTACTGATAAGAGCAGGTTTAAACGCAATCACTCTTTTAGTGTTGCCTACTTTTAGGCTTATATGAAATTCAATCAGTGGCTTTCAGTGAATAAAAGCTTAAAAGTGTGCTTTGCAATGAGTTTATATGGCCTTAAATTATGTTTGGAGTAATACAGCACAGCACAGGGTGTCAAGGTAAGGCATTTAATTGTTATATTTAAGTAAATCTGTACCTATTATATATATTTCGAAATTTTCAAAAAGAAAGGGAATAAAGTTTAATTAACATTTAGGGTCATTTTCTCAATGTCGGGTTAGCAGTCATCTGTTTGTCTTTCGGTAATTAACATTTTTATAATCAGAACTTAACCGACAGACATTGAGCAAACTGCTCTAAAAGTTGTTCATATTAAAATTATTATTGGAAATTGCAAATGAGTTGGTCGGTTCATCCTCACCATCAGCAGAGAATGAAATGGGAATGTTAGTTGTTGAAAGAGATTCCCTACCCAGGATGAAAGAATTCGTAGAAGCCGTAGTGAACCCTAAGTCAAATTAAAAGTTTAAAGAAAACCTACACCAACAGATTCGATTGTATTTCTGTTACTTTACAAAGTGTGATCCTGCGATTGGCAGGCATTTTCCAGTGGTGCAGGGGTTTAATCGCAACGTCATTCGGTCCCTCTCAGTCGGTGTGCGTGGTTCTGTAAAGCATTCCTCAGATGGGTAGCCAGGGACCGAATTCGTACGATGACCTAGAGCTGACACCTTCTAATGCAGGGTGTTTGCGACCCAGAAGCTAGGCGCAAGTTTAGCTTTCTGGTCCATCGCTAGACGCGAGAATCAGAGGTGTCGCTTGGTTAACTCAACCTACAGGAAGGCGAAACCGACTAGCGGACAATTAACTTCTCAAGAAGCACCGGGTGCAAACGGATCGCGAGGTAATCAGAGGAAATCACAATTAGAAGAAGAACTAAGATAACATCATGGATGAGATCTATAGGTCGGAAGAACTTGGATAACATCATGGATGAGATATATAGGTCGCGTGGGTGCTTTGGATCTCTCTATGGTCTTTATTTCAGATAAGTAATACTTTTAGTCAGCTTTAATACCTCGGGTAGGGTAGTTGACAGCAGCATCGAGGATGCCGGATAAAGACTTAACATCACCATAGATGATGAGTCAAACAAATTTCTTCCGAAACGAGGGTTCACGTTAGCACCATGATAATAGGGTCCTGAAAGGCTTAAACCACGGCGGTAAAGAACGGCAGAGCACAAGATGCTGGTGGATGAGCCATCCACTCATGCCGGCACCGACAGAGACGTTGTTCGTGACAGTAACAGTGCTAATAAGCAGTGACAATAGTGTGTGTGTTATACGAGGCATAGACTGTGCCGCAGGTAGAATTTAGTGAAAGGACACAAAAAAAAAATTCAAGATAGCGGAAGCGATCTAGCAGATCACATCTCATCGCCGTGTCGTCAACGCGGAGAGAGTGTGCGGGGGTTCTGTAGGGAGCGCTCTTACCCAGGACGGAAAGTCAGGTACCTCAAGCAGAAGAGTTCCTGTCCCACTTTTATACGATGGGGAGTTGGGTTTGGTTTGGTTTGGACGGAGAGATTTCGGAATACATCGAGGTCATTTATCATAAATGCATATGGGAGTGATGCTTTCCACGCGAATGGAAAATAGCTAGGGTTGTTTCTCTCCTAAAATTCCCCGATAAGATCATGAGTGATCCTTGTTCTTATTGGGGCATCAGTCTCCATCCGGTGCTTGGAATAGTACTGGAGAGAGTTATGGTGGAACGGATTCAGGAGCAACGCGGGGTATGTGGTCGGATTGGCAGTATGTGTTTAGGAAAAGGCGCAGTGTAGAGGATGCTTGGTTGTACGTTCAGAATGTTGTTAGAGAGAACGTCAATGTCCTTGGCATATCTATTTGAAACCCAATGCACCTACACCACGTATCGGCCGCCTCGGCAGTTATCGCAACTATATTCCTCTCGGATAACCTAGAGCGCTAGCTTGGGCATCAAAGGCATAGTATACTTCGGTAAGTCTTCAACTATCGATATTGCAAAAACTTTCTTGCGTCTGTGCGTCTGGGACATTGAGGGCTTTTCCAACCGCAGCACTTGAAGTAATGCTGGAGCTCACACCGCTTGCACAAGTGATCTGGTAGACGGCGAATCATACCATGCTTCTCATGACAACAAAAGAGTATGGAAAAGGCAGGAAAGTTTCGTCTCAGCAAATGAATGCCTTAGGGTTAACTTCAAGATGAGGTTTAAAATTACTCTCGGTAGTAAGGTGGACTAGAGTGTTACCATACTTGACCACTAAGGGCAGTACTACTTGGTTGTATATTGACACCTCGAAGACACCGGAAAGCATTGGAGCAGGCACTGCGGCATACAAAGCTTTCCATATCAATGGGATATTTTCCGAGCATTTTCAAGCAGAAGTCTTTGCTATTGTGATGTAGAAATTAATCTTCAAAGCAACTATCGTAAGCAGCGCTGCAGGCTCAAGAAAAACTTACCAATATGGGATGGCTTCTTGTACAAACTGCTGGTTTTACGGCATGGAACCGTAAACTCCAGAACACCCTATGGTAGATTGCATAGCAATTTGTAGACTCAGGCGCAGATCCATTTACGTGGATAGAGATGGTATAGCCTCAAGGCTGGGCTTTGTTTCTTGGAATTCATCAGAGTTTTGGGCCTTTGAGAATACCTATAACGGAGGAGAGGGCACAATAAACCCTAGATCGCGGTGTAAACCTCATCTTATTTCTATTCTATTTTATTCTACAAGGTGTGTGCGATGCAAAATTGTGCTTTTGGGATGAATTCACCGGAGGTCCTAGCAAATCGATGACGCCGGAATATTACGATTATCGTTCATAGGAAAGTAATTGTCCAATATTTGTGCCTAAAAATATCTATTATTGGGAGATTTAGCATATACTCTGAGGGAGTATCGATAATGCAAACCCATGTTTTATACTGCATTGATTCTTCACGAGTTCTTCACTAAAATTTCAACCACTATCGTGCCTCAACCACCGTATTCGCCTGATTTAGCTCCGTCTGACTTCTGGCTATTCAACAAACTCAAACGACCGCTCCAGGGAAAACGGTTCGAGTCAATTGAAGCCATTAAACGTGAATCGTTACGCGCATTGAAGGCTATTCCGTAAATCGTTTATAAAAACAGTCTCGGGAATTGGAGCAAACGTTGGCACAAGTGTATTGAAGCAAAGGGAGATTACTATGAGAGCGACACCATAGATTTTGAAGAATATATTAAGAGTTTTAAAATCATGAACAAAGTCTAACTACTATTTTTGCTCATTTGTAGCACATGAAATATTAAATAAATTCCTCTTGTTCTTAACAAAATTTTACGTTTTGCAGGACACCCTCAAGTTGTGGAATATTTTTAGTATTATTTTAGTTTCCCGAACACTTACATAAATCAATTAAAACTATGTATCTAGGTAGCATTTTCGTTGCAGAAATGTTTTATTCCTAATCCTATTTGCTAGCATTAAATATTCGAAATCGAAATGTAAACCTGGCCTGGTGAATTTCTCCGAATTTTTCCACAGTTATAAATTTTGTGATTAGCTTACACCTGGAAAAGTTCCCATCGTTGAAATGCTCCACAACAGCTCTCAATTGCATAAAATCCCTAAACGTGATAAATATGAAACATGACCACAACAACAAATAGCAGATGAACTTAACAATATTCAAATTGTAAAGCAATTCTCCGAATGAAAGAGAATGAACATATACTACATATAGTTCAAATCTGCCATGAACTGAACCATACATTTGAATGTGTGTAGGTGTTTGCGAAGTGAGTTTAGTCGAGTTGATTTTATGTTAATAGAAATGAGACTATAACTGAACCAGCACGCAGTAGTTATGTGTGTGCGACGGAGTGCAAATTCGGTATTGGTGTTTACGGTAATTCGTGCAGCACACAACACTTTCTGGAAATGAATTGGCGAAAAGGGAAATATTGAAAATCTCTCTCCTCTCCTTGGAAACAAATTTGCCTTATTGTGCGTGGTATTTTGCCAAATTCGAGCAGGTCATGAGTACAGCAAAATCAAAGCTCACACATACATACTTATTTACACACCCCAACACAAGCGCTTGGTAGACTTTACAGGTCAATTGAAAAGTACCCGGTCTGACATAGATGGCGATATTAGAAAACGAGGGTATAAATTTGACAACTGTTGGATCATTAGTTTGCCAATTATATCATTTTGAGTAAAAGCCACTTTTGTTGTTATTGTGAAAAAAATGGATAAAAAGGAATTCCGGGTGTTGATAAAATATTGTTTTTTGGAAGGAAAAAATACAGCTGAAGTGAAAACTTGACTTGAAGACGAGTGACGGGACATTGCCCCAGGAAAGTCAGCCATCAAGTACTGGCAAAATGACCACCGATGATTACAAACCCAGTGGACGCCCAAAAGACGTTGTTACCGAAGAAAACATCAAAAAAGTACAAAAAATAATTTTGGATGACCGTAAAATGAAGTTGTTCTCTCTAAAGATATCAGCTGAACAAGTGTATCATATCATTCTCGAATATTTGGGTACGAGAAAGCTCTGTGTAAAGTAAATGCCGCGGGAGCTCAGTTTTGACCAGAAACAACGACGAGTTGGTGATTGGGAGCAGTGTTGAGATCTTGAAGCGTAATAAACCCGAGTTTTTGCATCGATATGTGACAATGCATGCAAAATGGTCCCAACACTTCACTCCAAAGTCCAATCGAAAGTCATCCGATTGGACTGCACACGATGAACCCGCTCCACAGCGTGGAAAAACGCAACAGTCGACTGGCCAGATTATGGCGTCTGTATTTGACTATCTTGAATAAGTAAGGACCATCAACAGCTACTATTAACTATATAGCGTTACTGGACCGTTTGAAAGACGAAATCGTCGATGTTGCTATTTCAGCAAGTCAGTGAAAACCATGAAAAAAACCCACGAATTGGACTTCGAATTGCTTCCGAGTTCACCGTATTCGCCAGATCTTTCCAGCAGCGACTATTTCCTGTTCTCAGCTCTAGAAAGAATGTTTGCTGTGAAGAAATTTTCGTCGTATGAAAAGGTGTTCGCCGAAACTGAGTCTTATTGTGAAGCAAAGGACAAGTCTAACTACAAGAATTAGTATCGCAAAGTAGGAGGGGTACTGTGGTCGGTACATACATCAGCGTTGAAGGAAATTTTGTTGAATAAAAACAAACGAATTTTGTCAAAAAATGTGTTTTACTATGTTAGGTCGGGAACTTTTCAGTTGACCTGTTTTGTACTTATATAACCACAAAAATATGATTTAGGCTTGCAATTTATGGGTAGAAGTGTGTGTAATCCTACATGTATGTTCGTCCGTGTAAGAATTGTTGGAACACAGAAGCATAAGCCTTTGAAATAGATACAGTTAATAAAATAATTTAGAAGGGATTGTAAAAACTCCAAATTAATTTAAAAACAAAAAATTATTGATTAAGAATAATGATTCATGTTCCACGCTGGGTTAGAAAACTTTCGCAATCCCACCAGTGTTGGTTGTTGTCTAACGCTTACCGAGGTTGCTAGAAGCCCATAGACGCTTGTATACACGAAGGCAGAGGAACCCTTACTGGACTTTGGATATGGGTGCCCTTTCTTGCCAGCTCATCGGCTTTACAATTTCCGACAGCCAGTCACCCAGACAAGTTTAATATGAAAGTAGCTTTATGCTACTGCTAGTGAGGTCATGCAGTGCTTGATTAGTTTTGAGGTCACTGTCAGCGATATCAAGGCCTATACAGCAGCTCTGCTGTCTGAGCGGAAGCATATCTCCACAGAAGGTGCCACAATTCGTTGAGAAATTTGCTGCCATCTTAATGGCTGCTACTTCCGTTTGAAAGACACTATACGTACAGTGCTCTTGCAGTCCGAAACAAGAGTTGATTGAGAGCTCGCTCCAACATTCCCCTTGAGCTTCGATTTATTCGTGAAATTCTCCTTCCAACATTAGCTTTGAGCTTCGATTCAACCATGATAAGGCGCCTCTTTTCCAGCAACTCCACCTTACATCCTTACATTTCGGAGGTACGTGCGCGAAGATGCCGCTTGGAGTATGTTCCGCAGCGCAGTGGTCCAAATTATCAGAGATACCAATTGATAGGTAGTAATCGCTTGGTGCTAATCCCGCACTATAAGGTGAATATGCTGAAGAAACCGCTAACTAAGCTCTCGGAGCTTCTGGCGAGAAACTATCAATATGGTGGTCTGGCGTTGTTAGCCAGAACACAATTCTTTTTCTATTGGCTAAAGCTGGCCGCTTCTGGTCGATTGTTTCCTTCAGAAAACAGATCGGAATGGTTATTTCGACCGTAGGGGAGTAGCTCACAGCGTTCGTAGATTGTTCCTTCCAATCTCAAATAATCAACTTTTCATCATCAGAAACCATCCGCTTCAGAAATCGAACGACTTTGTACGGATTCTACTGGAAGTTCTGTCTATGAGGACATGGCTGCAGCCATAGACAGTCGTATTACATTATGTCTGGGAAGACTAGGCAAAGGCTACATATAAATATGTACAATGTAGGTGATTTACAATATGTTCTTATTTTAATGAACGAAACTGTAAGTCTGCAACATTATTCAAAAACAATCTGGCCATATGTAAAACTCGGCGCGGCTAACGCTGAATGTGGCCGAATTAGTGTAGCATTTAGTGGCGTTTATCAGAAACGACGACCACAACGGCAACAACAACAACAATGCACTTATGACACCTGCTGGCCGTCTGCTAACTGCGCTTTGCTGTTGCTGGCGCTGGCTGTACTTAACGGCGATTTGTGTGTGCGCTTGTTTCTGGGTCTGTTTGTTATGACGCAGACGTTATTGCTGATTATTGTTGTTGTTGTTGCTGCTGCTATGAGCACATAATGTTGCCCATTGCTGGTGGAACCTATAATTTTGTTAGGCGCTCGCTCGCAAAACGAAACGGCTCAATTAGCGTTGAATTATCGCCCATGGAGAGCTGGCTGGGCTGCTGTTGAAGCGCGTCTAAACGACGCGCGCACATATAGCTCTCTGCAGCGCATGATGCGGGCGCGCGTGTGACGGCCGCACCGCTTGATTTGTGACATTCATCGTTTAGTCATGAACTGGAAAAACTGTGTGCAGCGCGCCGCCGCGCGGTGTCGAGCATACGAACTTGCGGTACAAAATATTGCAATAACTTGCCTGCCGCGCGCCAACCAACCGACGACCAAACGACCAACTAAATTGAATGTACATCGGCTGGTAAGTACGCGTATGTAGCTGGTATGCTTCCAACTGCCATTAAATGACATGGCGCCACCACCACAACTAAACACATTGCTGCGCGCACGTACATATGTGAGCCGTGGTTCGCGTCCGCAACCGCGTACCCTGCTTGCGCCGCAGCCCGCTGGCAAAGCACTCAGCTGTACGAAATGTGCAATTAGAGCGCATATAACTGTTGGCACATGTGGGCATTGACAGGCGTACATTGTGGTCCGGGTTCGGGCATATTTGTATGACTTTGTCCTTTCCACATCATTGCTCCGCAAGCCTTTATGCGCCTGGCCGCCGCTCGGCCGTATGCCTGTGATGAAGTACCATTTCGTTGCTGCTTTTTTAATTGCGGCCAAATGTTATGGAATTTCGTTCTGGATTGAAGTTAGCAATTTGTTTGTTTTCTCCACCGCTGATTTTACTGTGTGTGTGTGTGTTATTGTGTGTTATCCTGATTGTGCTCTGTTGTTTATTTGCTTTTCGGAAATGCTTTTCGCTAATGGAAAAAGTTCATAAATACAAAAGCCAAACGGCAAACAGCGAACAGCGAACAGCGAACTACAATTCTACAGGTGCGCCCCGGCTCCGGGCTGCGGTAATGTGCACCAAATTGCTTGCCGCTCTGCCCGCCCTTCGTTCGTTGGGTGGCTCGTGCCACTGCTACTTTCGGGTTTTCGTTAATCGCCGTAGCAAGTTGGCGGAAATTGCGACATTTACGAAAAAACCGTTGGGCTGCTTTCAATTATACGCTCATTGGCTCAATTAAGCTGAACTCCGTTTTGGCAAATGAAATAAAACAACCACTACAGCAACTAATACCGAATTGCTGACAAAAAATATTAAGGCTTTACTCACCTCCGCCTGGTATACTGCTGAAGGAGCCTGAATGGCCTGAAAATATTGAAAAATATTAAAGCTTTTAACGGTATATTGCAATAACGAGTTGTCTCGGTGGTAAGTAGAAAGTTTTTCGACCTAGTTAGGTTGTATTTTGCAATATCATACAAAAGCTAGTCTTCCAAGACTGCACTGTATTCATGTTTCTCGAGATATTTTTGTACCTCCATGACGGAAATTCCAGAACCAGTTATTTTCTTTCGCGTTTGTCCCTGATATATTTTTTTCCTAACAATTATAAATACTAAAGCTCGCAGTTTTCGCTTAGAGTTTACTAATCTCCAAAAAAAAGTATTCCAAATATGGATCCAAACCCTTAAAAGAGAGAAAATCTGGCTATGAGCCAGTAGTTGGAACTAGGGCCAGTGACCAAACTTGATTATTTTACCAGACATTCGACATTTTCCCCTATCTCTCCTTCTTCTTTATTGGCCTGGACACCGCTGGTCGTGCTTCCTTTTCGCTGGTTTGGATATTCCAAGTATAGCCAGGTCCTTCTCCAACTGTCTTTCCCACTGACTGGAGGTCGTCCTCTTCCTCTGCTTCCCCCGGCGGGTACTGCATCGAATTCTCTTAGAGCTAGAGTGTTTTTATCCACTCGGATGTCATGACCCAGCCAGCGTAGAAATTGCCTCTTAATTTGCTGAACTATTGTCAATGCGCAAAAGACCATAAATCTTCCGCAGAACCTTTCTTTTGAAAACAGTTAATGTTGACTCATCAGATGTTGTCATCGTCCATGCCTGTGCACCATATAGCCGGACGGCAATAATGAGTAACTTATAGAATTTGGTCTTTGTTTGTCGAGAAAAGAACTTTACTTCTCAATTGCTTACTCAGTTCGAAGTAGCACCTGTTGGCAAGAGTTATTCTGCGTTGGATTTCGAGGCTGACATTGCTGTTGCTGTTAATACTGGTTCCAAGATAGACGAAATTATCTAAGTACGATTTCGAAGTTATGACTGTCAACAGTGACGTGAGAGCCAAGTCGCGAGTGTGACGACTGTCTGTTTGATGACAGGAGATATTTCGTCTTGCCATCGTTCATTACCAGGCCCATTTGCTTCGCTTCTTTACCTAGTCTGGAGAAAGCACAACTAACCCCGCGGATGTTGAGACCAATAATATCAATATCATCGGCATACGCCAGCCTATCTCAGGATACCCATTTAACATTCACGTTCAGATTTATATTCCAAGACTGGCAGCTTTAGCCTTAACTAAATGTTGTTCTTGACATTTCCATGTTTTTCGAACCCTATTCTTTCCACATACAGTGCCTCATTAGTGTCTTCAGTCAGTCAGAAGCCAAACATAAGCTAAAGGTCGCAGTCTCTGTTTTATCAAATAAGGAATGTTTTTCGAAGTATTTCCTCCTTATGACCGATTTGGAATCTTAAGTGTACTGTTGTAGCATAAAATCTAATTTCAGACACTCTTCATTCCAGTTGTACCCCACAAATGCTAACATCGGTTTGAGTAATTAATTTCAAAACCATTCCAACCACCCCTTATACCATACATACAAAGCTCTTTCTGCCATAACTTATACTCCACTAAAAGGATTGTGCGCACTTTCCCTCACTCTGCTCTTTGCGGTTATCTAAGTCCCTCAGGTGACGTACTTATCCACTTCCTTGCCGCGCTCTTTCACTTTGTATGCCTGGCAATGACTGCAATTAGAGTTAACTGCACTAAATGTCAAAGGCGACCAAAAAATGTGGTTCAACTGCTTTGCTTTTGTTCGCCCGCTCCCTTTTCACTTTGTTTCTTATTACCTTTTTATTGAGTTCGCTTACAGGAATTTTTACTCACCTCTTTATTGACCGCACACGTTAATGAGTCGGTTTAAATGACACAAAAATTTCACCTTCGACACCTACGTCCTTTTAATTCTTCATATACAAGTAGATGTGGTGGTATGAGGAGGCCTCATTATTTCCGCATTGGCAGGCAGGCGGCAGCAGGCGCACTGGTTCCTGTCGTGTGGTGGCAGTTCGGTTGGCATTTTGCCGGGTCAAAATACTCATAAAATTGTAACTTTTCTCATTAGCGGAATAGTGTGGTCATTATTATATAATGAGATAATGTACAAGGCAAAACGTGGTCGATTTCTTTTTGTTTTTTTTTTCTCATTTTTCTTTGGTTTCAATTTCTTTGCTTCAAGTACAAACAATAGTCGCGGCATGCTGCATTTTTTGAAAGCCTGCGACAATTTATCATTAAATTATCTTTTATTATGGCAAAAGTATGGAAAATTATAGCTGGCAGTTACTCGTATTGCCATAAAGAAACAAGATATAGGGCACTAAAGATAATTAAAAATAAATGGCTTTTCATTTTTCATAATTTTCCACTTATGTTTTACTTTTTTTCCAAGTTAAGGGAGGGAGTCAATTAAGGGAATTTATGAATTAAATAAAATGTAAATGGAGGTTGGAGCCCCTGAGTTGGTAATTGATTGCCAAACAAGAAAAACCTTAATTTCGGCTGCACCGAATCGGTAAAGCTCTTCACAGAGGCACTTCTTAGCGCATTTAGGGTATAATCGCTAACTTGATCATTCAGTTTGCTTTTAACTTGATTTTATAAAGATTCAAACTGTAAAACTTAAGCGTAAATTCTAGTGTTGCTTCGACTATAATCTACGTGAAATTTCTTGAAGATACCCTTTTCAATTAGAAAGTTTTCCAAGGACTTGAGTTTGATCAGTCAGTTTGTAAGAGTTACAAGCTATAACAGTCCGATATCAGCGACATATAAGCAGCTTCTTGGTGAGAAAAGCACAAGAGCAAATTTACAGAACGACGTCTCAAAAGCTGAGGATATACAAACGGTCATGGCTACATCGACGTGGATCATTTATAAATGTATAGATTTTATAGGATCTCCGACCTCTCTTTATGGGTGTTGCAGCATCATGACAAACTTAAAATACCCCGTTTAGTCCTACTAGAGAAATGGAAATTGCCGTAAAATCTTTTTGCAGTGCAAACGTGTCAATATTTGGCGGCCATTAGCGCCTAAACAGGTGACTCGGATGTCGCACTCACTGCAGGAAATGATAAGAACAAGGTAGCAAGGAAACAATGAAGCATCTCTTGTACACTTTTGCCGCACTAGCAAGGCAATGCTTCAAACATTTGGGGGTCCCACTGGAAGAGGTGTCGATAGTGCGGCCAACGAAGCTTTTGAAATTGACGTCAAGTGCTTGCGCTGAAGGATGACTATTTCTCTTGAACTACGGCACTCAATCTGCCATCGCGAAGGACAAAACCTGTCCTATGCACATCAAGCGAGCCTACCAGACTAACCTATACTAATATAAGCCTAAATTGTACTCAATTAAGCATGTAAAAGGCAATTACTTCTTGCTATTTGAGCTGCTTTTTTGGCATGAATTTATTACCGCGATCGGGATCAGCAAGCAACCATGAAATAACTACGTATTTAGTGAGAAACAGGCCCTTAATTAAGCAGTTAAGGAAATGTCAATAATTTATTACCTAATTGCATTCAATTCAGCCTAAAATATATTACTTAATTGTTTCGTCCATTATTATAATTCATATAGTTGATTAATGCTGAAAGCGCCAAGTTACCCTTCCAAAAATCAGTAAACCACTGTGGGCAAAATATAGTAAGACTTGTTAATTTAAACTTCACGCGAAAACCCATTCGTCGAAATATTCTTTCTCTGAATTAAAACGATTGTCGTGACATCTGTGCCAAAAGTGGCATCAAATTAACCTTTGGAGATGAGATACGCATGTCTTTCTGAAGAACATAAAGTGAATTAGGCGATTTTTACGATGATTGCAATTTTTCAACAAAGTAGTTTAATGAAGTTTTGTGTGCGGAATCAAATTTCTGATGTCGAAACGTTCAGTATGTTAGAAAATGCCTTTGGTGATAATTATTATCGCGAGCAAGGGTTTTTGATTGGTACAAATTTTCGAAGAATATCGATAACGCGTTGACGACGAACCATGTTCAGGATGGCTATTAACAGGATGACCAACAGGTCAATAAAATAAAAGAATTGGTGCTTGGCAACGTTGGAATAACAGAAGTATCAGTGAAAACCATTTTGAGAGATCAATACTTTCCGATTATCAGGATGTCATAAAACGTATTATTACTGGCGTTCAGTTTGGGATCTATGCTTACGACCAGAAAACAGACAAACAATCGGCCGAATATCGTGCAAAGGTCCTCACCTGAAGCAGAAAAAAGGGTCAAAGCAAGTCGAAAATCAAAACTATTTTGGCAGTTTTCTTATATTGTCGAGGTGCGGTGCACTCCGAATTCCTTTCGATTAACCAAGCTGCCAACAAGGAATACTAGTTAAGTGTTATGCATCGTTTGCGCGGAGCTATTCGTAAAAGAGACCGGAATTTTGGATCGACAACTGTACAACCAAGTATTCGAATGATTTAACTCCTTTTGAGTCAATTGAAGCCATTAAACGTAAGTGGCTACGCGCATTGAAGGCTTTTCCGGAAATTGACTTTAACAACTGTTACGAAGATTGGACAAAAACGTTGGCACAAATGTATTAGGGCCAAGGGGGATTACTTGGAGGGGACGACATAGATTTTGAAGAATAAAGTAACAATTTTAATATTGTCAACAATGTCTTACTATTTTTTGCTCATAGTAATACATACACTGAAAAAGATTCTTTCCAAATTTCATTGAGATTTCATACATACAAGGTCTGTCGCAAAAGAAACAGAACTTTAGAAATATAACTGTTTCTGGTGGCGCCACCTACCTAATAAAAAGTTTGATCTCTTGTTGACATTTCGTAAAAACTTTAAGACAATTGGATGACTACAATCAATGTTATCGATCAAAAAGTGACAGCAGCTTTTGGTCATCGGTCGTAAAATGCAAAGAGCAAATATTAAATTTTGTTTTAAACTTGGGAAAACGTTTACTGAAACATTTCAAATGATGAAAAGAGTTTATGGTGATCAGTGCCTATCCCGTAGTAATGTGCATGAGTGGTTTAAGCGATTCCAAGAAGGTCGTGAGGACCTCTGTGACGATCAGAAGTCGGTCGTCTTCAGAAGTCAAAAATAAAGACAATGCTGATTTGTTTTTACGATTCCGAGGGTATTGTACACCGAGAGTTCGAACCACCTGACCAAACGATTAATGCTGTGTTTACCTTGGTGTTATGAAGCGTCTTTTGTCACGCATTCGTCGTGCTCGACCACAATACCGTGAGGCAGGGTCAATGATGAGAGTTTATAATATTTACAATACTTTTATATAATTATGATGACCACGCGATGCCTTCCAGCAGGAGAAGAAAATTGAATATGTGATGAGTAGTCCTACATAATAGCAGCAGGCGTTCTTGAGCCAAACTGTCTTGCCTATATGTTCGGTGTTCCGTTTGTGACATGTTCGTTTCAACGTTCCTTGTAAGCCAGGATCAACTGACTTGCTGACTGGGTGTTGCCACGTTGGACTATAATTTATTGCGCCTCGGCTCGGCAATTATATTTTTAGGTAGCATACTTTTCTATAAAAATTTGCGACGTCGAAGTTGAACAAAATCAACTTTGAATGGCCAACATCTGAATCACCCTTTGATTTTGCGAGTGTTATACAGATTTGAGGTGGAACGCTGACCAATTTTTCATGGCATACAATAACATATTGATTACCGAGGCTGTTAGACTTGCCAAGCGAACGCGAGTTTGAACCAGAAAGCTTGCAGAAGGCCTTGGAAAGCTTTTTATTTCTCTTTAATGCATTTAAAAATATATCACTCAATATGAGCCGCACTGTTTCCATAGTGATTTCTATATTAAATACATTTTTTTTTCCATCATAGAATTATGTTCAAAAATTGTTAAGTCAACCACAAGTTTACATAACTATGTTGACTATGATTTGATTAAACTGCAGATTGACATGGCCAACACGGCGATAAGGCAATTATTTACAAACATGTTCAGCTTGCTTGCACATACAAATATACTTGTACATAAATTTACAAATAGACTGAGAAATAAGAAAAAAACATAACTTCGGTCGCACTGAAGATATAATACCCTTCACAGGTGCGTTTCATTTCAGAGGTGATCCATTTCAAGTTTCCCTAATTTTTAAAGAAAAAACACAGAAACTTCAAACTTATTGGTAAAAGTTTATTATAATTCAAAAGAACATTCTTTGGCATTTCTTTTCAGAAGATTATCTCTTTCAAATGTTGGCCGCGGCTACGTCTCAGATGGTCCTTACCTTGAGTACAATACTCAATTACTCGTTTGAGCGTTTCGACGTGTGATAACACACATTCTTGGTGCTCAATCAACCGGCCCAAAACGTCTAATAATCTGCTCACAGAAGTGTTCTCTCAAAAAATCCATTGATTAAAGCAATGTATTGGAAGTAACGCCGACTTAATGAAACCAAATGTCGCCGAGATCACAAGGTTCAATTTCAGGCATCAAAGAGTCGGTTATCATGGTGCGATAACGGTCGCAATTGATGGTTACGTTCTCACCGGAATCATTTTTGAAGAAATATGGATCTATGATTCCACCGGCCCACAAACCATACCATACGTTGTTTTTTCTGGATGAAATGGCAGTTCTTGAACCTTTTCAGAATGCTCTTCGTTTGCGGCAATTTTGCTTGCTTACATACCCATTGAGCCAGAAATGGGCCTCATCGCTAAACAAAATTTGGCTCGAAAAAGTCGGATCTTCATGGAACTTTCTCTCTCTTGGGAAGATCGAACGGCTTCATTTCTTGCATAACCGCCAAGTCGTTCCATAAGTCATTCCGAGTTGCTGCAAACGGTGCCGAACTTACTTTTCACAGTCTTCGTGTACGCGCTCAGCTACAGCTACCATATTTTCTTCACAGCGTGCTGGACGTGGTCTATTCAGTCGAATATTATCCAGTAATGAATGCTGGGTCTCAAGATGGACGATGGTGTTGCGAATAGTACGCTCAGGCAGCCGATTATATTGACCATAAATGTGAATTTTCGCAATAAAGTAAATAAAATGACAGTTTCACACAACTCCCGCTTGATCTGTCAAAAAAAGGGCTATTGAAAGAAGTACTTTTACTCGGATCACCCGTTATATATATATAATTTATAGGGTCTCCTAGTTTTCCTATTACAAACTGCGTGGCAAATCAAATTTTCCCCGATTAGGGTATAAAAACGAAAATCGCCGAAAACGAATTTCAAACACGAAAATCATCGAGTCTCGAACATTTGCACGTCGCTGCCGAACGCCAATGTTGTCAATACTTCTTTTTAAAATTTTTCACACAGTTTTTCACTTTTTAGCTGTCAAATACTCGATTTTTGTTGCTTTTTTGGATATTTTTTCTCTCTAATATCAAAGCCACTGAGTGGACTCACTTGCGTAGCCGCCTGCATTATGCCCCAGCAGCCATTGTCCAGCTGTTGCTGTCATTCAAACCGTTTCAATCGACCAGCGCAACACAAACACGAAATCACACAATCACCCACACACGCATTTAACAACGCGGACCACCAGCTCGCAAGGCCAACCCGCATGGACCAACAGTTTTTTTCGGGAGCGCAGCAGCCGGCAGAAGCTGACTAAAGCAATACAACAACAACAAGCAGCTGAGCAACACACATATGCGTGTGAGTGTTTGTGAAAGCGGGCGCTCGTATGTTGGGTCAGTGGGTTGGTCAAATCGCACCGCGGAAGGGGGTGTCCATTGGCGTCGCAGCTGATCGGCGTTTGCGTCGTTGTTTGGTGCGCTTTTCATTGATGTAACTTTTTCAATTTCTCGTTTACAGCGCACATGTCAGTAACGGCCATTATACCGTTGGCCATGTATGTAGATGGGAAAACACCAGCAACAACAACAGCAGTAACAACAACAGCACCAACATAAATACAATTTAGTAGAATTGGCAAAGCGTTGGCGTAGCTTTGGCTGAGTGAAGCCGTGAGCGGGGAGAAAGGAAAACAGTAATTTCATGTGAAAAACAACAACAACAACTCGATTTGCAGCTGTATTAGAAGCATGTAAAGTATGAACAACAACAACCGAACTGCTGGCCGTAATATCAACAATGCGCTGCTCCATGGCAAAAACTGTTTGCATGTGTGTATATGCGTTGCGTGTGTGTGTGTGTGTCAACAATCGAAATAATTGCGCTGACACGTGACACCATGTGCGCCATATTGACTTATTGATAATTTAAATTTATTTATGTATTCATTTTGCTGGCGCATATGTGTGTGTATACCATACATATACATATACTTATGTATATACATATACATATATACACGCAACATGCCTAAAGATGTGTATGATAGCTATATAATATGCCTTTGGTTACAAAATTTAACTTCTAATAAATAAATATATATTTGATAGCAAAATAAAGTGTTTTTCCATAAGAGCGCTACAAAAGTTTTTTTTTAATAAAATTTCACGTTCGATATTCGTACGCAGTTCATCAATCGTCGCTGGCTTGTTGGCATAGATCATATACTTGAGGTAGTCCTACCAGAAATAGTCTAACGCTATCAAATCGCACGAGCGAGGCGGCCAATTCACTTGGACACTTGGTTTTCAATAAATCGATTGTGACATTCGCTGTGTGGCTTGTGGTGCCATTCTGTTGGAACCACCTATTGTCCGAGTCCGTATCATCCAATTTGGGTCCAAAAATATTCGGTTATTATTGATCGGTAGCGAACCCCATTCACAGTGACGTGGCGGTCTTGATCATCACGGAAGAAGTACGGTCCAATGACGCCGCCGGCACATAAACTGCACCAAGCCGTAACTTTTTCGGGATGCAATGGTAACTCATAGAGTAGCGAAGCGATCAGCCAGAAATGAGCCTCATCGCTGAAGATGATTTTGCGATGAAAATCCGGATTATTTTCAGGTCGTTGCTCAGCCCAATTCACGAGCTTGCGAGGATTCTGGTGATCAAGCGGCTCAGTTCTTGCGTCAATTTGATCCTGTGATCTATTGATTTGATTATGATGACCATAAATTGGACATATCGCTCTTAAAGTTGAGGTCACGCACTCCGAATTTCAGTAGTAAATTTTAATAATTTCAACTCGTTGTTGGATCGTATCCATTGGATCCATGATGAAATGGCAAATCTTACTGAAGAGAAATGTTAAAATAGCGGGAAAAAATATGGCGTCGTTTGCTGTCCCTATCGGCCTACTTTTGTAGCGTCCCCACTAAAAACCCGTCACTTCCCTGTAGTTCGGCTGATGTCAAGCGATTACCAAAACGGGAATTCTACTAGCGATTTCATGCATTACCGCTAGTTAGTCTTTTCGCTAATGATTTGTAATGCAACGAGGCATCGAATCTGAAAAAACCCACCCCTAAAACACGAAACTCAATGCGTATATGAAATTGCAATAACAACAATGTGCGAGCAGATCAAAATTTAACAGAAATTTAGTGTCCCGTACTATTCCTGCCGAAATTCGCTGGAATTGTAGTTCGATCGATCGCTCAGTCTGCCGTTGTCATTTTTAAACTAAATTGTTTAGATCTTGAGTGTCAATTTTAGTTGAAGAGCAGGCGAAAAGGTCAGTAAAGAACGGACATTCCTTAAATAAAAATAATTTATTTTAGTGTTGTTAGTGAAAAAATTAAAGTCGAATAAAAAAATAAAAAAGTGAAGTGTAAAGTAATTTATAAGGTATACATTAATACCATAATAATTAATCAATATAATATTAACATTAAAAAATTTTGCAAGTGAAATAAAACAAATAATAATAATAAAGAAGTTATAATAATAAAAAATAAAAACAAATGAAGGTAGCTAAGAAAATTGTAGCTAGGAGACATCTGCGTAGACTAGTAAGGAATGAGAGGTACAGGTGCGTTGGAAAGTTTAGAAGTGCTAGTTTGCAGGATTTTATGCCAGAAAAATCGGTGCCCAATGTGCAAATAGCTAATAATTTACAGGAAATGGAAGTAGAAGAAAATTTAAATGTTTTTGAAGAAGATTCTGGAAAGAGTTTCAATTTAAATGAAGAATTAAGAGAATGGTACATAAAACATAGAGTTGCACGCGCATGTGCAATAGACTTGATACAAATTCTTCGCGGTATAAATGTTAATGTGAGTTCCTTTTATAAGTCCGATTGTCCGTCCAAGCCAAATATTTCAACTATTGCTGGTGGCGAATACTTGCATGTAGGATTAAAATGGCAATTAAATAATATAGACAAATTCAGTTAGACCACACATTGAACATTGATATGAACATAGACAGTTTACCGCTTTTTCAAAGTTCAAGAATTCAGTTATGGCCAATTTTAATTCGTATAAATAATATTCAGGGAATGCCAGTTTTCCCTGTTGGTGTTTTTGTTGGAAAGTCAAAACCTAAAAGCTGTGAGGAATATTTAAACTCCTTATTTTCCGAAATTACCGACTTAATTGAACATGGCTTGCAATTGAAAAACAAGACTATTAAAATAGATATTAGGGCTATAGTTTGTGATGCTCCCTCACGTGCTTATATTAGTGGAACCCCGTCACATACCTCCCGGTATGGTTGCTCCAAATGTACACAGGTAGGTCGAAAAATAGATGGTGTTTTGACATACAGCACTACCTTTAGTGATTTAATAACTGATGAGGATTTCTCGAACAGAAAGTACCCTGAACATCATAGTTCACATTTTGTATCACAAAAGAACGTACTTGAAAATTTAAACATTTCAATGGTCAGCCAGATTCCATTGGATTGTATGCATCTCATAGATTTAGGCACTATGCGCAAATTTTATGCAGATTGTTGAACAATAAAGTTTCCTTTAAACTTTCCCTTCTAAATAAAAACAACATTTCTAAAAAACTAGTTTCTATTAGCTACCACATTCCAAAGGAGTTTGTTCGAAAACCAAGACCTCTAGAAGATTTGGTGCATTGGAAGGCAATCGAATTTAGACAGTTTTTATTATCCGCTGGCATCATAGCACTGAAAGGTGAGGTACATGAAGATATTTATTACACCTTCCTTTTATTGCACTGCGCATATAGGCTTCTTTGTTGCTCTAAGCAACGAGATTCAAACTTAGACACTGCCCAATTCATGCTCAATGACTTTGTAGAAAACTTCCCCATTTTGTTTGGTGAAAACAGTGTTTCTTATAACGTTCACAGTCTTCTGCATTTAAAGGAAACCGTAAAATATATAGGGGATCCGATTTCTGGATCTTGCTACTCTTTTGAAAATTATTTGCAGTACCTAAAGAAAATGATAAAAAGGCCTTCAAAAATCTTAGAGCAGCTACATCGAAAGATTTGTGAATGCCCCTTTTCAACATCGCCTGGCCATTTCGACACTTATGTTGAAGGTAATAAATGTTTTTCCAAGGGATCTGTCCTCAGTAGTTCCCAACCTGATAATTTTTGTTACATGGAAGGCAATTTACCAGTAATAATTTATGAAATAACAGATGATTCAATAATAGGTAGAAAATAGTTCCTTAGGGAAACGAATTAAAAGACTTGCTACAATCAAGAATATACAGAAAAGGCATGTAAATGCGAAGATAAGGAAGCTTTAAAGGCTTTCTTCGAAGGTAAAGTATAAGCTGCCAACAAGTATATTCCTCTTTTCATTCATATATATTTTTTATTTCTAGAACTGATGGAAAGAAAAGTGAGCCAAATTTCTGTACAGTACCAAGTGCTCCTAGAAGAAGTAGCGCAGCAGAAAGTCCTCATTCAGCAGCTTCTGAAAGAACGCACCGACGACTCATCGATAATGAGAGAATTTCCAATTAAAAACAAAACAGATTTGGGCCGAATTAATGAAAATATAGAAGTTCGCTGAAAGATGAACTACGTAAGTAATATTTTTCTTTCGATTTCCTTATTTAAAATACGTTTCAGTAAATTCCGATTTTTTTTTATTTTTACCGTTTCAACCATTTACTTTCTTGCAGATAAAATGTATGACTCAAATTCTCCAGGGTTCTGGAGTGGTGAAAAACCTGAAGAATATTATAACAGACGAATTGGCCATGCAGTACAATATTGATGGAGTGTTGGGCAAAGATTCGCTCAAAAGCTTTACAAATTTTTTCGACGCCCTTATTGGTAAGAACAGGACAAGCTTTTTAATTAAAACAGTTAATAACAAATATATTTTAATTATTTTAGAGTCCATTCCTACCGGGATAGACGCTGGATCGCCAGAGAATCAACTGCGCCAAGCCCTTCAGCGTAAAAAAAAAACGCGTAATAAAAAAAAAAAAATCATTTAGTAAATAAAGAAAATAAATGATTAATAAATAACAATATAATGTAAGATAGTACATATTTTAAAACTACTAAGTAAGAAAATAAATTAAAAAATACATATGTATAATTGAATTTAATAAATCTATTGCTTTGAATTTCATAAAAATTTCTTTTATTTTCGTAAAATTGAACCAGTAGAATGGCTAGCGAGTTAGAATTAATGAAATCGCTAACGATTTTGAATTAGTCAAACCACATGCAATTTCGAATTAACGAAATCACTAACGATTTGGAGTCAGTCAAATCACTAGCCATTTTGAATTAATGAAAACGCTAGCGATTCTGTATTAGCAATTCACTAACGATTTTGGAACTAGTCATTTCACCAATGACTGGTAATGCAGCGTCGCACCGCTCGATTATTCTCGTAGGACATTGCAATGTAAAAATCGTTAGTCAAATAACATTGCGAGTAATCGGGCTGGAACTGGTTCTAATGATTAGGAATTAGTCATATCGTTAGCTCTTCCCCGATGGTATCGAACTACAGGGTTGTATCTACATAATGAATTACACACAACTATAAGTGAAACAAACGAACTTTTTCATTACAAATCTATGAATCGGAAAGAACAGCTTGCGGTTTGAGCAACCTTAATACTGGGGAGTTCACTTTCATGACCGTTTCCAACGAATAGCGTCCTACACTGGTCAGTGCCTCCAGATAATATGGAACCCTGGAACCCTAGACTTATTTGATTCAACCGACGAATGAACACTTTTCAAAAACAAAAAAGAAACGATAACTACAGCTATACCTAAACCATAATACTTTTCACAGATGCGTTTTTTATAGCATAAGAGGGTATAAAAATATATTTTTCTAAGTTTTGATCGATCAGTTTGTATGATAGTTATATACTATAGTCGCCCGATATCGGCGGTCTCGACAAATGAGCAGCTTTTTGGAAAGACAGTCTGAGGTCGATTTCAAAAGCCGAGAATCTAATTCACAGACTGACCGATAGAGGGACACGGCTAAATCGACTCAGCTTATCACGTTGATCATTTCCATACAAACTGTCAACTGTACAAATCTCAGACAAACCTCTTTATCTAATGTAGAAATCTATAACTTCGATATCGGATTATTTCTGAACAGTAAGTTTGAGCGTTTTTAGAGAATGTTGCTTTGCAAATTCATGCCTTAACAACGAGGGAAACATCATTTCCATCACAAGTGACACTCCGCGAAGAAAGGGACCTTGAGTTGCAAGTACAAAATTATAAAGTTACACACAAATTAGAATCAGAAATTATGCTTTATAAGTCTCTTATTATAATTACCCAAAATTAGTGTAAGCTTTCTACTAAAGCTCAGTCTAAGATACAAAAAAGGTGAATTAACCCATTCGCATCACATTACTTTCATTTACTTAATTACTGCTCGATGATTAATGAGTTCAAAGCCTCAAATAAGCCAAAAACTATTTTTCAACCAGCTTGTAACTAAATATATACAGACCTTAGTACATGTATATATACATGGTATATATATAGTATATGTTTCGATATAGCTGCGTATATATCCGCGCGACACATTTGTCAATAGTTAGTTAAATTGTCAGGAACCTAATTTCAAAACGCATTTGAAGCACGCAAATCAATCATTACTCGTTACCGATGTGGCACGTGCGATACGAAAGCCCGTAGCTAACTATGTAATCAAAAGTAGCAACAGCAACAAAGGACCTTGTCGATAAGAACAATAACACCAAAAAGCAATAGGAGTCAATCACTTTCGCATGCAAGCCATGTCAGTCCTATTTATTAAACGCTGTCAATTTACTTACACACAAACATTCAAGCATAAGAGCATATACATATATAAACTTACAATGCATAGAAACATATTATAGAAAGGAGGCAACTCAAAAATGATTTCAGAAATTATTAAAGAACCTATCAGAGAAAAACTGGGAAGTTCATTTCAATAGTTGGAATGCTTCGAAAAATACTCAATGTCAAAATAAGTGGTCTGTCCGAAAATAATTTCCTCATACGCTGTCAAAATATATCTCATAAGGCACTGAAACCCGCTTGAAGACTGATTATTTAAGAATTTATTTTTAAATTATCACTACTCTCTTGACAGCTTCACAAATTTTCAAGAGTACTTCCTAACTACCAGTAGAAATCACCTTGTTCTAGTTTGCCTAAATACCTACAAAGACTTGCTCTTGGGGCATTCGTCCGGCTAGGATAGGAGTGACGTCTTACAAGCTGATGGATTTTTCATTAGTTTCAAAGCTTTCTCATAAGCCAATAAAAATATTATACAATCTTTTCATGATAATTGGTTTCACATAATCTATACGGATCCAAGGACGATCATCGGAATAGAAAGGCCTATTAAGAACTTCACTAGGTCCAGTCCGGGATTTGTCTGGGATTCAGAGGAGTCGAATATAATAGAAAATTATTGAGATATGTACTGCGTATTTAACAAGTCTTGTCTTTAACTAGGACTTTCTTAGACTCAACACCCTTACGAATTCAAGAATCATGCTAGGTACTGGAGAATCCAGGCGTTCCCTGCAAGAAAACGTCGATTCCATGGTTTTGTTTCCTACTATGCACTCTAGAAGCGACACTCCGGAGTTTAAAGCTCCATGCTTGAGAATATGGATGTTTCTTGATCCTGCTTTGACTAGGATATATTGAGGCAATAGTCCCGAATTTTTCTCTAGGAAGGTCAACTATTTGTTATGTAATGGTTATATCCTACCAATAGCACTTTTATTTGGCCCAACCCAGGTTCTTGCTGCCAATGATAATCTCCCTCTGCACTTTTCTCTTTCCAGAAAGATTCTCCGAAGGATTCATTAGCAGGCCTTTAACTCTCGCCTGACTATCACTGAATAAAGTAATGCCCACATTCCAATAGTTGCGCTGAAGGTTGATATCTGCACACTTCTGTATGAAAAATGCTACATTAAAAAATCTGTCCATGGGCATGGAGATCTTGATGCGAAGACTGAACCAATGCCGTCCGACGTTTTCGAGCCGTCGATGGACCAGTGAAAGCCGCTTTTTCTTAGTAACAGTTCAAATGTGGAGCCGCTCCACCTTACTTTGCTACTCAGGAAAAGCTTGTAGGGTTTCTTCCTCACTTTTCAGAATAGTCGTCGTGGTCAGAATAGTTTCTTTGCAGTGTGTAGATACCGATATGAGTACCGATACGATCCCAAGAGTTGCTGTCGGTTACGTACTCATTGGACCAGTTTAAGAATGGTGTAAATTCAAAATAGTGAACCAGGTGAAAAACGTAGTCGAGTACGGTTTTATGTAACTTCGCATTTCTGAAGCGGCCTGTGAGTAATTAAAAACTCACCGAGCTGCTTTATTTGGCAAGTTCATCCGTTCTTTGGTGGATAGAGACATACATGTAATAAAATTTATTTAAGTATAGAGGATAACTTTAAGGTCAATGGGTATAGAGGATAACTTTAAGGTCAATGGGTTGGCTACTTTGATGATACCAGAAAGCTTGCAAAAGCTCCTCCAAAATCCGGAAAATATCAGTCTTAGAACAATAGCAACACAAGTATAGGTTGAACCTAACATTAATCTCGAAATCGTATTGCTGGCATGCAGACCGTGACTTTTCTGTGTCAGGGGCACTAGCATAGATCGTCATAACTGTTTGTAATACTGTAAAGAAAGGAGAATCGAGAAAGGAGCAGTGTAAAAAAGGTAACCTACGATGAAACTGATATAAAATTGTCGAATAGTCCTCTCTGCTAAGTCTACAGTCGCAACAGGAAGTCGGGCCTAATATATTTGAGCTTAACTCTCGAAAAAATAGTCTAAGTTAGTTGGAAGCAAAAGGTCAGTCAACGAACCATATCCGTTTAGAATACAATAAAGATCTGAAGCTTTGGACTTAGAAGACCGAGCGTTGGAGTTCCGAGTTCTTAGTTGTCAAATGATTGAGAGGATATGTGTTCCACATTCGCCGCATTCCAAGAAAGCTGAGCTTAAGTGCATGTACATAACGAGTTTGAAAACAAATTAGGTTTTGAATTTCGAATTCATCAAATCAATATATTTCCTTAATCAGATCGTTATAAAAGTATACAATTTCGATTTATGCGCTTTTCCACCTTCAGTTTACATTTTGTAGTACACCTATACGTAAGTAATTACACATTAAGTTGGCCTACTTTCCACAAATATTGCATTATTAGTTATCGCTAATACATTCACCTTATCTAAATTAATAACAATTGCGGTCAGCGCAGGAAATGTAATGCAAAATGACTTGCAGACAAGGGCAATACAAGCAAGGCGAACATTGGGGCGGTAATAATGGGTGTTCGTGCTAAATTTGCCTCCAGACCGGAGAAGAGATACACAACACTCGCGCATACAAAATCTTTCTCAGTAATGCCCCAAATAGTAATGGCAGCAATAAGAAGACACCGCAAGCAACAAAAGCAGCAACACCAGCACGTAGTGTCAACAGCAATTGCTTGTCCAACCTGAGGTTAATTATGCAATATCGCTACGCCATATTGGGGTCGTGTCGCGCTGAGAGCGCGAAGCTAAGGTGAGCACGCGTGCGATGATATGCGTTTGATTAGGCAACAGTTGTTACCGTCACCTCGAGTTTTTCAACTCACATTCATATTTACTTGCATATAAGCGCAGTTCTATTGTCCGAGAGTAGTGGGCTGCACTTGGCGAATAAACAGATAGATCTCGTACTAGGCTGCCAAAGTAGTCAATGTTTAAATTGAATTTGTTTCGCTAGACAACTTTGCTTGAAGTAGACGAGGGCTAAAATGACGTCAGCAAATCGAGGGACAACATTTTACGTACCAACGTGTATTAGGTATTCTCGAAATTCTAAAAATAAATAAGAAATTATCTGAACAAAGCTTAAGGCTTAAGGTCCAAAAGGCTTTGGTAACAATAAAATCCGATAAGTTTAATGTTGAGACCACATAGCTCTAGTAAATTTGTAAAAATAATGCATTTGCTGTCTCCGAAGCAGTAATTTTTTCCTCGACTTCATGGCGAATACCTTTAATAAGGCAGATAAATAGTTTCAGTTCTACATATACCCCATCTAGTTAATCGATTGATAAAAACATCAAAATTCTATAATCAATGTCGACAAGCATTGTAAAGTGTCGACGTATAATCTCTTTTCGATATAAACCAGAGAGCTCATAACTGTTTCATATCATCTTATGGCCATGTCATGTATCCTGATTAGAGAGTTTTCAAAGAATGTGAATCACTTCCTTAATAACGGTTGATTTTCGTTAGATGTGTGTTGTTCAATGAGGCAATAATTTTTCGGAGTTAGTTTAAAATGGGTTTTGACAGCTGTTACGTGATTTATAGCCGGTTTTCTGTGTCATTTCAAAATGAACCGACTTAGGGTAGGTATAATGGATATCTTATGACGCACCTGGGCCTTTAGGAAGCTCACTGCTTTATTACCGGGACTAATGTCCCTCACTCTATTGGCTTCTCTCTGAATCATCCCATGCTACTGGTGAAGTTCATCAGGCTGAAAAGTTTTATCTGAGCAACCGCCGAAACGTCGTCAAGTAACACTCGATCGATAGTTACGACTTTTTTCCCACATAGAGATTTACAAATGCATAGAAGATGTTTGATAGTCTCCTCTTCTATCTATGGTGTTTGCATGGCGTTATTAGTCTACTGGCATGTCTACCAATTAGGTAGTGATGACTTGCTAGCACTCCTATTATAGTTCTTATATCATTCCTTTTGAATTTTAATAGTCGGCGTGTGTGGCTAATATACCATTCATGTCAAATCTGCATGTTTGAAAGTTTATCACATATTTCTCTTTAAACATCTGCTACCAGCCAAAGGCATAAGTTTTCTCTTTTTTCCGGTGTCTAATTGAAGAGTGGTGCTTTTCTGGCTTATTCATCTGCTTCAGAGCTCCTTGATATATCACTATGGCCTGAAACTCATTGTAGATTTGTCGTGAAGTAGTGTATTAAATCCACTAAGAGGTTAAGGCATTATTTCACCAACTAAGACGAACCCCTGTGAGGCTTTAGTGATATCAAAACACCCTGGTTATCTGTATATATAGATATACTACTTGTTGTAAACGCTACCTTGTCGGAAAAAGAAGGGTTTCTTTCTACCCTTGGAAGACACCACAGACATCTCGTATACGGCAGGCGATTTTGTCCTTTCATTTTTTTTAGATGCTTAACCCTACGCCCTTGTCTACCTCGTTTCTTTCTCACTCTTCTCTGGAAAGTAAGGCAATGTTGGGGATCGTATTTTGATTCAACAGACTTACTTCAGAACAACGATTACAAAACTTTCATTCGCGCAACGCATCAACCTTTGCGTCCAATATTCGGTCGACGTAATTGCCCAGCAAAGTCGGTAATTCGAACAACCAAGGTACGGTTTCGCACCACGTTTACTCTAGTAGATAATGCGAGTATCTCAAGAAGACCCGAATGTGTATAGCCAATCCAACGTTTTCAAAACTTGTAGCCGAACGAACTTGAAGCACTTTTTTTGCTCTCGGAGGGGAAATCTTCAAAGATATCGGTATTTTTCCGGACGATATGCACGATTCGTATTGGCCGCTAATGATACACATCCACAAGTGCGGCATAGTGCGCTTATGTACTATACCCTGAATTCCGTCGGCATTGCCGTTAGGCATTACATGGCGAATCCAAGCTTGGTCATTCGGCTCCTCAGTCACGCATTTTCGCCCTAATTCCGGTTAATACTTCTGTTTTCGATCATAGCCATAGAGCCATGATAAGGGATTTTATCGTGCCTGAATTAGAGGCTGTTGATGAGGACGACTTTTGGTTCCTACAAGATGGCACTGCATGTCATACAGCTCACGAAAAAATCAATTTTCTGAAGGAAACTGTTGAAAGGCACATTATTTTGCGTGGTGAGCCTGGGTCGTAGCGCCCGATATCGAGCGATTAAACAATGCTGGATTAATTGTTGTGGGGTTATGTGAGTTCGCTTGTCTATGCAGATAATGCCTGAAATGACTGACGCCTCGACATATACTGCGTCGAATACTTTCTGAGCTGAAGTTTTTTCATTCGGACGGCATGACCTGGCCAGTGTAGCCTCTATAAACATTCTTTATATTGTAAAATTTAGCTTATACCATTCGAGATTCGGTAAACCGCTACAATAAATATTAGGTTCAGAAGAACTGGACTTGTAGTATCAAAACTTTAAATAAATGTCTTCACTCCTTCACTCCAGATTCCTTACTTTATCGACTCACCCGTCCGTCCTCCCATTTCCTAATATCTTTTTCCGAATACACCAAAATTTTTATGCCGCATTCAGTAAAAAACCATACTGTATCACTTAGTACTCGTAGTGTTCCACTGAGAAAGACCGCTACACGCCGGCAGTGCTGAGGCGGCATGCGCGCGTGCTTCGATGTCACATGGCGACAGCAACGGCGCCAACAGTAGGAAATGCACACATCCTTTTTTAGGCAAATTATCTAACAATCAGCAAGCAAGAAGCGCGCCGCAACTACACCGCAGACACGACCGCGCGTCCACGACGGACGGTGAGCAAAAACTCGTGTATATGGAAATATGGTATGGTTTGGCTGTATGTATGCGAAAGAGTACATATGTAAATACATATGTTGGCCAGTGCCTAAAAGGCTAGCATATATTTACGACTATATTTGTATATTTATAATTGTTGTTGTTGTTGTTGTTGTTGTAGGCAACAATATCGGCGACGTGATTAATTCATCGCCGGCGCTGAACAATTGGTTGCTTAACACACGACACGCTGCGACGTCAGGAGACAGTAGCGCCAAGTGTGGCGTCACACTATGGACTCAACGGACTACGGACTTGGCGGCGCACGCGTGTGGCAGGTGAAGCGGGCGGGCGGTCACGCTGTTGCAACACGCTGTGCGGTAGACGTTAGTAATCATATAGCGAAATATGATTATGAGTTCGATATTTGTGCGATTTAATCGCAACATCGTCATCATAAACGGCGCGCTGTTAGTCGACAACACATGCTACAACAACAAAGCCCATTTTTGGCGATTTTGTCGCTTGCTTATTGATTTCTTATGTTCAACGTTGTGGCGTTACCACGAATATGTGGTTACTGACAAAAACAAAAAATATTGAAATAATAAAATGAAAAGACCAAGCCGAAAGACGACCAGCAGTAGCAGCATAACCTAAGTGGCGGCAATATTGTCAGCAACATATCGACAACAAACAATAGCAAAAAAAAAAAAAAATAAAACACGCGCAAACAAGCCGACAAAAAAGCTGACAGCCAACTAAGTCAATAACGTGGTTAATATGGCTTGTTGGTACGAGGGCGCTCCGATAAATACTAGGTCTCCAAAAGAAAACCGAACGGTTTAGGAAAATTATACTATATTTCTCAAGATTGTCCCTATTCAACCTTGAAATCAGGCGCAGAATCACTCTGGCCAACTGGTGCTTCTTTCGACTGTGTAGGCAATTGAAAAGTAAAGTTCTCTCTTTACGAACAAAAACCAAACTCTACAAGTCCCTCATCATTTCCGTCCAGCTACTTGGTGCAGAGGCATGGACAAATACATCATCTGATGAGTCAGCCTTAGGAGTGTTCGATATAAAGGTTTTGCGGAAGATGAATGGTCCTATGCGCATTGGCAACGGCGAGTACCGCAGTCGTTGGAACGATGAGCTGAACAAGATATATGACGATATTAACATAACTTACCGAATCAAGAGACAACGGCTACGCTGACTAGGTCAAGTTGGCCAGATGGAAGAGAACACTCCAACTTTGAAGGTTTTTGATTCAGTATCTGCCAGTAGAAGCATAGGAAGGGGAAGACCTTCACTCCGTTGGAGAGATCAGACAGAACGACCTGGCTGCACTTTGTATCTCGAATGGGCGCCAATCAGCAAGAAGAACAAACGACCAGCGCGCTGTTGCTAACTCGGCTATAACCGTGTAAGCGATGTCTATGCCAGTGAAAAAGAAGAAGACTCGACCCAGCACTACGCGTCTAGAAAAATGTTTTTTCCGGAGGTTGGCAAAGTAAGCTTCTTTGGCGGCGATAACCTCCTCATTCGACGAAAATTACTGCCCACTAACTAACTGAACTGAACTGAAGATTTATGATCCTTGCGCCACGGCGAATATCACATTCGATTTAACGATGAGCTGTACATCGTCCGAATGGATGAAAACTTTTCAGCTCTGAAAGTATTCAACGGAGGAAGCAGAGGACGAGGAAGACTTCCACTTCGTTGGAAAGACCAGATGGAAAAGAACCTGACTTCGCTTGGCAGTTCTAATAGACGCCACGTTGTGAAAAGAAGAAACGACTGGTGCTCGCTGTTAACTCGGCTATAATCGCGTATGCGGTGTCTACGCCAGTAAAGAAGAGAAGATAAACTGACTGTTTGAAAAAACGAAGTAGTTACCAGGGATTAAATCCAAGAAAAAAAGAAAAAACGTTAACTTCGTTTGCACCGGAACTATAATACTCTTCACAAATACCAAAGGTTCCTTACAAGAACTTCATTTCGATCATTCAGTTTCGATGACAGCTATTTGCAAACTGGTCAACTGAAAAGTTCTCTGCCTGCCATAGTAAAACACAATTTTTTTTTGTCAAAATTCGTAGTTTTACGAAAATTTCTTCCTAGCGTACTTTTCTTTGAGAATTGAGAACTGAACATAGTGGCTGGAGGCTAGATCTGGAGAATACGGTCAATGCGAAAGTAATTCGAAGCCCAACTGATGGATTCTTGCCATCGTTTTTACTGACTTGTGACTTCCGAGGGAAATACTGGAATTGTGTTTCATCTATTGTCACATGTCGATGCAAAACACTCGGGTTCTTTACGCCTAGACATCTCCAAATAGGGAAGACAAAATTCTCTTCGTTAATACGTCTGTTGGATTTTCGATAAAAATTTTAATGATTTTTTGTAAAATTACTTTGTCATACAAGATTTGTTCCAGTTTTTTAATTCCCTTCTCTGCTTCGTATGTAGTTTCTATGCGATAATAATTTCAATGCGATTTTTTTTTTCAAATCCAGCAAACCCAGAAGTTTCTCTTGAAGTAGTGAAAACAATAATTATTCCTAATACAATGCAATCATAAAACCGATTTGGATGTATGGCATTCAACCGTGGGCCACGACCAGTGTAAGCAACATTGATATAATTCAATGGTTCCAAACTAAAATGCTTAGAACAATCACGGGTTCACAATGGAACATGCGTAATGAAAATATTCATAAAGATCTTGATATTCCTATGGTAAAGAGGGAGATAGAGGCCAGGAGAATGAGAAATAATTCCAAACTACGCAAACATCCAAACTCATTGTCATGCCTTTGTAAATTCCTGCAATCAAACTCGTTTAAACCGTAAACTCGTTTGCGCACCGCCTCAGTGTAAATCTAGAGATAGACTTCATAAGACTTCATCAACGCTTTCGAGGAACACTTTCGAGAAAGTTATATCGGAAATTATGTCCATACATTAAATATTTATCTAGTAAATATTCAGATACTCCAATTTAGGTTAATTTAGGTTGGGTTAAATGGCTGATCGAGAGAGATCGCATGTGGACTGCTATATGTAGTCCTTGGTGAAGTCATAGAAAAGAAGAACTTCTGTCAAACTTATAAATTAGCAAAATACTTAGTGGCCAATACAAATTTGCATTGGCGTTCGGCGGAATGTCTGAGGGCATACGCTTCCAAGTGTTTAAGTCTTGATCTCCCAGATGCGGGACATACAAGAAGGATGTGTTAAGATGTTTCCACCTCGTCTACTTCCATACAGCTTCTGCAGATGGCGTCTGGTAAGACTCCTAGCCTTACAGAATGGAGGCCAAAAGGGAAATGGCCTGTTAAAACCCCAACAACTAGAAAGAGGCTAGCTTACTCTAACTGTTTGGTTCGAAAATGGATTAGTACACTCGACTATATTTCAGTTTCAGCTTTCCTAAAATATGACAAGAAAAGAACTAACGACTTATTAAATAGGTCCAGTAGGGAATAAGGAAATAATTTTCCACATTCTCTGTGAATGTCCAGCCTTGGAATCCATCAAGCACCAACCTTTGAATGGATGTCTACAAAAAGCATATCGGACATTAGTAGCTTCATCGAAACCACAAAATGGTTTGAAAGATGAAATGTGATAGCAATAATTAAAAGGTCTACGACTAGTGCATCAAAATGGCACAGCTAGTGCTAATTGATCCCGAAAGCCCACAGCGCTGCTCTCCAACCTACCTACTTCCCTAACGGTGCGGGCTCGAACGGGAACTTGTTAACTCTTACTGCTTCTTAGGTGGGCATGTTTCGAAAATAAAGTGTCTTTAATAGAACCCGTTTTGTTTCACCAATACAACCCATACATATAACATATTTCGGGGACGGTGCCTAAAGTATTGGATGATTTTATAAATAGAAACGAAAAACAGCTACAGGAAGCCAGGAGAAACCATGCAACATTTTTGTAGAAAAAAAGGTGTTTTGTTGAAACACCTCTTAGTAGCGGCATGTTGGGAGTCGCAGCAACTCCTCAAATTCTAGATCAGTATCAAAATGAACATGACATTGAAAGCACACAAGACCAGCAACTATCCGCGTTGTAAATACGATTTGCAGGCTATAATATCTTGTACTATTCATTTGAATCATTACAATTAATAAACTGAAAATTTAGTTTGAAGTCTCTTTAGGTCCTAATTCGGGTTTTAAAAACTTTTTAAAAACACTCGAACGCGAACTCGAAATAAAGCGGTGACAGTAAGTTGTTTCTAAGTGACAGGCCAAAACCCAACAACAATCGAGGAGGAACTTCTTCGAAGACTGACACTGAAAAAGTTAAAATACCAAACATTTCGAATTGTAAAATACGTGAACGATTAATCCATCTGCTGGCTCTTAAGTCCTACACAAAGATGGAATTAAACGCAGTTCTAAAACAGGAAGGTTAACAGGATTGTGAGCGCAGGGTAATGGGTACTGTGTTTAAGGATATAGCACAGACACACCAATATGAATTTGCTTTATGTTCACAGATGTGGAAGGAAGTGGATGAAAACTGGTCATATAATACGAAGGAACAGCAGGAGCAGCTTAAATGGCTCAAGAAACAGAACTTACGATCAGCTCTACTCTTCTCTTTTAGAAGAAGATCTCTAGGTGATCTAATGGCTGATGCCCAGAACATACTTAAATTATGGAGGCAACACTTCACCTGCCTGCTGTATGACAGTAAAAGCATAACAGCTGGAGATGGTGATTCACGAATCTATGACGATGGAGCAGAAACTCCTTTGGAAAGAAGTTGATGAAAACTGGTCGTATTATACGAAGGAACAGCATAAGGTTCAGAACAGGATAAGCTGAAAATACAGAACATTTCGATTCGTAAAATACGAGAACGATTAATCCATCTGCTGGCTCTTAGGCGCTATACAAAGACGGAATTAAATGCAGTTCGAAAGCGGGAAGGATTACAGGATTGTGAGCGCAGAGTAATGGGTACTATGCTTAAGGATATAAAGTTAGCACGGTTACGCCAAAATACATACAGTTTGCGTCCACGTGTAATTGGAAGAAAGTGACCCGCTAAGAGGAGCCAGAACTCCATAGATATGGGTGAAGGCAAAGTATGCTGGCCAATGTGATTCTGGAAATACTATAAAGTGCTAGTTGCGGTATGATCAGATAATGTAATTCATTAGAGCCTGCATCGCAAAGCTGCCGACTGGGGAATAAAGATTCGTTAAGACCCTCGAAGACCGCTTTGTGTTTTTAAGCTATTTGAAGTGAAACATGCTTGGAATATGCAAACAAAGGTAGTATATGGACTTTGCGCGTCACTAGGAAGGAAGGAAGTACACAGAGAATGGAAAATAATTTTTTTTTTTTGGTTAAGATGATATATTCACAGTGCGACGTAAAGCCTTAGAAAGGTTCAGAAATGATTTCTTAAAAAGAAGTTGATGAAAACTGGTCGTACTATACGAAGGAACAGCAGCAGCTGAAGTGGCTCAAGGAACAAAATTTACAACTGATAAGCTGAAAATACAGAACATTTCGATTCGTAAAATACGAGAACGATTACTCCATCTGCTGGCTCTTAAGCCCTACACAAAGACGAAATTAAACTGGGTTAGAAAACGGGAAGGTTTACAGGATTGTGAGCGCAGAGTAATGGGTACTATGCTTAAGGATATAAAGGTAGCACGGTTACGCCAAAATACATACAGTTTGCGTCCACGTGTAATTGGAAGAAAGTGACCCGCTATAAGGAGCCAGAACTCCATAGATATGGGTGAAGGCAAAGTACGCTGGCCAATGTGATTCTGGAAATACTATAAAGTGCAAGTAGCGGTATGATCAGATAATGGAATTCATCAGAGCCTGCATCGCAAAGCTGCCGACTGGGGAATAAAGATTCGTTAAGACCGTCGAAGACCGCTTTGTGTTTTTAAGCTATTAGAAGTGAAACATGCTTGGAGGTTAAGATTGGTTAAGATGATATACTCACTGTGCGACTTAAAGCCTTAGAAAGGTTCAGAAATGATTTCCTGAAACTGGCTGTCAAGTAAAAATAATATTTAATGGTTTGGAAAGTTATACTTATAATTATTTTCTTTACAAATTGTATTACATACAAAAAATAATAATAAAATTAACAAAGCTTTCAAATTTCCTTGGAAATTTGTTTTTGGGTAAAAAAAAACGCCCAAAAGTATGTACAACACTGTAAAAAAAACTTAAAGAAGAGTTAATAGTGCAAAGCATTAAGCCTGATTTGGCGCTGTCCGATAAGGATAGTGAAAAGAACTAAGCCTACTTCTGGATCAAACCAAACAGAATTAAATCGCAGAAATACCGATTCTCTTGGGCGATAAAAAAACCGGGTTCATTTCGGTAATGTAAACCCACCCATAATAGAAGAAGAAGAAGTGTGTGCACCAATTACGGTGGCACCGACCTAAAGTTGCATGAGCTGAAAAGGCGTTTCTGGCTCAGTCTCCAGAACTAATGCTTGCGACGGCCGAAGAGGGACTCAGTTTTATATCACCGACGGACGCGCGCTTCAGCTGATTTTAAGAGGCCACAGCGAAGGCCGCAAAACATTTCGTCTTACACGACAACGTGCTATTTACAGCCGTAGAGCTATTAACATCCGCGAACTACCTGCTCAGACTGATTGTTTTGCTGGAATGACAAAGATTCTGCTCGTGGTTTGCTTTATATCTATTTTTTTAAGACTTTTAATATTTAAATTTGTAAATAATTAAATGAAAATTATTAAATAAGTGAAAGTTAATATTTCACAAAACATTTTCTCATATATTCGGTAGCGCTTTTCTGAGACAAATAATAGCCCTAACAGCAAAAATAGTTTTAGGCGCAAGCAGCCTTCTTTAATTTTTAAAATAAATTGAACCATCGGTTGAGGAGGCAGCAGCGACCTCTGTCGTGTTATCATGAAAGCAGCGTTCAAGTGCTACTAATTGTGAGAAGTATTTTCATATAAAGTCATCATTTTACTGGCTACATATTTGCTGTTATTGAATAGCGACAGGGAATGCGATCACCGACGAGTTATGGGAGGACTCACTGGATGAGGAAGGCGGTGAGCTTTTTCACGGATAGATCAAAACTTGCGGGGAAGGTTAGTGGAGGATTACACTCTCGTAAGCTATCCACCAAATCTAGTTTTGGTCTTCAGAATCAGTGCAGCATCTTTCAAGCGGAAATGGTTGCCATAGAGGTAGCAGCAGTGTTGCTCCGCATCCTCCTGACTCATGCTGACATTGAGTCCAATCCGGTCTCGGAAGAATTTTTCTGCTGCGTCTGCGCTAAAAAGTCCCATCCAAACTCAACTTCGGTTCGGTGTAATACACTCAATGGTTGGAGCTTCCTTAAGACCAGCTGAGGCCTCAAGAAACGAGTTACGTGTATCGATAGCTGCGGTCCCAGAAACCAAGTTAAACAGCCGTTTAGATCTTCTGAGTTCTATAGGTTCCAACGTTTTACATAATATCTCGACTGAGATAATGTAGGCGGCCTAGCCTTCATACCGTGCAATATCGTTTCATCGATAGAGACATCGACCGCAGGGATACTACTCTTAAATGTCAGGGTATAGCCATCCGGGAAGGTGAAGTAGTGCTCGAAATATTTAATATATACATCTCCCTAGTTGCATGTTGCCTTACAGGGTATTAAGCGAACATAGGTGCGCTACTTCGTGGTGAAAACCTTTTGGTGCTAGGAGACTTTAACGCACATCACGATTTTTGGCATTCCTGTCAAATGATGGTAGGATACGGAGCTGGCGGAACACATAGACGATTCGACATTCTGCACAATGAATGATGAAGCCACCACCAGAATCACGGGCACCTGTAATAGCTCGCCTGATATTACCATCGCTAGTTGTAACCTGACGACCTATGCTAATTCTTGCTTCAGACCATCTGCCCAAAATTCTCACCATCGAGAAACCTCCCGACTTTATATCTGTAGACAACCGCACCTATGGTACGTTAACTTTAACAAAGCTAACTGTGTCGGCTGCACAAAAATTACCGACAGCACCTTCACCGCACTTCCCATTCCTACGGACGTAATCGTTGACAAACGTCAATTCTGCAAGGTGATCGCAGCTGTTACCACTCTCTTCATATCGGCTGGAAGAATCGCGGAACTTCGCCCCGATTTCCCAGTCGAAGCAGTTGTTTTAGCTAATAAGCGCGCCACCTTACACCATGCCGATCCCTGTGGTCCTCGACCAATGGTAAATCAACATAAATGAACAAAGTTGATAGAGCATCTGAAATCTTGCAGCCTTTCCACTGGTGTGAGTAAGCTTTGGACTACTGTCAAGGCTTTGTCTAACCTGAAGATACATGATGACTGAGTTGAAATTCAATTCAATGGACATGAGTCTTCGAACCCGAAGAAGTGCGCGAGCTATTTTAGCCGGCAATTCACACTACAACGTGCTGGAACCGGGATCCATCTTTCACATGAAACTACTAAGGGACTCATTAAGGAAAAATACTCAACAGATTACAAACACACTGACTCCAACCAACCACTGGGTCATTATTTTTCTGGTACTGAGAAACTTTTTATAGGCATAAATCCGAGAGGAGGTTAGTTACACCATCGTGGTTAAAGCACCGAAATTTGTCCAATACTATATTACACTGGCTTAGAGGCCTGGTTACATATATCACACGAACCTATTGCCGCTAAATAACCACTGGGTCATAATTTTTCTGGTACTGAGCAACTTTATATTGGCATAAACCGAGAGAAGGTTTGCTATTTATTGTAGAATACCATTTGCCATTAGAAAGACGAGTGCTGCAGTTCTATAATTTAAGATTCTTAAATTTACAGAACCTGCCATATATTTTGGAGGTCACACACATTTATACAAGATTTATTACGTCCTCCTACAAAAACATATCACAACTACGGTTGTGTGCCATTGCGTCAATGTGCCACCGTGTCGCCACGCTCTGTGTGCTTTCCAGGACACTGTTTGATCATTCATTCGGCCAACAATTTTTCATCTTCTACATGTACATTGGTGTTGACTTTTCATCAAAAGCCATGAGCATCATTCAAATGCTGTGAGCCGACGCCATATTTGGCGAAATCAATACTGATGACGCAGGCGACCATACTTACGGTGGTTTGCTTTGAGACTTTTTAATTGAACAAAGAAAAAATTTCATAAAATCGAATTTGATTTTCGAATACGAGTGAGTGTGGATAAAAATACATCTTGAAGCTAAAAATGACTCCCTTATTCGACTGAAGTTATTGTCTTCAAAGGCATTTGTTCATGATTGAAAGCAGAAGGCTAAACTTTTATTTACGTAGTCGATTATTTTTAATTCTTTGTATATGAATTTTAAGCAAGAAACCAACCATTTATAACGGTTTGCAGCAAAATTTGCTTTCCAGCTGAAAACTGCGCAGCAAAATCAGCAGCACGATTACTGGCGGAGGGAGAATTTACAGGCATATCTCAGAGGGATATGATGGCTTTGCAGGCACCGATAATGTGATCCCATTTTTTAATTCGGTAAGAAGAATTGAAGGGGGAAGCGAAACGCATTTGCAGACAGAAAAAAAAAGAGACCGAAATGCGTGAGCATGAAGAGACAAGTAAATTGTGCAAAAAATTGCGGCCACTAACAAAAGGTTTTAAGACCGGAGCAAACTCTTATAGAATCCAAGTAAGTGATCTAGTAACCGATGCCCGGAGCATACTAAAATTATGGAGGGAACACTTCTCCAGTTTGCTGAATGGTATTGAAAGCACAATGAACCCGATTCTCCAATCGATGACGATTGAGCAGCCGTTCCATTGCCCGACCTTGAAGTTGAAATAGCAATTACCCGTCCTGAAGAACAAGTGAAGTGGCGGGACCGATGGATTGCTGGACGGCGGCGAAGAACTGATAAGGAACGTGCATCCCTTTGTAAAATACGGTCGGACGAAAGCATGCTCAACGATTGGAATTTAAGTGTGCTTTGCACAATCCACATAAAGGGAGACCCCAGAATTTGCGCTAACTACAGTGAGATAAGTCTCCTAAACATCGCATATAAGGTTCTATCGAGCGTATTATGTGAAAGATTAAAGCCCACCGTCAACAAACTGATTGGACCTTATTAGTGTGACTTTAGACCTGGAAAATCAACAACAAATTTTGGAAAAGACCTGTGAAAAGGGAATCGACACACACCACCTGTTCGTCGACTTGAAAGTTGCATTTGACAGCACGAAAATGAGCTGCCTTTATGCCGCAATGTCTGAATTTGGTATCCCCGCAATTGGTGAAGGTGGATCGATAAACTAGTATGGAAAATATACAGTGAGTGATTGAATTGTAAAAAAGGAAAGCCTTTACCAGGAGAGATGAGACAATTATCGTTCCGGAAAACTGAAAAAATCCTCATCTGAATGCTCCAAAACTGACCGATATAATTCGAAGCCAACTAAATTTCCTTATCAACCCCGTAACAGTAAGAAGAGTCGTCAGGAAGCACGGTTTTAATGGGCGGATATCGCGACACAGATCATTTATTAGCCAGAAAACCGAAAGAAGCGTCTGAAGTTTGCGAAGAAGTATGTTCTAAAGGATATGAGTTTTTGACAAAAGGTTCGTGACGTAAAAAAGCACTTATGTACATATAAGCTGCTAATATTATTTTTTTAAGATTAAATTAAAAAATTGACTAGCGAAAGAAAATTTTATTTATTTAGCTCAGATAGTAAACAAATGGTTTGGCGGAAAAAGAACTGCGAACTTCCACTGCAAAATCTTACTTAATGGTACTATGATCTACATCACATTCCAGGCATAATGAAGAAATTCGTTGATATAAACATTTTACGTCAAACCATTAAGCCCGATTCTTGGAAAACTGGGGATCGAAGAAGATTTTTATTTGTATCAGGACAACGATCCCAAGCATAGATCTTTTGTTGCGCGGGAATGGTTATTATATAATTGTCCACATATAGTAGAAGTGTCACCACAATCTCCGGATCGAAATATAATTGAAAACTTATGGGCCTGTCTCGAACAAAATGTCCGCAAACATAGGATTTTGTCGAAAAAGGATCTTTTGGATGCTTACACGCGGAATGGCGCAGAATTCCTTCCACATATAAATGAAAATTCTTGCAATCGATGCCCATACGTCTACAAGCCGTACAAGCGAAAGGCGGTCCAATAAAATATTAATGTCTTATTTATGTTATTTTTAATATATGCGGCTCATTTTCATTGTGAGGTAAATTTATGAAAATCTTTGGTTTTAATTAATTTGTTTATACCCACAATAGACGCTGTTTGGAATGTACATTGAATTACTGCATATTAATATTCATACAATAAAATAATAAAAACACCTTCCTGGATAGCGCTGCCCTCAGTAGTAGGCTCAGATGGTAAACAAATGCTTTATAGCTGAGACTAACTTTAAACTTCTCAGTGAAGATTTCCTTCTTCGTAACGTCGGCCTTTGGAAGAAGAGCCAGTGGTATGTCTTCCCTGAAGGCCTTCATTTGTTGAAACAAAATATCTACCTGACTTACTCTACTTATATTTAGCCCTAGAGTTTCTTCTGCTGTGTGTTCGAATTGAGGCCTCTAACGTCTCCTCTGAAGATTCATGGTCATAGGATTGAATCTATGACTGACAGTAACCTTCACCCCGTCCAGGAGCTCCAATATGAAAGGTAGCGCCCCTTCCCACTCGCTAAAAGACATATTTAGTTCTTCTTCTATGACAGTGGTAGTAGCAACCTGCTCGACTGTGTGGATGGCGGAATGAGTAGTTTTCTCGTCCACTAGCACCTGTGTGGTTCGTGGCTGTCCTCCTCCGCCTACGTTTTAGGCTTCCAGGGGCTCATAACTACCGCGCTGAATCAATACTTCAGCCGGAATCCCTGCTGCCAGATGAATTTGGAAGATTCATCATCAATGGTGATGTTGAGTTTCCATTCAGCTCCCGCAATGCTGCTCCCAACTACCCGAGGTGCTGATGCCTTCGTTTTGATTTCTGATTACGGCAATCTGCAAACTCGTAGGCTCTTCCTGCGCTCCTGGAAAGAAATACCGCTTCGGAGCAATCTCCGCTATCTGACCTCCATTTTACCTCCCTGCTTCCTTTTCTACTCACTCTCGGTTTCAACTGGATTGGAGTCGCCTGACTCCGTGCAGTTGATTCTGCTCGATAGGGTTGTTGTTGTCTTGAAAACCATAAATTAGAACTCGTTCTTTGAGTAACATTACATTTCGGAACTATTTTTCAAATAAATTTAAAATAGTTTCATTAAAATGGGAGGCACTGAATTCAATATTGTCATTGTAATCAGGCCAAATTACTTTAGAAAGTTCGTAATTAATCTTCTTAAAATTAGCTTTCGCAAAGTTGAACCGCGAACAAAGGTCTTGTGAGTTATTATGAACTAAGTTGGCTATGGTTTCGATATTAATTTCCAAAGCGGGATGATACGAGTCCTCTGGCAGAACGAAAGGATCGCATTGGACAAACGAGAATATTGAAGCGTTATCAACGTAAACAAGACCTAAGAACTTATCAAACTTGTTTGAAATTAAATTAATTTGTTTAAGACCCAACTCCGACATTTCATCTAGGAACTCGTTAAAACATAGGCGAATACTAAAAGAAATGATGTAATCGTCAATAGATTTCCATGATACACACGGTAAATTGAAATCTACTAAAACAATGATCAGAATTATTAGCCAAGGAGAAATGAGTTTTCAAGAACCAACGGAAAACTGTCAACGGATATGTCAATCTTAAATGATGAAATATCCCTGTCGTATTTGAAATTAAATTTTCGGATATCTGTTTCGTCCGTTTTTAATTTTGACGAGATGTAACTCTTTATGTCATCGACTGTGGTATCCGCAGCAAGTCTTGAGACAAAAATTGAAAATTGAGATAAAAATTGACTTTTTCCGCTGTATTTCATTTAAATTTTATTACCTAACTTACAGTTATTTGGAAGCGGATCGTGAGAAGTTTTTCGCTTACCATGTTCAGTTACAGCTTTCTCTATATTCTGAGCAGACGAAACCTTCTCTCCTTGAGAACAAGGGGAAGAAAGATTGATGAGGTCAATGTTGGGTGTGGGCATTCTTTTTAAGGAAGATACAGTGGTCTCTATATCAGACGGACGTTTACGTTTAGATGAAGGTTTATCATTTAGTAATCATTTAGGCTTTTAAATGATTGAAACAACGTTTCATAATGCCTAAATGTTTCGGTAAGAGTTTCAAGCTCACGGCCAATCTCCTTGAAATTATTGCGCGCCTGCCTAAAGACTTTAAATAATTCAATTGCTGTCAGTTTGCATTTTATGCAAGACCAACGCAAGCCCTTACTATCAAGAATAGAATCCAATATCCTGCCTGTCAGTCCAGCACATTTAAGATGGACAAGCCCGTCACATAGCCAGCAAGAAACAAAACGTTCCTACTCGCCTTTTACAGAATAATTCTAGAAATTGCAAGTCATAATGATAAAAAATAATATTAAATAAAAATAGAAAAAATTTAAATTATAAAAGTAAAAAGAGCAATGACAAAAATATTTACAAAAAATAAATGCAATAAAAAAATAATTGGTTATCAAAGGTAACAACCAATGTAGCGAGCAGTTTGAGATGCACTGTGACACACGAAAAGTAAGAAACTCGCAAACAGCTGTGAACAAAGATGGAAAACGAATAAAAACAAGACAAAAATTTAAGTGAACAATGTAAATTATTTAGCACTAACAATTGCGCTATTTAAAAATGTAGCAACAAAACGAGAAGACTAGCCAGAATGCAATGTCCATCTGTCTCTTATGATCATCAGTTCAGGTGCCTGCATTCGCAGAGGATTCCGGAGTATTTTTAATTGCCGGACCACCATGTAGATAGAAAGTCGGACACCGTAGAAAAAAATGTTCTTTCCTAAAAATATTTGAACCAAAGCAGTTCGAAAAAAAGGTAAAATATTTTTTCAATTACTTATTTATTTCAGTTCCAAAATATAAAAACAAAACATATAAATTAATTCAGTATTATAAAATATTCTACTAAAACATCAAATAAGAGCAAATTCAATGCACAAGCCAAACTCGGACAGTCAACAAGTTTTTTGAAATTTCAATATATATTTTAAAAACTAATATTTTGTATGAAGACCTTAATTTTTAATAACGATTTTGAGCCGGTTAGGCATTGATTTAACTAATTTTTCGCAAAAACTAGGTTCGATTTTTTCCCATTCTTGTAATAAGATAGATTTCAAATCATTTTTGCTTGATACGGAATGCTGTCAAATTTTTGTGTTAAGATAGTCCCATAAATTTTCGATCGGATTAATATCTGGACTTTGGGGTGGCGTTTCCAGAACATGGGGGCAATTATAAAGTAACCAAGAACGCACTTTGTAGGCCTTGTGCTTTGGATCATTGTCTTGATAGAAATACCAATTATCACTGAGATCCAATTTTTTAAGACTTTTTGGTAAATTTTCTCTTAAAATGTTAAGATAGTCATTCTGATTCATTATTCCGTCAATAAAATGCAAAGACCCTGGTCCAGAAGCCGAAAATGAACCCCAAACCATTACCGATCCGCCACCATGTTTAACAGTTGGTCTCAGATTGCGCAGTTGCAGCTCCTCATTTGGTTTCCGCCAAACATATGGTTTTCCATCGGAGCCAAAAATATTAAATTTACTTTCGTCAGTAAACATAACATTTTTCCAGAACGAAAAATCCTTATTTTCATGTTCTTTTGCAAATTTTAATCGGATGGTCTGATTTCGTTTGCTGATCAACGGCTTTTGTCGGGCCTTTCTACCATTTTGATCAGCTTCATGAAGTAGATTTCTAATAGTAGATGCACTAGATTTCTTCCCCAACTCATTTTCAGCTATAACAGCTATCTTTGGTGCGCTAAGGAAAGGATTATCTTTAACCTTTCGCAACAGGTATCGCTTATCTGCATCTGTAAAAATCTTGTTGTGTGCAGCTTTAAGCTTGTTTTCCACTTGTTTGTTGGTTTTGAAGCGCTTAATTATATCGTGGACAGTAGAACGACTTCTGTCAACAATTTCCGCAATTTCACGCACGGATTTTCCATCGTTGGAATGCTTAATAACCAACTTTCTGAATTCAATATTAGTTTGGCTTCTTTTCCTAGACATTTTCAAATCACAAATCGTAATTCCAACTATATATATATTAAAAAAACTATCAGGGAATTTCCGTTAATCAGCCAAACACTCTACTTGAAGTTGGTTGCGCTTCTCCGACAGAGTTGCATTTATTTAGAGGATAGTTGCCACTGTCCGAGTTTGGCTTGTGCATTGAATTTGCTCTTATATGCTGTTTTAGTAGAATATTTTATAATACAGAATTAATTTATATGTTTGGTTTTTATATTTTGGAACTGAAACAAATAAGTAATTGAAAAAATATTTTACCTTTTTTTCTAACTGCTTTTGTTCAAATATTTTTAGGAAGCAATTATTTTTTCTACGGTGTCCGACTTTGGCTTGGAGCCACTGTATATATCAAACAGATGTTTTTGCTATTTAAAAAGACGCGAGTCATGAGACATTGGAAGAAGTAATGAGGTCACAAACTTATTGAAATTCGCACCATGAGCTCGCATCATAAAGGTGGACTACTACCCCACTAATTATTTGTTTTAATTGCGTTTTTAGCTCCCTATTGATCGTTCCAAGCGGGTATTATCTCCGCCTCAGCCTCGTCTAGAGAGGCTCTTGACTTGGCCAACTCGTCTGCTTTTTCTTTTCCGAAAATATGACTATAGCCGGAACTCAAATTATGAACAAGGTCAGTTGACATGCCCCACGGTAAAGCTTATCTTTGAGCTAACAATGTCGCCTGGCTATCTGTGTATAAGGTAGCTCTTTGAATCACAAAATATTTGCCTTCGCTCTGCATGGAATCAGATTGGAAAAAATTAATTGTCCTCGTCAGTCTCATTTGCAAGAACTACTACTTCTTGATTGTATTCAATGTTGTAACCTCTGCAGAAACGGGTCTTTAAAACTCCGATTGTCCTTTCCACAATATTCCGTGCAGCCGTATGTGCTATGTTGAACTTATGCTCCTTGGAGTTTTGTATATGGAAATATTGCTTAGGGTGACTCATACCCGAGACGAAAGCATCATGACTTAGACCGGGATACCGCGCATCAACGGCACGTATTTGCAAATCGTTGACACAAATCTTTAAAGAAAAGAGTTACATACAGGGTTCGTTCCAAAGTAAACCGGAATTTTTGAATCTAGCGCCCCCTTGTGGCGCCATCTATATGTCGACTGGTGCGTTAGAATCCGCTGACTTTATCGATTGTCCAGTGAGAATTTCATGAAAAAATTGCCGAACTCATTTCAAATTTTATTAAAATTGCTTTCACAAGATTTGTCACATTAGTAAACAGCTGATTCGAATATTGGTTTTGCGTATGTTCGAAAAGACGAAAATCCAACCAGATTCTGTGACATCATTTAAAATCAGAATTGGTTTGCAATTCTGAAAGCTAAGCAACTCTGTCTTGGATTCCACAACAACCCTGATTACTTCACAGCCGCAACTGAAGTATCTGAGAGTAATATTGGATTCCAAATTAAATTTAAATAACACCTGGCGTATATTTCCTGTAAAGCAAACAAAATTTATAATGCTCTATCGAGAATGACGGCCAATAGAGGCTGCGTGCGTTCCAGCCGGCGATTTTTAACAGCAAAAGCAATGCGTTTAGTAAAATTGTCTGCAGCACCAATATGAATACAGGCATTGGATATAAAAGCGTATACAAAAAAAAAAAATTGCAGTGCTTAGGCTTTCTGCAATTCGTGTAATAAGTGCTTTCCGGACTTTATCAACTGACGCTGCTGAAGTATTAGCCAGTAAGCCGCTCATTGACGTCCAGGAAGATGAACTCGAGCGATTATATCAGCTATCCTAAAACAGCATCGGTAAAGACAGAGAAGAAGAACAAGAGCACCAAAATGTGGCAGCAAGGATGGAGTATCTCATCCAAATGGCGCTGGATACACAGATTTATACCGGAGGTCCACTTATGTATAGACAGACGACTTGGGGATTGGATCTGAGCCAAATACATAGTGGACACGGGTGCTTAAGAAGCTGCCTTTACAGAGTGTAGACAGTCGACATGGCGATCTGAATCTGAGCCAAATACTTAGTGGACATGGGTGCTTTAGAAGCTGCCTTAACAGATTCCACAATGACATTAATCCGAACTGTCCGACGTGTACAGTGTATAGAGTGTATTATTTTATTGCTCCCGCTTTTCGAATACAGGGGCAAAACTGAAGAACTCACTCGGTGGTACTTTCATGGTCGATAATTTAACGATACTCATGTGTCAGTCGACTGGGAAATGGAAAGCTGTTAGCGAAGCGTCAGCATTCATTATGACAAAACTGAGACTTTTCAACAGATTAGGTGTCCGCCAGTCCGCACAATAAAGAAGACTTAAATGTCCGTAATACTTAACCGGTGGTTCCGTGGAAGAGTTGAGAGTAGGTTAGGTTTATCGGATTAAAGTTTCGTACTCCAGCTTTCGATGCTTCCCCATACTTAAAAAAAAAGAACCAAAATGTGTAATGACTTTTCTATTACACTTATGTATAACCTCATGCAGGGCAGTTTCTGTTGAGCGACCATTTATTCATGTTGTGCAGTCGATAAGTTGTCCGTTAATATTGATCTAATGTGTATGTTCATTAGCCTTTCTAGGTGTTTGAGCATGAGGGAGGCGAGGTTTATAGGTCTAAAATCTTTAGCATTTTCATGCGTTCTTCTACCTGGATTTGGTAGGAACACTATCTTGACTCTTGACCGGATACTTGCCTTATAGTTCCTTTCAAGCCTTGGAACCATTGTTTCTTCTGCTTCTGCAGCGTTTATGGTATGATACCATACGGACCCGCCGTTTTGTACGTTAAGCAGCTGTTAATGGCGTATGTATGTGCAGTAGTATGCTTTGCTCACGTAGCATACTTTAGCGTACTTTAAGTTAAGGTTTCTCATATTTAGTGAAAATATTCCTTAATATCCGATAAGTTTACGAAACAAATATTATCTTTGCTGAAAATGTAAATTTCATTTAGAGTGTCATTTGCTTATCTCGGGTCTCATACCACATCACCGCCACCCAGATACCGCCTTCAAAAATGTTGTGGCACAAATTCCGCCATTTAGATTAGTCATGCAAGTCACTCGCCATCTTTTCGAATTCATTAACAGCAAAATAATATCGCCATTAACTTGATTATATCAGTCAACGCGCCGAGTGAGTTTCCATTCAAACGAAATGTGCATATTCACTTGCAGCAAAGCTGTAGTGCTTAGGAGTATCGCTAATTTAATCTTAACTACAGCGTATTGTATGCCTTGTCTTTGTGTGTGTGCGTGTGTTCGCCTGTTCGTTTGTCACACCGTGCGCTTTCAATTATTGCGGTTACAAATCAGAAGTTATGTTCGCCTCAAAAGCCGCTGTTGCACGAGTAAATAGTAATTAAGAAGCAAAACGCGTACAAAATTCGATAATTTCGGTTAATTTCCAATTTGTGTTAAATCTCTACTTAGCACTTGTGATGCGACCGCGTTGCGCTGCGTCGCTCGCACCAACAAAGGCGTAATGTGTCTACGGGTCGCGTAAGCCGATTATTTCGGCGAATGCTTATCAATAAATTTAGATGTAGATAAACGTTTAGAATTAATGCTGCGACACTTTCCACAGTGTAGCCGTGCGTTCGAGGTGTGAAGAGTTGGGCCAAGCAGTTATTTTAAGGATTGAATTTAAATAACTTCAATCAACGGTGTGCCGATTTTGACAGGAAAGAGTGGAGAAAGGTTTGAGCTGGAATGGAATGCTTAAATATTTCGAGGATTCTCCTTCCTACGCTCACAACAATAGCGTACGAGCATGCATTTTGTGTTCTAGGCATCTGCGGAAGACTATTCTGATCGAAGGATTATTATTTTCTTTCTTACAGATTTTAGACTAGGAACAGTAAACTTGTAAGGCTAGATCCTGGTATATACTATGCTTACTTTCTCCACCATTTTTCATCATATAACATAGACCTGAGACGCCGGAAGCTCACAAAAGACGGTACCTGCTACCTCTATTATTCATATAGATAGAAATTAAAAAACTTCAATCAACGGTGTAGATTATAGAACTTATGATGGAAAATGGATTCAAAGGTTATGAGCATTGCAAATCTAGTTGAATGCTTAAATATTTCGAGGATACCTTTTCCGCTACGCTCTTTGCAACAATAGCGTGATGGGTCGAAAGCAAGCATTTTGTGTTCTAGGCATCTGGGTGTCAGACTTTTCTGATCGAAGGATTATTATTTTCTTTCTCATACAGATTTTTTTTAGACTAGTAACAGTAAACTTGTAGTTCTAGATCCTGGTATATACAATGCTTACTTTCTCCACCATTTTTCATCATATAACATAGACCTGAGACGCCGGAAGCTCAAAAAAGAAGGTACCTGCTACCTCTATTATTCATATAGATAGAAATCATACAAAAAGGAAGCAATAAGGTGTAGATTATAGAACTTATGATGGAAAATGTTCGTCTTCATAAGATTATGTTCCAGCATTGCAAATCTAGTCGTTGTTTTCATCGTAGCGAGATTATGTTGTGTCCCCCAAATTTTCCGTTACAGTTCTTTGCATGGGAAATGCGGCTTGAGATGATGGGTCGCAAAGGAAGAACTTCACTAAATTAATTAAAATTACAGACGAAATTGCGGACAGTCATACGAAAAAAACGCTGCTCTTATAAAATAAATTGCTTAGCTGTCAGCTGAAAGAGGAAGCTCCAACTTAATATAACGAGGATAGTAACACATTCCTTATCCGATGTCTTATGTCTGAACACATTTGGAAATCCTTATATACTTTGACTTCATACCAGATAACTTGGATCATGGAGTCGCCCAACCGAACTCTGGCGGCTGCTTTTCTGTCCATATTCCGGCGAGGGAGTTATATGTGGGAAGAAGGTTTTGGAGAAGAGAGCTTCTTTACGGATGGATCACAGCTTGTGGGGAAGGTTGGCGGAGGGGTTTACTGTCAGAAGCTCTTTATCAACTTCAGCTTCCGACTTCCTGACTATTGCAGTGTTTTCTAAGCCAAGGTTGAAGTCATTAAGGTAGCAGTAGATCTGTTGCTCCAGAATGCAATTTCATTCAGAGAAGTAACCATCCACTCAGATACCAGGGCGGCGACACTAACCTTGAACTCAGTAACAGTGCATTTAGGTTGGTCAAGGAGTGCCTAACTTCTTTTTCAATATCATCGAGTGTATTTGTTATAAGACTGGCATGGACACCAGGCCACAGCGGAATCGCTGGAAATTTTAAAGATGATGACCTAACAAGAAAAGCACCCTAAAATCGATATCAGTAGAATTGGTGCGGGTCGGTGCTCTCGTATTCTCTTGTGTTCTATTACTAGATATCTGGGCTTCACGGGAGCTCGGCCAGCGCTCGGTCACCATCTGCACATGCGCTGTCATAAAAGCCTTTAGGCCCAAGATCGATCGCAAGAGATCTAATGATTTCTTTGCTCTCAGTAAAGCAAGCCTCTCCCTAGTTGTGGGGCTTTTTGCAGGCCATTGCGTTATTGACGAGCATTTTGTAAGGTACGGAACCTTACATACTAGACGCAGAAGCTGATTGGTAGAAGATAAGGTGGAAACTACTCAACTGTTCCTTTTTGATTGCCTTTATAATTTTTGTCCCAAACAGGATCCAATGGCTAACAGCACTAGATAGAGAGTTTATAATATGAAGACTAAGTCGATAGTCTTTAGACTGCAAAACTAGACTATCGTTGACGAATCCGTATTGTTTGCAGCTAAAAACATCATGGCCGACTATTCAAGTTTGGACTACAACAGTTCTAAGCTCACTTTCCATGGAAAGGTGAGGTTATGTATTGCAGTTTTACATACGATAGGAATGAGGTTTCCAACCAGATAACTTTAGAAAGTGACTTGATTTAGGGCAATTTGTGGAAAATTGTGAAAGACTATACCGCTAACGGTATAATATCTGACTTAAAATGATGTCAAAAATCACGGGTTCGACTAAATATTCGGGCAGAGAGCTACGCAAATACGAGGAATCGGAAATAAATTCGGATCTGGAACTAACTTTTTTTCAATATAAACGGATTGAAGGCTTTGCAATGTATAAACTGCGTAATCTCATACTAAATAAGACACGTTCATAATGGAATACAACAACAAAGTTAATTTATACCGTCCGTAAGGTCATCTCAACGAGATTACATGAAATACAAGCAAATTAAGCGCTTAAGTACATTAGCTTCCTTTACATAAAATTCCGAATAAAAAAGCACGAATGGAAAAAATGATGAATGTGAGCGCACGATGTTAAGAAATCGTCAAGGGATTAATCATGAAACGACCGCCGACACGATGGGACGGTATTATGCGTTGATGTTGGGAACACATAGCATGTCACCGCAATTGTTGTGCTTCATGCCAGTTCACAAAGCAACAGACAGACAGACAGCAACGCCAGTGACACATTTAAATTCTGATCATAACTTCGGTGTACAAAATTTCGGCGTCAAGTCGTTATTAACGCGCGAAACGAGATTTTTATCTTAACACACGAGGCAGGAGGCTACGAGGGATGCCACGACAAGGAAGATGAAAGATGAAGAACACAAGGGGCAGTCACGCAGCGATAAGCAGATAAGCTCAATCGTGTGCGTGTGTTAGTAGAACGAGAAGGCAAAGTACAGGAAAAATGGTTGAGTGATGTTAAAAGCGAGAAAGTAGTAAATAAGAAGAATTCCTTAACCCGTGAGAGCACAAGATATTTTTACATCATTGTTGTTTTCGTATGAAATTATTTTTAGAGTTGGAAAGTTATATACTGTTGCTGCATTATTTCTTAAAATTAGTTAATTTTTTTAATTTTCAGCGCTGAGTTCGTTTGAACCAAGGAGAAATGTGGTAAAAGGGGCATTCGCTATTAGAAGGAAGGGCGCCATCGGTACTTCACTCCCCAAGTGTCTTCTACTACTGGATAGCAGTGCTTCGCGGGAGCTTGGCCAGCGCATGGCTTCCAACGGCCCTTGCGCTGTCGTGACATCCTTTTGGCTCTTAGTTAACCGCAAGAGAGCCAGTGGGCTGCTGTTGTTGTTGTTGCGGCATTAAATATTCCAGAAGCAATTCGATTAAAAATCCAGGTCCGTTTCCGGTTACTTAGACCCGACTGTCGTAGTGCCGGCAGTCATGGGCAGTGGGCTCTTCGCCTTCAGTAAGGCTATCCTCTCCCTAGTTGTGGGAATATATATATTTTTTTGACGACAAGAAATTTCTGGGGTGCAATGGAACACCTGAAGGCTTAATGCGAAGAGGTGGGTCTCTGGTGACCGCGAGAACAATGGGATTCCCTATTACAATTTTAATGTCTGGCAGCGGCTGACTCGAATAAATTCCAGTCCAGAAGACCAACTATCGATCACTTTTTACAGTACAAAGATGGCAATCGTCTCGGGCTAATTCAGAAACGAATAAGTCATTCATCATGGCTCTCTAGCGTGCCTAATTAACAATACGTCCGACTTCGTTTGTGATGCAATATGGACCAAGGATGTCCTTTTTCCATAGACACCAAATAGTAACCTTTTGAGTTTATAATGGCGTCTCAGCAGTGGATTGTAGATTACCATCACTTCAAATGCAACAATTTTGTTCACTAACGTACCTATTCAACCAAAAGTGAGCTTATCGCTGAACTATAATATCTTGTGAAAATCTAGATCATGGCCATGGATCTTAGTTTTGGACCCCTTTTCCGAAAGGACGACGCGCTTGATGATCATTCGGCTTCAATGCTGGAATGTTGGAGTTCGTAATCCCGCAAACCAAGATCTTTCCGCAAAATTTACCATAAAGTGGATGAATGTTGCGCGCAATAGCGGATGGATTCGGACGTTCTTTGATACTCTGCTCCACAGCTGTTTTCAGTCCGATCCATTGATCTTCGAACTACCAGTGTGTTACATAAAGAACCTTCTTCGGTAGCTCTAGGTTTCAACATCTTATGTCACGTCTACTGGCGGGTTAAAGGGTACAAGAATAAAATTCGCCGTGTTATACAGAGTTCGGTACAAAACCTCCAGGAAGCATGTCAATTTGTTGTGAAATGCGTTAATGTAGCGAGGCGTTTCAAGGCGTGGGGCATTCTTGAAACGGAAATGCGTTTAGCGGCTGATGCCACAATGAAAATTCACTATCGAGCAAAGTTAAAACAAAGCGGCAAAAGTGAGAAGAAGCTTGCGTCGGGAACTACGCCTCGAAGCGGCAATTATTTTTAAACTCCAGCGCAAACGAGCATGCATATCGATTATGTTCACGTGTGTGTACATGTATATACCGCAAAGTGTATGTGTGTGCGTGGGAGATAATATTGTGAAAACTGCGGCGCGTACGACATGCCCGTTACCACCGACATTCTCTGTTTATACCATTAACCGCTTATATGCTTATGCGCTTATAAGCACACCAAGTGGCCCGCACGGGTATACCGTTATACGAGTGGGTACACATACACACACACACACATTTGGTGCCTTGTGTAAATTTTAATTTATTTTTCACACTCAATAAGTTGAAATCCTTTTTTCGGCACGGCAGTCAGGCGCGCGCGTACTCACACAAACACACTTGCATATGGAGTGGTGGCGCATTGGAGGACGCCTATCACCCGGTGGCGCAAAAGCTCATTCCATGGCTGCCAAACAACAACGTATGCGGCTTGTAATCAGCCGAAATGAAAATATATTGCCAAATTGCTAAAGACTGCACGAAGCAGCTGAGCGAGTGGAAAGTTTGCTGGAGGTGTGGTGCCGGGGAACGCAAGCTCAATATTATGTATGATGAAATTTCATATACCATATGATGTGCATTATTTATCATCCATTTGCTGCTATCGTGAAGCTGAAGCGCCCAGCAGTCGTTAGTTCACACCCGCACACAGCAAATAAGTTAGCAGCAAATGAAGTTGTGCCCACAGGGGACGTCTTCGCTTGCAAAGAGAGCAACTAAATTGAATTGAAATCAAATGGCGGAGGGTTTTTAGTGAACAAACTGTATGCCATATGACCAACCTTTCAAAAATGTACATATAATACTTCGCTACCCGAGTAAATGGATTATCACCAGCGGTCCAGGGCTATATCATTTTTTAATCAGCTGTAGATTTCTCGTTCAGCACTCAACACCTCTTCTAAGTCTGATTTTGGTATTCCACAAAACTAATACGGCTGTATAGACAGACGTGGAGTAATACCAAAAGCTCCATCAGGATCGGGACGGACCTATCCGAGCCGTTTGATACCAAGCAAGGTTTCAGAAAAGGTGAATTTTTTCAATCTACTGCTGGAGAATATTCAAACAAATAGTCGTTGTACTCGCGACTAGGCTCCCACGTCACTGTTGACAGTCATAACTTCGAAGTCGTAGATAATTTCGTCTATCTTGAAAACAGTATTAACAGCAACAACAATGTCAGCCTCAAAATCCAACGCAGAATAACTCTTGCCAACAGGTGCTACTTTGGACTGAGTAGGCAATTGAGAAGTAAAGTTCGCGACGAACCAAACTCTATAAGACACTCATTATTGCCCTCCTGCTATATGGTACAGAGGCATGGACAATGTCCACATCTGATGAGTCGACGTTACGAGCTTTCGAGAGAAAGGTTCTGCGGAAGATTTATGGTCGTTTGCGTATTGGCCACGGAGAATATCGCATTCGATGGAACAATGAGCTGTATAAGATATACGACGAAATTGACATAGTTCAGCGAATTCAAATCCAAAGCTAATTTTATACTAGACTTGACCTTACTTGAACGCTACGAAAAGCAGTCAATTTTGCATTAGGTCGTAAAATGAATCCATTACTACAGCCCTAAATGCAAAACCTCATTCATAAGCCGAATATTGCTGACACCAAGCTAATTCTCTGTACTTGTTGGTGTTATTAGGGCTTGCTGATGATACCATTACTGAGGAACGCTACCGAAAGCAACTCATCAAGTTGCTAAAAGCCTTTTTGAATGACAAGAGCTGCGAAATTTTGACACACCCACCTTATAGCCCAGACCTTGCTACTTTCTAATATTATTTGTTCCGGCCGCTGCAGTACGCCCTTACTGAATTAACGCTCACATTAGACCAGGCTAATAATAATTGGTTTGGCTCATGATTGACTGCCAAGCCGGTTCAGCTCTTTTAGGTTGAAATCCACAAATTACGAGAAAAGTAGAGAATGAAACTTGATTAACCATCTAAAAAAAAGTCTAAAGGCTTAACGATGTTATATTCTTTAAAAATTGTGAATCAAAAAATATATTGAACAGTTGAAATAAAATGTTAATGGAGCTTTAAAGAGTACAAGTTAAGTCAGTCTTATTAACTAAGGTGAAAATTAGAATTAATAAAAATTTTAATACTCACAGGAATAAAAAAAATCTCGGTTCATAACGATGGGCCAGAATTCTGAAAGAAAAAAGATGGAAGATAATTCTAATTAGACCTTCAGATATACACACATAATATGACGAAATGGTCAGATTATAATATTTGTTCTACTTTCAAAACAGTTAAGTTAAGGACTCCACCAAAAAGATTTATTCCTTCAAGGTAATGACTTAAAATTTTCATTAAAATTTCTTTCGGAATTTTGCTTATAAGTAAAATATTATGTAATGCATTTCGAGATTTCCTACATTTTTAAGAAAAAAACAAAGAAACTTCAAATTTAATGGGGTGTTTGCTATCATTCGAAAGAATATTATTTGGCATTTATTTTTGAAGATTATCGCTTCCAAATGTTGGCCGCGACTAGTCTCAGATGGTCCATCCGTTGAGTCCTATTTTCGATGACTCGTTCGAGCATTTTGACTGGTAATTGGGGAGTAACACACGTGATGTTTTGCTCCAAGACCTGAATCGAAGCAGTATTGTTCGCACAGACTTTAAACTTTACAAATACCCACAGGAAACACTGTGATATCACACGATCTTGATGGCAAATCGACCGGTCCAAAACAAGAAATTATCTGCTCACCGAATTGTTCTCTCAGTAAATCAATTGATTGATGCGATGTGTGGGTAGTGATGCCGTCATGTTGAAACCAAATGTCCCCGAGATCACGAATTTCTATTTCAGGCAAGAAATAGTCAATTTTCCTGGCTCGATGACGGTCATCACTGACGGTTACGTTCTCACCGGCATTGTTTTTGAAGAAATATGGACCGATGATTCCACCAGCCCATAAGCCACACCGCCACGGAGTTTTTTTCAGGACGAAATAGCAGCTGTTGAGTCTCTTCAAGTTGTTTTTCGCCCCAAATGCGGAAATTTGGTTTGTTTCATGCCCATTGAGCCAGAAATGGGTCTCATCGCCGAACAAAATTTGGCCCGAAAACGTCGGATCTTCTTGGAACTTTTCAAGAGCCCGTAGAGCGATGTGATGTCGTTTGGAAAGGTCGAGTCCACCCTTTATTTTCAAGTCATTCGAAATCACGACATATACTCATTTACTAACCGATAAAATTTGATGCCTTGATTTTAGGCGAATCCTTTCGTGTGTTATGCTGACCGCTGAGAGTAGAGCCTTTTAGGCGGCGCTAACGAAAACTTGCTGTCAATAGCAGAATTTTCAAAATTTGTTTATAATAAATTCACAAAATATTATACAAATGTTGCTCTTTGATGTGCTCAAAATTTTAATAAATTAATTCATTTATTATATGAAAAAAATGGTGAAAATAGAAATTTTTTCGGCCGTTAAAACCCACGTAACCCCTTAAAGACTGGAAAGATTTGAAATATGGACCACCCAAAGAATATGAAATGCTATGATGACCTTTTGAAAACGTTTAACGGTTCCTCGTTTCTAACGAGATATTGAGGTGGTTGGAGTTACATAAAATACGAGGTAGATATGATGCTCCATATAACACTATATCCACCTCGGCTGTCATGGTCTAACAATATTTTGTGCTATTAAGCCTGACCTACATTAGTGTAGCTATGATGAAGAAACTTCGCACAAAATTCATTTCTAGTGCAAAAACTCTCCAAGCTTTTTAGTTAACCCTTATGCATATGAAATACTAAAAATATGAGAAACTTTTCCAATATTCACAACCAACTTTTACAATAAACCACAAAATTAAAAGCAATTTTTAGAAAACATGTTTAATAAAACTCACAGTTTCCCCTATTCATAGAAAATTGTAATATGCTCATGCTGGACGAACTCTTCCAGTGAAACGAAAATGCCAAGACCAAAAAATCAATAGTGACACTTCGCCGTCAAACAGAGCCACCAGGCAATGATTCTTCTGCTGTCTCTAAACTACTTAAGTATGTTTATATGTATGTATGTGTGTTTAAGGCGATGCGCACAGGCCAAGAAGGAAGCCACAAAATTGCTATTCTGACGCTCATAAATATTAGCGTGGGACTGCCACACCCTACTCCCCTCCATCAGCATAGAGTGAAGTAAAACGCTACGCGCCAAATACTGCTTGACTGCTCGATGTAAAGTAGAATTTTTCATTTTATTTGCTTCGACGGTGGCAGAAAAAAAGAATTGGAAAAAAGCATGTGAAAAATGTGAAAAGTAATAAAGAAAATAAATCGAAAACGAAATTGTGTGATATGTGCAAATTTATGAGCGGCAATGCTATTAACTGTGTTAACAGTTGAACGGCGAATAAAGCACTCCCAAACGCCTTAAAATACACTTAAGCACTGACACCATGCAATTGGGCTCGGCGGAAAAGCGGCGCTTATGAACGCAAGCAGACATACACATACATGTAAATATACATACATATATATAATTTGTATATCATATGCGTGTTTTTAGATACATGTAAGTAGGCATAATAACGATACATGAGGATGTATGAGCATATCGCGCGCTGGTTTGTAGTGTAACACGTAATGACAGGTCCCCTTGTACAAAAAAATAACAACGGATTTTGAAAAAAACAATATTTAATATTAAAAATAAGAAAATTTTTTACTTCGGTTGCATCAAAGCTATAATACATACCCTACACATTTAAAAAAAAGTTTCGTACAAGAACTTGTTTTCGATCATGGAGTTTGTATGAGAGCTATATGCTATAGTTGTCCGATCTGAACAATTTCTTCGATGATTGTACCGTGATCTTAGACAATAATCCACGCCAAATATTGTGAAGATATCTCATCAAATAAAAAAGTTTTCCATACAAGAACTTGAGTTTGATCGGTCAGTTTGTATGGCAGCTATATGTTATAGTAGCTCGATCTGAACAATTTTTTCGAAGATTGTAGCGATCTCTTGAACAATAATTTCTGTAAAACTTCGTGGAAATACTCATCAAATAAAAAAGTTTTCCATACAAGAACTTGAGTTTGATCGGTCAGTTTGTATGGCAGCTATATGTTATAGTAGCTCGATCTGAACAATTTTTTTCGGAGAATGTAACGTCGCCTTACATAATAATCGATGCCAAATTTTGTGAAGATATCTCATCAAATAAAAAAGTTTTCCATACAAGAACTTGAGTTTGATCGGTCAGTTTGTATGGCAGCTATATGTTATAGTAACCGGAGAATGTAACGTCACCTTACGCAATAATCGATGCCAAATTTTGTGAAGATATCTCATCAAATAAAAAAGTTTTCCATACATGAACTTGAAACTTGGAAGGATCAAAAGGGATGACCATATATTCATAACAAAGATCGTATGAAATCTTTTCTATTTTCTTCTTATGAATATATGTATATTTAAATCCCACACTAACCTCCTAAAAATATGTGAAGTATCTCTAAACTGTATTTTCAATACTCGCAAGCTTTGCTACTGAGTAGATCAATAGTTTAGCCGAAAAAGCTCAAAGCTTACTTGAGCTTAAAGCTTACTTCAACTTTCCACAGTATTTTCGAAAGAAATTATAGGGTTTAACATCTTACTGGAGAAATATGTATATATTTTTTACTATCAACTGAGTAGAGCCTTTGAGCTTTTACATCAACTTCTTCGGAAATTATGATTTTTCAGCAGAAGCCCCTTATATAATTACAAAAATACATACTTTCATTACATTTTCCACTAAATTTTTGATTTAGGTATCAATCTTACAAAGCTTTTACGGAGCCTCAAGAAGCTTTTGAAAGTTTTCACGTTAAAATAACGCATTGTAATATGTCATAATTCAATGGAGCTTCGAAACAACTTGTTTTTACACTCTTGCTACAGAGTATAATATATAGTATATATACATATTTTTAATTTTGTGAAACAGTTTTGTAAACCGATTGATATTTTCAGGATCAATATTTTTTAAGCTTTGCTTCCTGAAAATGTTTAGGTATTTATTTTTCATTGTCATGACAATAATTGTCTCCGCACTTAGAAGTTTTGAACGGAATATAACTAAGAGATCCGATCGTCACATTGGATCGATCTGTAACCCTTTGAATAAAGATCAAAAACTATAATTTTCATCGGTTACCTCGTCATTTCCTCCAAATCTACCGCCTAGCACTTAAATTATTAAATCTCATAGAGAATTTGTGTCGGATAATGAGCCGTTGTAGCTTTAGCTAAGCCGGAGAGTCTTGGTCTTCAGAGTCCATGTCATCTTCGTTACTATCTAAATTACTCAGTGTCTCCTCAATTGGTTTGATACCCAACTATGAAGTTTTTGACCAGCAGCTGACAATCGGAAGAATTATAAAGCATTCTTTGGAAGGAAGAATTATAAAGAATTATTTTTGGACTGAAGTCTGGCTTTCGAATAATATTATTCATCTAAAATATGGTTTTCTGTAATGCATAGTTCTGTCTATCAACTTGTTCCTTCTACCTTGCATTAAAGCATTATTTTCTATGGAAAACAATTTTTTGAAGAAGTTTTATATGTAGCGACCCTAAGATACTTGATTTTAGATATTTTTAAAGACCGTGAGAGAACTTATAAGCCTCATTCTGGAGAAATAGAGAGAGAGAGACAGAAACGCTCGGTCTCAGTGTCGATGTCCGTTGAGAGACGAAGTTTTCTAAAATTTTTACTTAATTATTTTGTACTTGGAGAGGTAAGGTGATTTTTTTGACCATCTCATGATTGCTCCTTAACATTTCTTTTTCAGAGCAGTTTTTACCGAGGTCGATATATGATCGTAATAAATTTCATAACCAGTCAACCATGAATCTCACAATAATAACAGTTGATCGCAAGATTTGCGAACAACCCACAACTGAAAGGCTCTTTTCAAGGTTATGGATTTTGATATTTTACATTTTTTCACAGCTAAAAGTTCAGTTTTGAAAATAATATCCAGAAAATTTGTGTTAACTTAGTATAAATTAAACAAACCAAGTCAACACGTTTTCCTAAACCATTTACCATACCTATCTAGATTAAACAGTCATCTCACGATTATGGGCTTTCGAAATCATAATCGGAAGTCTTGAAGAGATTCGGCTCGATTATGCGAGTCATACCTAAAGTACACTTATGTTTTAAGGACTATATGCTAGACTAATATCTTCGTTGGTAGCACAATTGTAAAAGTAAGAGCAGAGAAAGGAAGGCAAAAAAAGAGAGTCAAAGACGCCTTTTCATTTGGCTGCATTTCCGGCTGGGTAATCACACACTAACACTCATAAAATAGATGATGTATATGTGTGTGCATATATAATTCCGCTTCGTTTCGCTTTTGATGCTCAGCTGGCTCATATCTTATTTTAATATGCGAATATGTATGTATTTATGTACATATATGAAGCGGGCTTTTGCATATGGGGTGATTTGCTATTGCTATTGTTTTACGTCGTTAATATGCTTTTGTTGTTATTTTTATATTCTACGCGCTTATAAATTTTTAACTGTGCACTTTTTCCGGTAATAAACTTTCATGGAAAACGCGCAGTGATATTGAACGTAGGGGAGAGTGCGTGAATAAAAATGCTTTTAAAGCTAATTTTAAATTTTATTTCAACTTAACGGTATTTACGGAAAGCGTGCCGAGACTTATATTTAGTTTAGCTTTTTTTTTTGCTTTTTTTATGCAGAAAATTTGTACGTTCCGGGACAATTGGCCGAACTTGAAGGGAAAATTAAAATACAACGCAATTATTTATACTTGTAGAAAGCCATTATTGGGTGTAATGAGGTATAGTTTTGCTTTTGCTCTTACAGTTGTGGGACTATACACAATTTCTAACCTTGCGTCCTCGCCGCGCACCCTTGAAAGGTGATTAACATTCATGTAAGATGCGGTAGCCAACCCATGAGGAGCCGGAAGTCACGGCTTAAAGAAAGGAAGCTTCAGCGGAGCCATTTCAATATATTCGGTTTAATGGTTCGCTGAAGTATAAAGTGGCATCTTTTTACCAGAGACGCGGCTGCGAGCGGGCGTCGGTCTTGAAACAAGCGGCTCGTTATATTAATGTGTATAAAGCTTTATAGCTAGCGTTGGGCGCTGGATTTGAGACACGCGACGTAGAACGGCTCTCAATAAAAAGGAAACAACAGGCTCGTATGAGAGACCCCCCTTTTGACCCTTTTGATGACGATCACTGCATATGTGTTAAGGATTACGATTTAAGGGCATGAACCTGGAATGTCCGATCCGTTAATTGGTGGCGCTGCCCAAATGCTGCCAACACCGCCGTCTAAGAAGTGCGATGGACGCGACAAGGACTGAAACAAGTAGGTCCTAATGGCATTTCCTACATTGCCCATATACAGAACCGCAATTTCGGTGTGGGATTCGTTGTGGGTGAACGTCAGGTAAAGAAGGTATCTTTGATATAGCGGTCGGTAAATTCAGCCACCATGATGAAACATACCCAAATGGGATAAAACTGATCGACGAAATGTGTTTATATGTGATACTAGATTCCAGCTTAGGAAAATTCATTAAGTTAGGGACTTAACATCGACTCGAACCACTACCTTGTTGTGGTGAAGATACACACCCGACTCTTTACAACAAAGCACGCCCGTCAATAAACCCAGAGAAGGTACCATGTCGAGAAGCTACTATCACAACCGACAGGGAAACGGCATTCTACACGACTTGCACTCCTGCTCTCTGAGAGCACTTATCAGCAACTTGATATAAGGGAAATGTGGGACGACATTTGAAGCTGCAAACGAAACCATTGGTTTTGGTAAAAGACGAAAGAACAGCTTGTACGATGAGGAGTGCCGTGTCGCAGCGGAGAGAAATTTGACTGCTTACCTCGCAACGTTTCAATCCACCACAATACGTGCGGGATGGAACCTGGAATGGATACCGAGAGCTGAAGAGGGAAGCGAGACGAATATGCAGACAAAAAAGAAAGAGCTATGTCTGAACTTGGTATACTCGTACAACTAACATGGCTGTATAAACTGACTTTGAGCAACACCAAAAGCTCCCTCAAATCGGCAAGGATCTCAGTCAAGCAGACTTCTTCAATTTATTGCTGGAGAAAATAATACGAGCCACAGAGCTCTGTAAGAGTCTTGGCGTACGCCGATGATATTGATATCATTGGCTTCAAGAGCCGTTTTTTCTGCTTTCTCCAGATTGAATAAGGCAGCGAGTGGTATGGACCTAGTCTCCTGTCATGAAACAAACAGTTATCGGAGTCGCGGCTGGCCCGCACGTTACTGTTGACAGTCATAACTTTGAAGTCGTAAATAACTCCGTCTATCTTGGAACCAGTATCAAGACCATCAACGGTATCAGCAGAATCACTCTTGCCCACAGATGCTACTTTGGACTGAGTAGATAATTCAAAAGTAAAATCCTCTCTCGAAGAACAAAGACCATACTCTATAAGTCACTGATTATTACCGTCCTGTTATACGGTGCAGAGGCATAGACAAAAACATAATCTGATGAGTCGGCCTTAGGAGTGTGCGAGATAAAGCGCTGCGCTGGGTAAGTTATATTTTCCGAATGGAGGAGAACTCTCCACCTTTGAAGAATTTCGTTTCAGTACTCGTCAATGGAAACAGAGGAACAAGAAGACCTACACTCAGTTGGAGAGGTCACGTAGAGAAAGACCTGCCTGTACTTGGTATCTCGAATTGACGCCTAATAGCGAAAAGAATAAACGACTGTCGAATGATGAATGAAGAATGTTAATAAGTTAATCGATATTCCGTCTTAAATTTCCATGGTTAAAAGGAATACATCTTTGAGATTTCTTACACTTCAGTTGTTATAGGCGTCTTTTTAGGTAGCAGAATCCCAGCTCGGTGTAAGAGAACCTTATTTTTGACATATGGAAGGTAATAGACATGAACCCTATATTTTTATTAAGTCAAGTATCTCAATGTGGGACCACTAAAACACTATCTCTTCAACCCAGCTTGGAAGCTCATATCTCAAATTCGCAAGAGCTATAGACACAAACATACATACAAATCATATATACGAGTATACTCATAGTAAGTACAATTCTCTTTGCATTCTACTTCGTATCTACTTTTTTTGGGAACTTAGACCAGTTCGAGTTCTATCTATTCCTTTTTACATATATGCTACCTCGTTTTATATGCGATGCCCACTTGCCATATACTATATGGTACATATTTGCTCGTAAACTGGTGTCTTCCGTAATTTTGTTACGAACATTTTACGACGTACTTGACGAAATAACATAAAACAAGGGAAACAGTTATGCAAATGCGAATATACGGTTATCCGCTCGCTGCCGTAATACTGGCGCAGGAAAAAAAAAAATAGAAAAATTGTGAAGTTCCGAAATCCGCTAGAAGTGCTGAGTGCATCGGAAACGTGAATAAATGCACATCGCAAGGAACCAATAATCTTTTAAGTTAAGTGCCATAAATTTGCATTCAAAAGCATATAGTAGATATGTATGTATGTATAAGTATGTGCCTAGTGAGACTGAATTGTACAATTTAGCGAGAATAATAGTGTTTGTTAGAGATAACCTCACATTCAGATTATACTGAGCGGAGATTATCTATGAAAGGTTAGAAAACTATATCTCATGAGGTCAGCGAAACCCATAATATTCCATATGCTTCGTAGGTCCAGTTCCCGGGGATGATCTCTCTTCTCTGTTCTATTCCCTATTCTAACGGGTTCCGCAGCTTTAAGGACCGGTTTGTCCGCTTTCTTCTTCTTTTGCAGTTTAGACGAGTTTACAGCAGCGCACCAGTCATTCTTCCTTTCCACTGCGTGGCTCCAATTGGAGCTCCCAAGCGAAACCAGGTCCTTCTTCACCTGATCTCTCCAACGGAGTGGAGGTCTTCCTCTTCCTCTGCTTCTACCGGCGGGTACTGCCTCGAATACTTTCAGAGCTGGAGTGTTTTCGTCCATTTGGACGACATGATCTAGCCAGCGAAGCCGCTGTCTTTTAATTCGCTGAACTAAGTCAATGACGTCGTCTAACTCATACAGCTCGTCATTCCATCGAATGCGATATTCGCTGTAGCCAACTCGCAAAGGACCATAAATCGTCTGCAGAATCTTTCTCTCGAAAACTCGTAACGTCGATTCATCAGATGTTATCATCGTCCATGCCACGCAATATAGCAGGACGTAAATAATGACTGACTTATAGGGTTTGATTTTTGTTCGTTGAGAGAGGGCTTCACTTCTCAATTGCCTACTCTGTGCGAAGTGGCAGCTGTTGGCAGGAGTTATTCTGCATTGGATTTTGAGGCTGACAGTGTTGTTTCCTTAATCCGTTTACCATGATCGTCATTAAAAGAGAGGTCCCTCAGCCGAGGCTGTTGTTTGGGGTAGGGATGGTTCGCTTTCTCGCTTTAGTTCACTTCAAACGGATATTCTTTGCCTACCCAGAGGATACTTGGTCTAAGACCGGAAGCCGTGAGCTGCTTGAGCCATATGTAAAGAAACGATTCTTGGCCCCATAGAAATTGGCGATCAGAGAACTTTTCTCACTTGCGTGAACTTCTACTCATATTAGAATCACTGATTCGTCAACAACTTTCTGTTTACTTATTATTTTTCACAACCAGATTGAGGAAAACATACGACATGTTTCGAGTCAGCTCTACTATAGGGGCCATAAAGTAATATATTAATTTTTCTTTAAAGTATGGACTCATTAGTTCCTCCTTTGCTGCAATTTTGCATTTATCAAAGAACTTTAGTATAAATAAGTCTAATAAATAAAAAGAAAAACGGAGTCGAAGCTGTTGAGAGTGAGGCTTGATATTAAATTGCTACTGAGTGGTAAGAAAAAGGGGTTAAATTAATCTAAAATTAAGGTCCCGAAGGCTCTGCGCGCTGTTTAAAGATGCTCTATCAATCAGACGAAAATATCCACAAATCGCATAGGCTTAACTTTACCGAGGCTAAAGGCTACGGATCGCCAGCCTTTGTTAACTGAAATCAGATCGCTGAAATCATATCATTAAGACATAATCTTTAGTGCTCTAGAATCTATCCAGATTCAGCAAGAATATGTCTTTACGGATCATAAATTACAAATATATTTATTTTACAAATTCTCATGCGACACTTTTGCCTCAAATAAAATTCTCCTATAGACTTGTTGGAAACCCCTTTAAAATCCATCTCGACACACTGTATCAATTAGAAGGAAATATCCACAAATCGCACAAGCTTAACTTTACCGGAGCAGCATCGCGAACTTTGCGCTTCAATGCAACTGAGGCAGTCAGCAACCAGCAGCCGTAAGCCTATAGTTGGAGCAGCTATTGATAGAGGCACATAGACTGTTGTTGCTATTGTTGGAGCAACTATTGGTAGAGGCACGTAAGTAGATGGTTGCTGCTTTTGTTGAACGCGTTATCCCGCGTAATAGCACCCAATCGGGTAATAAATAAGTGCTAACCATAAGCAACTCATTTCATTTGCAGCAAATTGCATGCGCTTGCAGTTTTCAACTAAGCAGTTGGACTCCCGGCTTCTGAAAGCTTACATAATCGCCACATTTGCTTGGCAGTAACTTTTGAAATGATAGCGGAGCGCAGGCGGTAGACAAATGTGGATTTGCACTTACAATAGATAAATATGACGCGGTCTTAGCGGTGGCTTAGGGTGCAGGCAACAAGGGCTGGAAAGTATGCCGGGACTCTGTCAAAGTGGGGAGCTTTAGCTGCTGCGAGTGGCTTACTCTGTTTCATTATTATTGCTGCAACAAAAGTGCAGTGACAGCGCGAAAGCAACCAATCAACCCCATTTAGGCGCACTTATACACACATTACAGCCATACTTTCTACGCTTCCGGCTTGCTATTGGGCCAGACCTGGGAACAAGGGGCCGGTTGCCACACAATAATAACTGTCATAGAAATTTATCCCAACGATTTATGCAAACATTTGCCGCCTCTTTGCCCCGCAGTCGAGATTAATAAATATCCTGACATGCGCCATCACCCGGCGACCCCAAGTAGCCCACTTATTGTGATCGGCCGCAAATACAAAGCTTACATTTATGTAGCTGTGTTGGTATTTGTTGAACCGTTAGTCAACCGGAGGCCGCTGACGTAAACTGTCAGCTAAAGTACATGCAATTGCAACAATTTATTTGTCCGTGTAAGCAATGTAATTTTGTTGTGGTTGTAGTATTTGCATTGTTCTCTTAGCTTAGTGAGAATTTTCTTGTTTTGATTTTTCTCTCGCTTCCCCCACGGTATACACGTGCAGTCCGATAAATCAGTAACTTTTAGCTAATTAATATTTCTTTGCTCGAAGACTTGCAGTAGTTGAGTTTCCTCGGCTAAAACCGTCAGTATTGATCTTTCTCATTTGAGAAAGGCTTAATCGTTTTGACACTGGACCGATTTTGTGTGGCTGTTATTCGGAGCTTCTAAAGCTCGAACTTTCGATGTACGATTTTATTATGCTTCCTCATTTTATAAATATTTCTACCATAGAACAAGACAAAACAAAGTATTCTGGTCTTGATCACGTTGTTTAACAACTTATTAAGTAGTAGTCTCAGGATTTCACTTATGTAGCGTGCCTAAGAACGAAGATTGAATACCATGGTCAGACTAGTTGAGATTCAGACTATCCCAGCCAACTTGGACAATTTCTAGTTCCCACCGTCGAAAGCCATTTCTTGATTCTATTTTTCGAGATGTCGACGAACATTTTTCGTTATCATGAGGGTTCAAAGGTAATGCAAGTTCAAGATCAAGCGTCTCTCTCAACTTGGCTCAGCTGAGAAAAAACTGCTTTCTAAAGACTGTGGGTCCACAATAGATACGAACTCACTGCTTCACCTTTCCTGATTGCACGCTCGTTCCACAAATTTTAAGTTTTTAGGCCATCATAATCTGTATCGGAAAGGTCCGTTCGGAAAGCAGCGCTGATATTGATCTTCATTTCTTTTAATACTTTAGCGACTTAGCTTGGTTTGAAAAACAGCTTTCGACTTCTCAGGTAATTGAAGAAACCGCAGATTTTGCCATGTCTTTCGATAAGCTCCCAAATTTGATATTCAAGGCCTCAAGTCCAAGACTCGAACAGTGCTCTTTGACGATAAGATCCGATTTAGTTTTCCTTTCCCCCTCTTCGGGTCAACAAATGCTTTGTAAGTCATGAACACCTTCTTCGGGTACTTTTGTAGTTATACCGAGTAGTATTATAATAACCTAAAGCTTCACCAATATTTCTCATAAGTACTACCTTCATCTCAAGGTGGCAAATTTCGTGTCCAAAAATTCGACTTTTCTTTCCGAGACAACGAAATAAAAATTTATAGCAAGAAGATTGACCCGGCGGAAATTTAAAATATTTCGTCGTCTCAGCAAGAAAATCCGACTTTCTAAATGAAATTTTACATTTTGTCCCTAATTTTTAAGATTACGCTGTCACAGCTTATTGTATGATGCAGTTCGCCCCTTCTTCTCAGTAGCCAGATGACCATCCAAGTATCAGGTTTGCATTCGAAGAAACGCTTCTAAACATGTACGCTCACTCTTCCAACCCACCTCGTATGTGCTCGACACAGCTAATCACTAAGCGGCCTTGTTATTACGGGCAGGATTTAGCGGCATTCAAGCGATGTCAGCGATTTTGACGGCAACAACAAATGACAACAACCACAAAGTATACAGCCACAATAATATGTAACAACAAAGTGCATAACGAATGTTGACTACTACAACATTATGGCCACAACCTAAACCCGGGTAGACAACGACGACCGCTACAGCTGTTCGTATGCCTGGTAAGTCACCATCGTGTGTCACTTCAAAAATGTTGTCAGCTTTTGAACTTCAAGTCCCTTGCCGAGCGGAAGTCTTTTCGCTGTTGTCAGAATAGAATTTCGAAAATGCAACAGTGAGTGTCAGCGCATCGCCGCCGCTATTGTCAGGGTCGCTGTTGCTGTTGCTGCTACGGCGCTTAAAATTACGAGTTCACGCGCACGTTTGTCGCCAAGTGCCACCTCAGGGCAACATAAAATTTACGATTATTACTCGGCACACCTACAAAAGTTTGCAGTTTCCGTACTGCCCCCGTCCGCTTCGCTCTTCTGCTGTTTGTGTGTACTTGAAGTTATTTTTTAGTGTTCGAAAAATGCCGTTATGACCTCATTTTCTTTCACAGAAATAATTTTGATTGTCTGACTTTATCGTCGCGCCATTTCACATAAGTACAGAATATACTTGTTGTAAGGTGGAGGAAACACATATGGCATGTTATGAAACCTGTTTATGTACTGTGATGACACAGGAAAGTGGGTGCTCTCAGAGAATACTATAGAATTGGGAAGCAAAGTAGAATTTTCGAAAATTTATAATTGTAAAATCCATCTGAAATATGTACTTATACATTTCTACTTCTTAAATTTTCTGACAGTATTTCGGTCTTAAATAAAGTCAGCATAAAAGTCTGTCAGCTTCCGAGAAACTGAAGTCATCATTTTTCTGGTAGCTTAGCAAAAGCAGTGTAACCTATATCTAGTAATAAGAAAGTTGACAAGAGCTATAGTTAGAGCAAATAAGAGGAAATAAGATCATGAAATATTATCTGAGGTCTCTACCGCTTTGCTGGAATGTTTTCTCCTCTCATCACCAACTTTATCCCAAACTTTTTTTCTTGGGTACTTGTAATCAAAACCTTTTCAGTTGAAGAGAAGGGAACAGAAGGTTTGGAGAACATAGAAAACGAAGGATATACCGATGTTTCGAAAATATAGGTAGTACGGAGATTTTAAACTGTCGGACTCTACAATATATTTCAAATAGAGTTTTTTTGTTTTCTCCAGAGTTTACAACTACGTGTACAAGCAAGCAGCAAGCAAGGCAATAACCTCGCTTCGTAGGAATAAGGCTTCAGGATGCAAAGATATTAAGAAGCGTCATAAACACCCAGACTAGAAACCGCCCTGTGAGAGGACTGTCCTAGTAGCGTTGGATTTGTTGAAAGCCTTCGACATAGTCAACCAAACAAAGCTACTTGAAGACATCGAACAAACCACGCTAAACCACCCTTAAATTTTAGGAGTAACATTCGACAGTCTGCACTCCGCACACAACCGCGATTGTCATAAAAGTCTAGAGTCACAACAAGATCCTAAAGTCGCTAGCCGGTAGCACTAAGGGTAAAGACAAATAGACGTTGCAGGCAGCATACCATGAAATCGGCCGATCGGTTATAAATTACGCCGGTTATGGTGGCCTGAATGAAGAAGGACGCAGATGGGGAAGATACAAATGTGTCAAAATACCGTACTCCGAGAAATAACGTGATGTCTCCCATTGAACACCTACACAGTGGAGTCTACATGCTGCCTGTAAAGGAGCGTAAGACCATCTTCTCTACCAATTCTATGTTTTCGTAGAAACTATCTGCAGTCACTAGCTTGAAGAGGAATCGCCTCCTAGGAACAAAAGAAAATCAATTCTTCAGCACGTTCTCGACATACAACAATAATCCGACTAATTTTCGACAGGCATAGAACGCCATTCACAGTACAGCTTTTAACACCTTATCTGAGCTCCTCCCAGTAAATGGCGTTCTTGGAGCACAAAAACCCGTACTAGCAGAACAAGAGCTCGAGTTGCCGCGTGTAACAAGAGTGACCCTAGAGCAGCTTCATTGTGGATATTCTAGCAAGATAAAAGCCTACTCCATTCTTATTTAGTCGAGGCTTGCACTACAACCCAATGACTTTTTTGTCGTTGGAGATTAGATATACATTTTGCTCAAACATCTGATAGCCTCCTGAATGAGCCGTATTTAGTACTGATCCAACCACGCCTACAGCAAATGGTTTACGATCTTCATGGGATTTGAATTAAAAAACTCCAAAATGAATCATTATAGAGTTTATACCAATATTACCTGCCTTTAAGGCACCCCGAACCACCAGAAAGGAATCAATTTACCCACTGCAGACATTCGTACTTGTATTCGTTTTACATACATAAAAATAAATATACCGAAAATTATAAATTCACCTGGTGCACATGCACGTCGCAACAGATTGGATCGCAGCTTCCTTCTTCTTGTGTACATACGAAGCAATCCACCGTTGTGCGGTGTGCCGCATTGAAATTCCGAAATTTCATTTGGAATTAACATTTTTCTGTGAAGCTGTCACAAAGACTTCTCAACGCGCATAGAGCCAAGGCACGCGGGCATGGACGAAGACATGGCTCTAAGTATGGCTGGGAATGTGGACCGTGATGTGAAAGCAATTGCGGGCGTAGCGGTAATGCAATAATAATATGTACAATAACAACAACTATAGTGGAAAAGAAAGCTTCACTAATAAGACAGCAGGTGTAGGAGGAGGAGAAAGAGGCGGAGAAGAGAGCGCAATAACATAAACAATAAAAGCAACTACAGGCAACAACAACAATGAAGCGCAATACGAGTGCATAAACTATTGTATAAATAACAAAAGATCCAACGGTATCAGCGGAAGGCAATAACAATAAGGAAAGCAACGAATAAAGGTAGAATAAAAATCAACAATGCACAAAGTGCGTTGCTGTAATTTCAACAGTGTTGCCATTTGTCCACGTATGTTTGTCCATAGGAATGAACATAAAAGGGGCTAACTGGAAGTAGTCGGGTATATTTTCACACATTAGTCTAAATGGTACTTCGAAGTAAGTAGTAGTAGGAATTAAAACCATTGACTTCCACTGGGCAACAAAATTCTATTTTGTTTATTCTCTAACTAATCCCGACGTTACTCATCCTAAGAAAGAGACATGCGATGCGTGAGAAGTGGTACCGTGTTATTGAATGCAAATGTCGCTGAGATCACGAGCGTCAATTTCAGGCATCAAATAGTCGGATATCACGGCGAGAAAACGGTCGCCATTGACGGTTACTTTATCATCGGCATAATTTTTGAAGAAATATGCACCAATGATTCCACCGGCCCACAAACCACAATAAAACATTATTTTTTCTGGATGAAATGTCAGCTCTTGAATCTCTTCAGGTTACTCTTCGTCCCAAATGCGGCAATTTTGGTTGTTTACACACACATTGAGCCAGAAATGGACCTAATTAATTAACAAAATTTTGCACAAACACGATGGATCTTCTTAGAACCAAGCAAGAGCCAACAAAGCGAAGCGAAGTCGCTTTGGAAAGTCGGGTAGCTTCAGTTCTTGCACTATCTGTATTTTGTATGCTTTCAATTTAAGATCTCGACATAAAATGCGCCAAAACAATCTATACGTCATTCCGAGTTGCTGCGAGCGGCGCCGAATCGGCTTTCCACGAGCCATCTTATCTACCAATTGCTGCTCGGATGTTTTCGTAGAAACTATCCTTGCAGTCACTAGCTTGAAGAGGAATCATCTCCTAGGAACAAAATAAAAACAATTCTTCAACACGTCCTCGACATACAACAATATTCCGACTAATTCCTCTTAGTAAATAGCGTACTTGGAGCCCAAAAACCCTTACCGAATCGGCTTTCCACAATCTTCGTGTACACTCTCAGCTACGGCCTTTTACAAATACACAATATTCCATGCAGGGAGTAGGTCAACGAAGAGAAAGAAAAAAATCCCTAAACCAGCTGAGGAAAGTTCCGGAACAAGGTAAGATTGCCAAAGACCAGGCTGCCCACACTTCAATTGACAAAAGGGAATTAAAGCGCCAAAGAGTGGAGAAGAATAAAAGCGTCCAGCAATTAGAAATTCAATAAGTAGAGTGTATTCCAGAATAGAAATCGCTCGCAGAACGAAGCGATGGAAACTCTGCCTATAAAGCCTAACTAAAAGCAGCACAGCCAGAGACAGTCGGCAGGGGCTGATATTCACACCAACAGCACGATACAGGAGAGATCGATTTCAGATTGTCGAGTCTAGTTGTAGGCTACGTAGTCGATAATTTGGCGGGTCCTCACTCGAAATTTGACTCTTCAGAAGCCCTTGGGGGTTACAGGGTCATTGAAATGCGCATGCATAATTAGTTAACAATTGCAGAAAGCTTTCTTGTCCTTAATTAGAGATCCCGGCCATAAGAAAATTTTCGAAAGAGCAGACGTAATGGTTTAACTAGGAACCTCTTTAGTTGAAACCGAAGCGCAATTAGTATCATGTCCGGTGACCAAAAGAGAGCTTTATATTCACTTAGAACAAATAGCTCAGTGCAGATGGGAATCAATAACCAGCTGCAAAATAACGAAGCAGATAGGGCCCAAGTATGTTAAGACTAGAATCAAGGGCTTACTACATAGATTCATCACATCATCTCATTCACATTAAGCTACTATAACAGGAAGCTAACAGGAAATAAGTAAACAGTTTTCCTCTTTCTCTGTGAATGCTCAGCTCTAGCATAAATCAGACACCCAATACTTGGAACATAGGAGGCACCAAACCTGGAAGCGCTGTCCGCAAAAAGCCTACCGGACATAAGCAGTTTCATTAAAAGAACCAATGGTTTGAGCGCAAAGATGAAACGAGGTAGCTAGATTATAAAGGTCCGACGATATCAAAATGCATTAAAATGGCGCATCCAGCGCTAATTGAGCTCGAAAAGGCAGCACTTCTACCTACCTACCATGCAAGAACTGCATTCAGAACGGGAATTTTATGCTATAGTGGTCTAACCCGAACAATTTCTTCGGAGATAATGATCTAGTCACTCCAATCATTTCTATATATGTTTTATAGAGTCTGCGATGTTCCCTTCTGGGTGTTACAAACTTCGTGCCAAACTTAACCTATCTAATTCAGAATTTAATGCTAGTCATACGATCAAAAGAACACATTACACCTTAGCCGGCTGAGCTGTTCGACAAACTGAAGGAGAAGCCGTCGCGATCTCTGAAAACAACAATCTCATTGAACAATATTTAAGTAGGTGGTCTCTAACAGAAGAACCTTGCTTCATGCGTGCGAACTGTTCATTTTAGCAACTTCCTCATTAGAACAAGAGGAGTTCAAACAAGAGCGAAACTTGGGTTTCTCTTATTCGCTCTTTACCACACATTTTTTTACGGCCTAACCGAACTGTTGACAGTCATAACTTTGAAGTTGTAGATAATTTCGTCTATTTAGGAACCAGTATTAACACCACCAACAATGTCAGCCTGGAAATCCAAAGCAGGATTGCTCTTGCCAACAGGTGCTACTTCGGACTGAGTAGGCAATTGAAAAGTAAAGTTCTCTCTCGACGAACAAAAGCCAAACTCTATAAGTCGCTCATAATTCCCGTCCTGCTATATGGTGCAGAGGCTTGGACGATGACAGCAACCGATGAGTCGACGTTACGAGTTTTCGAGAAAAAAGTTCTGCGAAAGATTTATGGTCCTTTGCGCATTGGCCACGACGAATAGCGCATTCGATGGAAGGATGAGCTGTACGAGATATACGACGACATTGACATAGTTCAGCGAATTAAAAGACAGCGGCTACGCTGGCTAGGTCATGTTGTCCGGATGGACGAAAACACTCCAGCTCTGAAAGTATTCGACGCAATACCCGCCGGGGGAAGCAGAGGAAGAGGAAGACCTCCACTCCGTTGGAAGGACCAAGTGGAGAAGGACCTGGCTTCGCTTGGAATATCCAATTGGCGTCACGTAGCGAAAAAAAGAAACGACTGGCGCGCTGTTGTTAACTCGGCTTTAATCGCGTAAGCGGTGTCTACGCCAATTAAGAAGAAGAAGAAGAACCGAATACTTACATTAACCTTATAGTTGTGGTAGCTAACCTCTGGTTCTTTGGACGAATCATGTTGTTACAAAACCAGGCAACCCTGAATTCTAGTGGTACAACGCTTGTAGTTGTTATATTATAAGCTCTTCGTACTACCGCTTTTTTCAGGCTTCACTCTGGCAGGCGACATTATAAGTCAGGCAGCAGGCGACAGCCAGCAGTCCGAAGTCAACAGGCTTAAGTGGTTAATGTCGTCTGCTGCAATGCTGTTGCATAAATCAAGTCGGCACGACTGCGACGACACTGACAACAAAGCCAACCAAGCAGGCAATGTAGATTTTCGGCTACTGTTCGTATGCGCTGTGTTGTTATAATACGTAACACAGCAGCGGGCACACACAACCGCAACGCGGTGATTATTTGCGTAAATAAAGTAATTGCCCAGATCTTTGCTGCGGCAAGCGTTGAACATATTCTTTTACGGTTGCTTTTCGGCTGCATCTTCTCTACTCGCTTGCGCACTTGCCTTGCGCCTTCGTTACACCTGCAGCACACAAACAAACGCTCACGCGCGATTGGGATGGCTGGACGGACAGACGTACCTGCCTTTGTGCAGGTAATTGCTTCATTGATGCGCGCAGATGCGGGTGGAATGTAAAGGCTTATGCACTGCGGTCTGCCTGAGCATGTCAGAAAAGGCGCGCGGCTGCAGCAAAAACGAATGCGCGCGGCGTGCGGCGCTCAACGTCGTTCGGCCAACTCAATTGGCTATATATCGGCCAAGTCGTCAGCTTTTACTGGCCTTAATTTTCCCCCCGCATAATTATGTTGCATTAAACCTTATTGAGAGTAAATTACGCACAAACACACACACCTTAATGGTTCGACACTTTTTTGCGCGTCGCACGCCAGCCAACACATACACACTTACACCCACGCGCTGGCTTGCGGCACACTTGCGCTTAAGAGTTGAAGCTCATTAATGCTGGCGCACACGTGAGAAATGACGTTTACGAAAAACAACAAAAATAAATGTGTCACGAAATAAAAGCATAAAAGCGATAAGGTATGCAAGCAGCAGCGTGAATAAAAGATAAAAACTGCGCTTAAGATAAAGTAAAATGCATTAAGTACACTCATGTGGCAGGCAATTTTCGAGCGCTGGCCTGCAGTGTGTGGCAAGTGGCAGGCAGCATGCGGTTTACACGCGCATCCACTCGCACGCCGCTGATAGAGCCAATTTCTGTGCGTTTCGATTTATCGAGATATGCTCGCCTTTTGTTATTGTTGTTGTTTTTGTTTTTGTTATTGTTGTAGCTTCATTGATGTTGTGTGAAATTGATTTTGGAATGAAATCGAACAATTGATGGGAAAATACGACAACAATTTACTCCGTAAATTTGATGAAGACAAGATGTGACAGTAGAGAGTGACCACAACAGCAATGGCGAATGGTGGGTGTATAGTAAATGTTGCAAGGCGCTGCTCAGGTACAGTGTAGCAGTAATTGTAAAAAAGACTGTGTGTATTTTCATTTTAAGATGTCATTGGTACAACAGCGGCAGGTGTTAAGGTACCCGACACTCAACATAATCGGCCTACTGAGCGAACTATTCGCAACACCATCACCCATCTTAAGACCCAGCAGTCTTTACTGCATAATATTCGACGGAATAGACCACGTCCAGCACGCACTGAAGAAAATATAGCAGCCGTAGCTTAGAGTGTACACGAAGACCGTGGAGAGCCGATTCGGCGCCGTTCGCAGTAACTCGGACTGACGTATGGAACGACTTGGCGCATTTTACGTCGAGATCTTAAATTGAAAGCGTACAAAATACAGCTTGTGCAAGAACTGAAGCCGCTCGACCTTCCCAAACGACATCACTTCGCGCTATGGGCTTTTGAGAAGTTCCAATAAGAGCCGATCTTTTCGATACAAATTTTGTTTAGCGAAGAAACCCATTTTTTGCTGAATATTATTTGTTTAATGAAATCGCAATTTTATTGCAAAGAAATTGTTACAAATGAAGTATTCGGAGTATTGCTCATGGCTAGTCCTAACTTTTTTCATCTTGCTGGCAAGCTAGAATAACCTTAAGGTAAAACTGTTCAACTTGTGATGCTATCCAAAAATCAACCTTTTTTCCATATCGTCTTGAGAGTGGAACTGCTTCTGAGCCAAACCTTGAGCCATCGAAAGGAACAAATAATAATCGGACGGTGTTGTATCTGGGGAATATAGCGGGTGGGGTAGAACTTCGCATTTAAGGGTTTCCGGTTAGATTTGAACGGGTTTAACAACATGAAGCCAAACGTTGTCAATCATCGCAATCACTTTTTCATTGTCTCCCTGGTACTGAGGTCTTAAGGAATATTTCTTATTATTTCTTCTTTATTTCTGTGAACCATTCACAGCGGAACGCAGAATGTAGTCGCTTTTAAATGGCTTGACGGTGACACCAAATTCTGGGACAAGCTTTTCGAGCATTTGACATGGATCTTCATCGACCAACTTCTCCAATTCACCGTCTTCGAAAGTCTTTGGCATTCCTTCACATGGATGTTCGGAAAGACGTATCACGTTCTGAAAGGATACTTGTTGAAAATATTGATCAAATAAATCGGTGAATAGCTTGATCCATTTCTTAAACAGATAGTTAGTTACGATGAGAAGTGAATCAATCACGAAAACGACAAATGAAAAGAATTGTGAACCGACGCGAACGACGGCCATGCCTGGATTACTAGTCAGAAGAGGTTTGCCTTGCTTGTTTGGTTGGCAGAGAATCGCTTACTATGAGCTCTTCCCCTCCGACTAAAATCTTAATTCGGCACTGTACTGTAAAAAATTGGATCGTTTGAAGAAAGAAACTGCCCATAAGAGGCCAGTTTTGCCGAGAGGAAAATAATTATTTATCATAAAAACATTGCCAGGCCGCACGCTTCGATAGTGGTTATTATTCGACTGTAGGTTATTATACGTGCACTTCACTGTTAATGCCTTGCACCAAGTAATTTCTACCAATTTTTTGTGTATGCCGAGTAATTTTTCTGTTGGAAAATTGGCTTAAGAGAAACTACTGAAATCCGACTGTCACACTTGCTTGCTGGTGTTGCAATCTGGCAACTCACAACTTTAATGTAAAATTTGACATTTTTGATGATATATGTACATACTCCGAACGTTTTGACATACGAGCACTATTTGTGCTATTTACAGTAACTTAAAATATTCATCTCGGCTAAAAAACGGAGTTAAAACGCTAACACTTTCGCGCGATTATTTTTCACAACTTTCGACATGACTTACTTATCTCAGCAACAGTGTATCGATGAACTTAATTCAATCTTCGGCGATGAGGCGCCATCAAGGTTTATCGATTACACAGGTCCACAAAAAAAAATCGATGAAAGGTTCCTTTGACCAAACATGGTGTATTACATGTATTTTGGGCCGCTGAAACCGATTCTGAAGTCCGTTTTGCTCCATCACGTCAGGATTTTTTTCTAACCTCAAAATACATGTCGGATGTTACTTGACAGAAAAAAATTTAAAAATATTAACGGATTTAGCTTAATTTTGGGATAGAGGGGTTTTGAGGGGTCCTTGCTTACGAAATTAAAGACAAATTTTCAAAGTACAAAATGGCGGATCCAATATGGCCGTCAAAATTTTCAAAAAATTCTTGAATTTTCAAAAAATTCTTCAATTTTTATAAAATTTTGTATCAAGGGATTTTCGAGGTCATTGATCGATTTTATGGTGAATTCAATCGCGGTCGTAGATCACTCCAACACAAATTTCGTCAAAGTCGACCAAAAACAGTTGTTGCTCCTAAAAGTATTGACTTTAAGCGCGAACTGATTTTACAAGATCATCATGTGAACTAGCTTAAGATTGTGACGTCCTGGGGCATTAGTGGGACTATTATTGCATGAATACTTGACATTTGTTCACGTTGGATTTCACACAATTTGTCAATCGTTCAAAAAACCACTCATGTCTATTGATCGAGAGAAATATCAAAATAAAAATTACCCCGAAAGTAAACAGCAATTGACTGTATGGGTGTTTCAAGATGAAGCGAATCTTACAAAAGTTATTTGTGCACGAAGCACTGCCAAGCAAATGATTACCTGAACGCAGAACAGTAAGTTCTGAGCGGTACACAATCATTAGCTTGCCGGTTGTCTTTCAAGAAATCAGGAAAACCAACCGCCGAAGACGCAACAGTGTTCATCACGAAAATGCGAGATCTTACATATCGGTAGAAACAATTGCATTTTTGAGCAGTCAAAATATGGATTTCATGAGTCATCCACCATGTAGTCCTGACTTGCTACCGAATCACTTCTTTTTACACCCGTACGTAAAAAATAAACTAAGAGGTCAACGTTTTCCGACACCTCAACTGGCGGTTGATGCGTTCAGAACGCCTCAATCAGAGTGACAAAAGTGCTTAGACAATTGGTTGGAACGCATGCAAAGTGTATAGATCTTAATGGAGGATATTTCTAAAAACAATAAAGCGGATTTCGATGATTTATATTTGTTTTTGTTCTCTAATTGCGAAAAATAGAAAGCAACCTTCTCATATCGGCGAGGAATAATTGCTAAAGAAGGTCACTTGAAGAAATCCCAACAAAGCGCAAGCAAAGCTGTTAACCGCTTTATTCGGCTACGGAGGTCTAGGGAGTCTTTGGAAAAGGCGCGAGTCGTAGGCCTTTCAAAGACGAGCGTTTTGTCTCCAATTTTGGCACACTGTAAACGCATTGCTGCTTGACCGAAAAATGTCTGCCAATATCGCTAGCTACTTTTCTTCATTTCAATATGTGTCCGCTTCTTCGTTGCTCCTTGCTTTCGCCGAAGCGAAGCCATTGCCAATTGCAATTGCAATTGGAATTGGAATTTCATAACCATTGCATTTTTTATTTAACTTATATAGCATTCTGTTTATTTACATTTATTTATACAAATAAATTGTATACGTTGTAGGTGTATGTGTGTGTGTGGTGTGGGCACCGTATTTTTTCGTTAGTCGCATGTCAACAAGTTGGATTGACAGCTGTCAAGTGATAAGAATAAAATGCAAACGAATTCAGATGGTGCCGACAGATTCGACTTTGACTGCAGCAAATGCACAGCAACGCGTACAAACACACATACACCTGCACATACATACACATATACACTTATAGGAATATGTGCATGCTAACGGAAATTTAAGGCGCCCACATGCCAATTTATGTGTGTGTGTGTGCGGGTGTGTGTGTCCTCCAGCAACGCATATACTATAAGAAGTCAGACGAAGCAGGAGCAATTACAACAACAATTTTGCAGTTTATATCCTGTTGTTTTTGTTGTGACATGGCCGAATTATTGCCGCCAATTGCCTGCCATTGCTAGCCGTTTGCAAGCAAAGGAAGCGTGTAAGGCAAACGCGCTGGAGGTTTTTCGGGTTTCATTGTTATAGTTGTTGTATTTTAAATTTTATATTGGCACATTCGATTTTCGAACGCACATATGCTTCGCGTTACGTATAAGTGTCGCTTGCCATTTACCGTTTGTTGGACATTTCACTGTCGGCATAACGGGGCTGCCGAATAATATATGCATATATGTCTGTATGTACATATGTATATGTGGGAGTATGTGTATAAGTTTATGGTGGTGTTCGTACGCAAGTCGTGTGGGAGAAGATATACATTTAAGACACACATATTCAAATACATATGTATAAGGATGTATATGTATATGCTTCCTCGTATATAAAAATTATTAAAATGAAAGAAGCTTTTGATATTTTAAAGGGTGACACAATAAGCTCGGCTTAGTGCCACTTCCATTTTATGTGACCAATAACTTCTTACGTGTGGATAACTTAATTATTCCCGTGGTTTCTAGGCTTCCTAATTTGTCACAGACCCAACAAGAATATCCCATCAGTCATGTGATCCCAAAAAAGTTTAAAAGCGACGAAGTTAAAACCGTCGTCGAAGCAATAACAATGCTTAAACCAATTGTATCAACACCCGAGACTTATGTATGTATGTCAAAATAGTAAATCATTTCTTCATTATTCTACTTTTATAACCTCAAATAATTTACTACAACCTCTGCAGGGCATACCAGGTTGTTCAATAAGTTTTGTCGTTCGATAAGAGAGGGCGTTGCTACTAGCCCAATTTTTTCCGTTTTGTTGGTGCACTCTTCATATGAACCTATGTGAAGTTTCATTTCAATCTATCAATTCATTATTTGTTTACAAGCCATTTAGTGTCGCCGTGTCACACTATTTTTTACAATGAGAAAATTTCATATCGTGCTGTGATCAAATTCTTATTTTTGGAAGGTATAGCACCAAAAGTAATTCACCAACGTATGTTAAAAGTGTATAAGGATTGTTCACTTACAATTAGAACAGTAAACAGATGAGTTGCTGAATTTAAACTTGGACGTACAAGCCTTGAAGACGATCCACGTGAAGAACGTCCAAAAAGCGCATTCACACCAGAAATCATAGCTAAAATACAGGATACGGTTTTGAAAGATCGTCGAATCACTGAGAGAGATTTAGTAGAGGCTCTACACATCTCATTAGGAAGTGTTAAGCGAAATTATGGATTTCAATGCGGCACTCATTCGCTAATAATGGAACAAAAACACATTCGATAGCGACTTTTTCAGCGTCGATTCAACACTATGGATGAAACTTGGGTCTATCACCATGATCCTGAATCGAAACAAGAGACTAAAGAGTGGTGTGATCCTGGTTGTTCGGCTGCGAAACGAGTTCGTGTCAGGAAATTGGCCACAAAGGTTATGACATCAGTTTTTTGAGATGCGAGAGGAATTTTCTTTGTGGATTACTTTCAAACTGGTCCTTTTGGACCAGCTGATGGAAAAAATTCGTGAAAAAAGACACGGTTTGCTGAAGAAAAAATCTTTTTTCATCAGGACCGTATCACAAGAGCATTTTGACAATGGCTAAAATCCATGAATTAAAGTTCGTATTGTTAAAGCATCCACCGTATTCACCAGATTTGACCCCCATCGACTTCCATTTGTTTCCAGTACTCAAAAAATGTATGCGTGTTTATCAAATGAAGATGTCATAACGGCTGTTGAAGCGTATTTTGCAGACCTTCCGGATTCTCACTTCAGGGTTGGGATCCATAGATTGGAGGATCGTTGGAGCAAGTGTGTTAATGTTCAGGCAGATTATACTGAATAATAAAGTGTATTTTGAATCATATAATTGTATTTTTCTTATCAAACGACAAAACTTATTGAACAACCTGGTATATTAGGTCTAGTAAAAGAAATAAAAGTTTTTTTTGATGTACCATTCGTGCAGCACAACAATGGTTCGAGCACTTCCGTTCTGGAAATTTCAATTTACACTAATGGAATAATATCTCTAGCGGAAAACTGGCAAAAGGTGGTCGACCAACTATATTTGGTACCCAATTTTCGTTCACTATAACATAAGAAAAAATTGAAAAGGTCATAAAAAAAAACTGACACATACGAACGCCAAACCCTTTGAGGGTTTTACTATACTGACCTAGTACCATCACCCTGACTTGGAATTTCTCACCCCCCAGACAATAATCCCAAAAATGTTGCACAGTGTTATTTGCCTTTATGCCGCCATGTCTGAATTTGGTATCCCCGCAAAACTAATAAAACGGTGTTTAGTCTCGACAAGCTCGCAAATAGTTTTTTGTACATCCTAGGTGTTATAATTTTTAGAAAAGTGTTACGGTTATGTTAGATTCGATGTCTAATCCAGAGATCGCACTTGAACCACTATATGCAGTGCTTTCCATTTCCTCCAGTACGGTGGGATATTTGAAAGTTTGAGCCTGCAAGTATTTGAGCAAGCCAAACCTTGATACCGCAAATGTGGGACAATTAAAAGAGAAGTGTCGAGATATTTCCATCTCACCTTATTCCAACATCTGCTGCAGTTGGTGTCCAGTAAGATTTTCAACCTTATTGTGTAGACTGAGGAAAAAGAGCTCACTGGAACTCTTACAAGCGATTTTGGGACAAATCTGAGCTCCCGTGAAGCTCAGCTATCCGGTAGTAAAACACATTAGAAGAAGAGAGCACCAACCCGATTCCATTCTGCTGATAGCGGACCTTTTTTTGCCTGTTTTATGAGCTTAAATAGTAAATGAGTTGGTGGGACTTGGATCCTACCCAGTCTGATAGTGACGTTCTTCATTAACTTAGTGAGCTTCTGTATCGAGATAGACTCACTGTATAACTGAAATCTCAGAAATGGTATGGCCGTGATTTAAGTTGGCAGTGTATCGAATTTGAGGCTAGAGAGCCATAAGCAACAGCAGCTTTCCTAACAAACAGCCCACAATGAATCGTTTTCATTGAGACACCCTGTATTATTGTGTGTTATATACAAGTCTTTGTATTTTACACCCGCCCACTTTCACCAAATATCACCGAACCATTCATAACCCTCCCAGTTCGCATTTCCTAGAATGCACACATATGTATATACCAAAAACGATTGACAATCAGTTATCCCGTTTCCATATTCGTTCGGTTGGTCAGTTGACATTTTCTTTATTGTTGGCATTCACGCAAAATGGCTTTGCCTGCTGTTGACAAATTTGATTTAGTCCGCAGGATTTATATATTTTTCTCTAATATCAATAAAAATCGAAATGCAAGAATTACACGCACACACATACAAAGCTCTATTGTGTATGTGTTGGTGACAATTGCATGCCATTTGACCCACATCCAATGGCATAGACTCATCGACAGCGTTGCCATAACAGAAAGAAATAAATAAAATAAAAATAGTCCAATAAATGTGTGCAATATCCAGTATGATTTGTCATTGCGTGCAAAACTTCTATGAAATTTCCACAAATATTGTTAAACAAGTTATGACCACCTGCTGCGTTTTTCCCGCAGTCCGCATATTTGCATGAAATTGCGGAATGCGTAGTTGGAAGTGAACAAATACCGATTAGAGACAATAGTATGTGGAAATGTGGTGAAATTCACAGAGTAAGAGGAGAGGAAAATATGTAAAAGAGTGAAATGGAAACAGGAAGAGTTTGAACGCGGATTTGGACACTATTCAAGAGGCGCAACCAATATATTGCTGAGATAAACAGGTTTCCACGAGGACATCAACCAGCTGGGCAGTGGCACCTTCCCAATTAAGGGACCGGACATTCCAGGTGCATGCCCTCAAATCGTAGTCCTTATTTCGTTTGCCATGGTCGTCATCAAAAGGGGGGTCTCTCATCCGAGGCTGTCGTTTAGTTTTCATTGGTACTGTTTTTTACGTGGCGGGTCCCAAACCCAGCGCACAACCCTATGTAGGGGATATTTCGCCTTCTCACTTTAGCTCGCCTTCAAACGGATATTCTTAGGCTACCTAGAGGATACTTGGTCAAAGACCGAAAGTAGTGAGCTGCTTGAGTCATATGTAAAAGAATCGTTTCTGGCCACTAACAAGTGAATGGCGATCAGAGAACTTTCCTCACTTGCGTGAACTTCTACACATGACTCCATCCTCCAAACTCTATAAGTCACTCATAATTCCCGTCCTGCTATATGGTGTAGAGGCTTGGACGATGACAACTGATGAGACGACGTTACGAGTTTTCGAGAGAAAAGTTCTGCGAACGATTTATGGTCCTTTGCGCATTGGCCACGACGAATATCGCATTCCGACGAGATATATGATGACATTGACATAGTCCAGCGAATTAAGAGACAGCGGCTACGCTGGCTAGGTCATGTTGTCCGAATGGATGAAAACACTCCAGCTCTGAAAGTATTCGACGCAGTACCCGCCGGGGAAAGCAGAAGAAGAGGAAGACCTCCACTCCGTTGGAAGGAGCAAGTGGAGAAGGACCTGGCTTCGCTTGGAATATCCAATTGGCGCCACGTAGCGAAAAGAAGAAACGACTGGCGCGCTGTTGTTAACTCGGCTATAATCGCGTAAGCGGTGCCTACGCCAATGAAGAAGAAGAAACAGGTTTTACATTACAACAAGCCGCCTGTCGGAGAGACTTAAAAATTCAGAACCCGGGTTTTGATCCGATTTTACCAGGAAAAGTAGTTTTTAATACTCCTAAAAGGTCAATTGAAAAGTTAGGCAAAGTTAGTTCCAATATGACGGCGCCACAAGCCACACAGCGAATGTCACGATCGATTTATTGAAAACCAACTTTGGTGAACTTGTTATTTCACGAAATGGCCCAGCCAATTGGCCACCTCGGTCGTGCGATTTGGCGCCGCGGCTGCCGAGTGATTGCCTATGCAGACGATGTACCACTTATGGTCAAAGGAAAGTGTACCAAGTACCGTGTACGAGTTGACGCAGGGGTATCTCAGCGTCGTAACATATTGGGCGGTCGAAAGTGGTCTCGCAATCAACCCAAGTAAAACCGAGATGGTTTTATTTACTAGAAAATATAAAATCCCGGTAACACCGCTGACGCAAATGGGAGACGTCCGTCTGCAACCGGCGGACACAGTGAAATATCAAGGGTCGAATATCAAAGAGAGAGCAAGAAAGACTGCCTTATACTGCTATAGAGGAGCCATTGGCAAAAGGTGTGGTCTCTCACCGAAAGTGGTCCTCTGGCTCTATGACACCATAGTCAAACCCCTTATGTTCTGTTTATGTGGTGGAGGGCTCTAGAAAACACACCACACTTGCAAAGTAACTCGAGAGCGTTCAACGGGCGACTCTCATCAGCATGTGTGGTGCACTAAGGTCCACATCAATAATGGCACTTAAAGTCATCTTCCACACATAGTGACCGAAGACATCGTCGGAAGGTGTATGGCTGAACATCTCGGATATCCTCACACACTTAGACTTCAAAAGTTGTTGGAATGGCTTAATGTCAGAAGCTCTCTATCAGCTCAAGCCATTAAGCTAACAATAGATCTGCTATTGCAGGGTGCATTCTCCTTCAGAGAAGGAGTATCAATAGTATCGAGTGGCTTTGTGATAAGACTGGTATGGGTGCCTGGACATGGCGGAATCGCAGGAAATTGCAAAGCTGATGAGCTGGCAAGGAAAGGCACCTTAGAATCGTTATTGATAGAATGAGAGCGGGTCGGTGCTCACGTATCCTTAAGTGTTCTACTACTAGATGGCTGGGCTTCGCGGAATCTTGGATAGCGCTGAGCCCAATATCCATCGCAGGAGATCTAGTGATCACAGTAAGGTTAGCCTCTCTCTAGATATGGGGCTTCTTCCAGGCCATTGCCCTATTGGCCTTACTTTTACAAAAGCTGTATGGAAGAATATGAGGTGGACACAACTCAACCTTCTTGGAGGGTCAAGACTTAAACACTTGGGAGCGCATACCTTCAGACATCCCACCGAGCTGGCGTGACTGGAATTTCAAATTTTTATTGGCTACTAAGTATTTTGCTAATTTATAAGGTCGAAAATAGGAGTTATTCTTTTATAAGGCTTCATAAAGAACTATATATAGCAGTCCACGTGCGGTCTCTGTACAGCCATCTTACCTAACCTAGTACAACGAACAATATAGCACGCGACTTTTCGCAAAGTTTTACCTATGGTACTCATTTTCTTCACACTAATGGACGACGCCCAATGGTATGACAGTTCACATACATTTGCTTTTTGGCTTAACTCCAATATTAGTAGTATTTATTACCACCGAAGCCACTACCATAAACTTGCACACGTACAAACTATGCAACCGAAGAGAAGTGAAAAGTTTCCGCAAAGCCAAATGCGCCAAACATCTTTACGCGAGTTTGAGGAAACTTACAAATCTGGCGAATCTTCCAAAACATCTTCTGCAACTATACAATCGCTACACAATCTGACATTTGCCGCCACAAAACTCATAATACCAATGACGGTGGTCATTAGCTGCATTGTTTAATTGCAGACAGAGCACTTAGAGCGCGCGCGCGCACAAATGCGAATGTTGCGCGCTGCATGTGGCCGAACGCCTGCCGTTAATATTTTCTACTTTCATAGCCATACTTTCTCAACCGGCATACTTGCCATTTAAGCACTTCAAGTTGCTAAAGTACAACTTGCAAGGCAGCACGAAATGAGCGCGTTGTTATGACCAAGAAGGCAGCGCGCGCCAGTGCTACGACCCGCCCGCACGCGTTAGTACGGTAAGTAATATTAAAAATATTATATATATATATTATATATGTATGTATTTGAAAAAGTTACATCAATTACATTTCTACGCGATAAATCTAAAACTCATTTGCAGTTGAAAGTAATTTCAAACTTAGCGCTGTGTATATGTACGCGTTTGTGGGTGGCGCCAAGCGCGCGCCGCTCTCGCGGCTGCTGCCGCGCGCTAACAATAAAGTACAATGTCAAGCCGTTAAGCAACGTCGGCCAGACGGCTCAGCTAAAATCCTGAGTGCGCGCAAACTAAAGTTTCACTGGATATTGCATACTTCAAAAACTGCTTTAATGAAACTTACAACAGCAGTTTACTCTTGTTGTTGTTGGGTTTTTTGTGCTGGCACCACGGCTGCCTGATTGCAGTAGCACAAATGTGCTATCGAATGCTGTGGCTATAGAATACGCTAACTATCACCAACGCGCTGGCTAGCACGGCGGCTGTGTGAACTTTGTTAGCACTGTTGGGTAACAATGCGCGCGCGAAAGAGGTCGCATAGTTAGCGGCAATGGCGTGAGAGAAAGGGGTTTGTGCGGGCTAAACGCATAGTATGTAGAGTGGGCTTAGTGAGGCACGCGGGCGCGTCAGCTTTGCCCAGCACTAAACACTTGTTCCAGCTGCTAAGAACTAATTACGTAAACTCCACGCGCTGCAGGCGTTTCACCAACGCAGCTGTCCAGTGCTAGCGCATACACGCACACACACACCCGTGCATACAAAACTAGGAAAATTAATAGCCAGCAAGTGAAGCGACCACAGTCACGCAGCGTAGATTGCGACGCAGAACAACCGCGCGCTCGTTCGCACGTCCCAAGAATATTGGTTAGCTGACTGGTTAGTTGGTTGGTAAGTCGCAGGGCCGGCTGGTCATTGCTTGTGTCATGCGCCCATAAATGAAACGTTTAAATGCCGATTGAAGGATAAAATGTTGGAGAGTAGAAATCAGATATCGGCAGAAGAGTGCGAGGCGCGTAACAAGGCAGTATGTATACTGTGGCGTTGGCGTTGGCGGATTCAACAGGATACCAAATGCTGACACTGGCACAATGGCAATTGAGGCGCGCGCACAAGTCGCGTAGGAAGTGGAGTGTGTTGCGGGGCGCGCGTCATATTTTAAGAGTTTTGGCTTCTTTTGCACTGGTCAACAGCAGGACGCCTGGTTATGACAGCATTCAAGCGTGCAAGCATTTGCAATGACATAATGAAAACGCAAGCGCGCCCATAGTAGCGCCGCACGTGCACAGTGTAAGCGAGTGAGCGCGCTGCTGAAAATGAAAAAGGTTGTAAATGGTGTTGGTGAGCGAAAGGCAGAAGTGTAAAACATTAACTCGGCGACGCGGTGCAAAGCAAAACATAATCATAATCAAGGATATCGGACGTAAGGTTAAATATGTTGCGTTAATGAGTGCGCTGGTGTGCGGACGAGTTTGCGGGCGTATTCGACAAATCCGTACGCGATTACGCTGACCTCATCTTGGTGTTCTGCCCCATCAAACGACAAAGATTTGTCGCTTTTAAAATTAAGCACTTAAGCGATTACCTCGAGTTCATTGGCTTGGTGGCTGAAGGGACGATTGAAGTACCAACTTACTCTGCACTTTACTTACAGCCGAATGTCATTTACCGGGCGGTGGCCGTTGCTTAACAGGCAAGCAGATTGCTACGACAAGCGGCACGTAATCAACATAAACTGCTGTAATTTGTTGCTGTCCGAGCAGTGACAGCAAAGACAAAATGGCACAGCAGCACAACGAACAAACGATGGCGATGGTGACGGTGACGAGGCAGCGCGAAGGGACGAATACGAGATGTTGTGAATGAGTGCGCTGACTAAAGTTGGGACATGCCGAGCAAAGTGTTTCAAGAAATGACAGAGAATTTGATAAATTTAGAAGGATTAACATAAAGCAAGAAGACAAAGGCGAATGGATATTAAATTGCAAATGGGTCACGTTGTCGTTGTCAACTGGATTTAAAGAGATACGCACTTCGGCGTTAACACGAACATTTGTGTGGTCTGTAAGATTTCTGGATTGCGGAGAGAAGTAATTTTGTGATGAAAGCGTAGCGCTCACCACATAGCTAGGTGTAAACTAATTGGAGGATTTGTTGGAATCTAAACGCGTCCGCAGTGCCGCATCAGCTACCAAAAACCTGTTGGAATACTATACTAAACTCATATTTTAGCGAACCTTTTTGCCGAACTCATTTATCCTATACCTGTAGAGGGAGCCTCACTTCGTGATATGGACCATAGTTATGTGTATTTCTAGTTCAGACATCCGCTTGATAAGTGATACCGCTCATACTGATCATTCTCAATTACCACTTTGGTTCCTTTCTACAAGTGAGATAATGTCTTTAAAATGTGAAAGAATTTGCGCATCTCGGTTACATCGAATCCAAAGCAAAATCTAGCAGTGTTTCAAAACAATCTCTCTCATTAAAATTTCACGACGAAATTATTACCTTATAACAGGTCAACTAAAAAATTCCCGGCCTACCATAGTAGAACATATTTTTGGCAAAACTAGTTTTTTCTGATTCAACTTAGTTGCTTCCTATGAGACCTATTTTGAAGGAAAGGATAAATCATTTTACAAAAGTGGTATCGAAAAATTGGAAGGTCGCTATTATCAGTGTATAACCTTCAAAAGCAACTAAATTCTTCTTCTTCTTAATTGGCGTAGACACCGCTTATGCGATTATAGCCGAGTTAACAACAGCGCGCCAGTCGTTTCTTCTTTTCGCTACGTGGCGCCAATTGGATATTCCAAGCGAAGCCAGGTCCTTCTCCACTTGGTCCTTCCAACGGAGTGGAGGTCTTCCTCTTCCTCTGCTTCCCCCGACGGGTATTGAGTCGAATACTTTCAGAGCTGGAGTGTTTTCATCCATTCGGACAACATGACCTAGCCAGCGTAGCCGCTGTCTTTTAATTCGCTGAACTATGTCAATGTCGTCGTATATCTCGTACAGCTCATCGTTCCATCGAATGCGATATTCGCCGTGGCCAATGCGCAAAGAACCAAAAAAAAAAGAGGATGGAGTCATGTGTAGAAGTTCACGCAAGTGAGGAAAGTTCTCTGATCGCCATTCACTTGGGAGTGGACAGAAACGATTCTTTTACACATGGCTCAAGCAGCTCACTACTTCCGGTCTTTGACCAAGTATCCTCTGGGTAGCTTAAGGACATCCGTTCGAAGGCGAGCTAAAGTGAGAAGGCGAAACATCCCCTACATAGGGTTGTGCGCTGGGTTTGGGACCCGCCACGTAAAAATCAGTACCAATGAAAAGGACAAAACAGTTTTACTTCCCTACTTTAATATGAAGAATACATCAGCGGAAAGTTATCGGTTTGGTGAAAGTTTTTTGTGAAAATCCCCCAGCTGAGCGAACGAGTCAAATGTGGTTTGCATGATAGTCCAAAAGTGTTGGTTATGGGCTTGGATGACGAAAAACGAACTGGGTGGCCAATAAATTTCGAAGATGAGGAACAGCGAGGATTACTCGATGAAGATTGTTGCCAAACACAAGGAATGCTAGTAGAATCTTTGGAAAATACTCAAGCAGCCATTTCAAAATATTTAAAAGCAGCCGGATACATTCAAAAGCAGTGAGATGGAGTACGATCTGAATTCAAACCCGGCGATGTGGAAACACGATTTTGCATGGCTGAAATGCTGCTTGAATGCTACAAAAATAAGTGGTTTTTGCATCAGATTATGATCGGTGATGAAAAATGTATTCAATACAACTCAAAACTCAGAAGCCGAAATAACGGTAAAACCGAATATCCATGATAACAAAGTAATACTCTGTATTTGATCGGAACGGAAGGGCGTGTTTTATTAAGAGCTTCTAAAACCAGCATTCTCAGTAAACGTTACGAAAATAATTCATGAAATTGAAGCGAGCGATTGCCGAAAACCTACCGAAATATACGAATTGACACGGAACATTAATACATATTCAATCGATACACCGCTCTGCCTCATATTACAATACGGTTAAATACTAAGTATTTGAAAAACAGCGGCTAGGCAGATTTTGTCTCACACGACTTTTAGCCCTGAGCTTACCGCTTCTGAGTACCATTTGTTTCGGTCGATGCAAACCACCCTCATGGATTACGGCTCTCATTAGAATGGGATATCAAAATTTGGCTTGATGCATTCTCGGCCATCAAGACGGCGCTATTCTTTTCGGTTGGAATCCCAAAAATGTCAATAAGATGCATATTATGTCACACAACACATGTCGCAGTAAATTTTCGGGCTTCCGAGCCCGGTGATTGGGGCGTCTGTTAAGTCAAGGATTTCAAACCTGTTGCCAGGAGATTTTCACACAACTAGAATTTCTCGTAAAGTACTATATCAAGCCAACATCAAGCGTGCAAACCATTAAATACTTAGACACCTAGAATAATATATATATGGCATACCTTAGATAAAGATGGAAATAGTTCTTGCCATAGAGTCAGATATGCGAAACACACCACCTCTTTGTCAATTTCAAAGCTGCTTTTGAAAGCACGAAGGGATGCTGTCTTTATGCCCATTGTCTGAATTTGGTATCCCCGCAAATCTAATACGGCTGTGTAAACCGACATTGAGCAATAACAAAAGCTCTGTCAGGATCGGGAAGGACCTCTCTGAGCATTAAAACCGTCAACAACATCATCCTCGAAATCCAATGCAGAATAACTCTTGCCAACAAGTGCTACTTCGGCGTACGTAATTGAAAAGTAAAGTTCTCTCTAGACGAACAAAGACCAAATTCTACAAGAGGGATGCAAGATTTATGGCCTTTTCACGTAGTTCAGCGAATTAAGAGACATCGGCTACACCGGTCAGGTCATGTCGTCCGAATGGATGAAAACAGTCGAACTCTGAGAAAACTCGACGCAATATCAGCGGGTGGAAGCAGAGGAAAAGGAAGACCTACACTTCGTTGAAAAAACCAGAAGAGAAGGACCTGGCTACACTTGAAATCTCCAATTGGTGCCAAACAGCGAAAAGGAAGTAGGACTGGCGCGCTGTTGTAAACTCGACTATAACCGCGTAAACGGTATATACGCCAATAAAGAAGTAGATATTCTCACTATTGAAGTAAACCATAATATCATATCCTTTGTACCAAACCATTATACTCAAATCATAAATCTTAAAGCGCCGTCCACTTTAAGACGTACCTTCAAATAACTCAATTAGAAGACAGTAGGATAAAGGCTCATTACAGCTCATATTGTATACATTGTGTCCTGTATATACGTAATTGCACGAAAACGTTTGGTAATATTTTAAGAACATTATTCATTATTTCTTCATTAAATAACTGCTACATGCGATTATTTACTCATTCAGATATACACATACACATTCATACTCGTATGAGTATCGGAGAATACGAGTTGTGAAAAAGTGAAAATGAAATTGTATGCCGTAAATCCATTTCAATCTGGCAATTACTTGCATGCACGCAGGCTAAAAGGAGGAAGCACCTGCGAATGTGTAACTTCTGGAAAGCAAATACCCAAGCAGAAATTACAGAAATTACCAAAGTGAAATATTAACTTCCGTTGCACCGAGACTGTAATACACTTCACAAATGAAAAAGTTTCACCACAAGAACTAGATTTTTATTGGTGTGTTTGTATGACTGCTATATCTTCTACTGATCCCATATCGACGTTTTCGACAAATGAGCACCTTCTTGGAGAGAAGAGAACGTTTATCTAAAACTGAGGGACTAGTAGGCGTACTATGTTCACACAGACAGACAGACAGTCGCGCACGGCAAAATTGACACAGCTGATCACTTATATATATGGGGTTATTGGCAAGAGAAACCCTTCACTCAGTTACAAATATTTATGTAACAGAGATACTAGGAACGGGATGATCAAAGGAAGTTCATAAAAGTTCTAAGTAATGTGAAATTTCCAACACTTGAAAAAATATAATGTGCTCGCACATATTTTAAAATAACTTTAATCGAATGACATGCCATCATAATGGTTGTACTAAATGTCAGCTAAACACTTTTAGCTACAGCGAGCTCAAAACCAGTATGCACACCTTTCTGAAGAGCAGTACATCAATCGCAGCCTTAATGGCAGCCTAATCCCTTTGAAAGACTCTACAGTAATCTGGTAGTCTGAAACTAGAGTTGATGGAGAGCTCTAAACAGAAGACTTCACCACCTACTATCTACCTTAGCCTCGATCCATCCATGTAAAAGCTCACTGCACCTCTTCACCAACAGCTTCACTGCGGTGCAGTGATCTAGATTGGGAGGAATGTAATCAAAGCAGTAGACAATTTCAGTGTATCCTTGTCCGGGGTCCCTCATATACCCAGCCTATATCAACAGGTGCAACGGGGAGAATGATGTTCAATGACCTTTTTGTCATAGTCCGCTGTGCACAAGAGCTATTTAGCTAGAATAATTTTTATAATCCTCTACATGAAACAATGACCTTAAGAAACGTTATTGGCTTAACTACAGTTTTATGGAGTCACAGAACGAATTTACGAAAGAGACCCCACCTCCTGCCGTTTGCTCCTCAAAAACAGTATTAGGCGACAGATGCCTTTCTTACTTTCTTATATACTTCATCCTGTCCACCGGTCGAAGAATAGAACCTCCCTACGAGGAGAGAGTGAAATCAGAGATTTTGTACCTCTTACTAAATAAAACTAGCTGAGTTTTATTTTGACTTATGGCTAATCCATTTCTCTCAGCCCACTTGGTGATCACATTTAAATATCCTTGGGTTGGATCGTATACGAAGTTCAGGAATTTTCCTTTTACTACGTCATATGCATAGGTAACCCCTGATAGTCTCGTTTCTCAAGTTATTTCAATAGTTGTAATTTTATTTATTGACTTATCGCGCTTCTTGTAATTTTTAACGGAACCGTTATTTGGGGAATAAGCTGGATTATCATCCGATTTCAACCATTTTTACAGCATCGATAGTTGTGCTTTGTTCTGAGCGAATTTGGATATCTCTTAGGGCCTTAGGAGATACAGGGTTTGTCCGGAAAGTCCGACTGAACTTCGAAGCGTGCGCGCATTGACTGGATTCGGTAGATGGCGTTCCTAGCTAACGAACGAGCGGCTGGTCAGTTGTCGCCGAGCACCTGGAGAGTCAGGACAAACATTTTCGCGCGACGTGTCTCTGTGAGTGGTGCAAGTCGAAAATGCAGCATTCATTAGAGTAGTGGTACGCGATTAAATTCTGTGTGAAACTCGGAAATTCAGTAAATCTGCGATAGAGACGTTTGATATGATCAAGCAGGCTTACCCAGATGTTGCTTTAGCAAGAAGTGGTGTGTTTCGGTGGCACCAGGCCTTTTTGGAGGTCCGGTAAGAGGTCGCTGATGAAAACCGGAAGAATGAGCAAATCCAAAGAGAAAAAGATGCTCATTGCCTTTTTTACACCAAAGGCATAGTCCACCATGAATTTGTTCCTCCTGGACAAACCGTCAACGCCAAGTATAACGTGGAAGTCCTCAAGGGACTCAAACGAAGGGTCAATCGGATCACAGCCGATTGGAAGTTGCACCACGTTAACGCCCCGGTTCACACCGCCTTTCTTGCGAACAGTTACCAAGGCATCCCAACGCTTCCGCCCTACAACGCAGATGTGGTCCCCCCGACTTTTTTTGTTTCCTTGCCTGAAAAAGCCGATGGAAGGCACGCATTTTGAGAGGACAGAGAGAATCCAAGCAGCATACACCTCGGCTCTCAAGGCTATTACGGAAAGTGCTTGTAAATCGGGGTTACATGGGTTTACGGGTTTCAAAACATCTATTTTTTATTACTGCATTATTACTAATTCTGCAACACCTCTAGAATATTGTCCTAAACTTTCAAGTTGATCCGAGTAATAGTTTCGGAGATACAGCCTTGTGAACTTGTGCGCTCGAAACTGTGTTTTTGAAGTCGGTTGTCAAGATTTCTCGAGAACTAGTCAATCGATCGGATGGAAATTTACACAGGTCTTTCAGATACAATTTTTAAAGACTTGGACGAAGAATTTTTTTTACTCGATTACAACTCTTTGACAAAAAAATGTCGCGAAATTTTCATTTTTTTGTAAAAATTTCAGCAAAAATTCAATTTTTAGTTTTTTTCCTTTGTCCAAGTTCTAAGTTAAGGTTTTAACTAATTTTATTAATTTTTCACTTTAGATGATTCTGCAAAGAGTTATGCTACCAACGCGGGCGCATCTTTTTTTCGAGGGGTCACCGAAAATGGCGTCGCAATGGCCGAGTTTAAAATATGTTTTCCCAAAATTTCAGAGTTTCTTTGTTAATAGTATACGTTTGTAACAATAAAAATTCTAATAAAATATTTAATTTTTTATATGAGAAAAAAAAATGTTGAAAAAAAGGCTGAAAAAACCCATGTAACCTCTTGTGGGAGTTTTGTGGGCGTAGTCCGATTACGCCCATCTACGAACTCGTTCTCCACTTTTTGCCAAGAAACGTGTACCAAGCTTCATCAAGATATCTCATTTTTTACTCAGGTTACAGTTTGTACGGACGGACGGACAGTTACTCGGATTTTAACTCGTCTCCTCATCCTGATCATTTATATGTATAAAGTTAGTTAACATTTATTACAAAGCACTTTGGACTCAGTTTAGTATATTTTCGAAGTTCGTTGGTGAAATTACTGAATCCAAACAAGTGTTTTTTTCCTACAGGGTTGATATGTAAACGTAAATGTGATTACATATTTATATATATGCGCACATATTAAGGTAGAATAAATGTATATTATGTGCTTGTATACATACATATGTATACATCTGTATGTGTACCTGTCAGCAGCTTGGCGCCATAAAATCATTTTCGCAGCTCAACAAATTTTCCAGCTTCACACTGTTGGCACTTGGGCATTCATCAGCAGCTCATTCATAGCAACACGCATGCAAAAACATATTTACTTACTTCGCTCACAAGTGCGATTGCTTAAATATGTAAGAACGAATTGCTGACATATGCTGAAACATTGTAATTTAATTTAATTTATTGCACGTACCACGTACCGACACCTCCAAGCCGTGACCTGCCGGTACGGCAACATGCCAAAGCAACAACAAAAAGGCGATAAAAATAAACAAACAACCGACCAAACTGTGTGCCACAAAATTGGTCTTTAAACGGAATCTGTTGCAAAAATCAGCTAACAAACCGATGAAATCAGCCCAATTCAAATCGAAAATCGACGCTGACTTTGGCGTTATGGCTAGTGCGAGCCGCGCAGCAATATAAAGCTGCCACAACAGCAGCAACAACACTGATTGTTAACAAAGTTTATTAAAGCGTCGCATTTAATCTTCATTTAATCTCCGCTGAGCGTTGAATATGTGAGTGTGAGTGTGGATGCGACGCACAGCCGAATTGGGCAAACTCGCACGCCCGCTTCGGCGCTTACGCTTACTCCATGTAGCTCCTCCTCCTGTACCGATTCCTGCTCCTACTCCTCCACCTGCCGCACTGCGCGCCGCTTCCGCAGACGCCTGCTCGAATTCGATTTGCCGGCGTGTTGAGCTTCGGCAAACTATATTGCAATTTATTTCAATTTAATTCCACTTCCATGCGCACATGCTTGGCGCCCGATAATATGTAAGCGCTGTCTGTCTGTCTGTCGCCTGCCAGCTATATGCCACAACGCTGCCGCCACTCCGCGCTGCGTACGTCACTCACCGTGTGTCCTTCATACGCAGTGGCGCAGCGACTAATACGGCGTTCATGTTGTTGTTGCTTTGTCGCACTTTTTGCACTAGTTATGCAAGCTAGCGCGTTGTTGTTATTAATATTGTTGTTGTTGTCGCTCTATGCACTTTGTAAAGAACGAATTTCGCGTATAATCAGTCAACTATGTAAGCAGTGCGCTCGTAAAATGTCAATTAACTTCACTAGGTGTTAAGCTAATTTTCAGCATTGCAGCTCGGAGTACAAGTTGCTGAACGCGCTCGAGTTGCAGTGTATGAGTGCAGGAGCGCGCGACCGTGCGTGCTTCGCTGCGAGTGCGCGATGTGCGTCGCGGTTGGCGTAGTGGCGTCACCGGTCATGTTGTGGAGTTTGTGGTTGAGTTGTTGTAACGTTTGTTGTTGTTGGTGGTATTCTTGTTGTTGTTGCTTGCAATGTTTTTGTTGTAGATTTTGCTGTTGTTGTCTTCAATGTTATTTTGTTATTTTTGTTTTTGTTTTTTTGTTGTTATTTTGTTGTTGTTGTGTTTTTAGTATTGACACCATACTTAACGATGTTGTTGTTTCCCTTTTTTGTAGTTTTCCACCTTTTTGTTGTGTTTTTCCAACGTTGTTGTTGTTGTAATCCTATATTTTTTGGTTGTAATTTTTCCACATTTATGTTGTTTTCCAACTTCTGTTGTTGTTGTTGTTGATTTCTTGTTTTCTTCAAAATTTTGTTGTTGTTTTAAAACTTTTTTGTTGCTACTTTCAAAGTTTTGTTGTTGTTGATGCTTTTCCAAATTGTTTTTGTTTTTGTTGTTGTTATTTTCCCAAATTGTTGTTGTTGCTGTTGTTCTCGCTGTCACTATCATTACCGCTGCCAGCTTTGATTATGTTGTTGGCTGCCTTCGCTATGGTCGTTTCGCATTTTCGCCTTTTTGCCTGACCAAATTGACACATGACAGATGACATGACATGAACTGTTCGAGGGAAAATTAGCGCCATGCGCACGTAAATACGCACATAACATTAATAGGAGCAAAACAAACGTTTGCAGCGAACTGGAAATGTGCAACAGATTTTAACTGCTGACAGTTGCCTTTGCGGCGATGGACCGTTGAACTCATTCGTATGCTAAGCAGGCACTTTACAGGTGATCTCGTATCGATTTCGAGGCAATTAATTGATGAAATCGTTCGGTGTATGGTTTCTACAGTAGAGTCACATATATGTATGTATGAAGGAGCGAAATAGTATAAAATTCGTTCGATTAGGTCCGTAACAGTACTGTACGGACAGTAAGCGTGGGCATAGAAGGGTTAAAGCCAGCACATGTTAGAATTAGCATACATTTTACCGCCCAACTGAGGGGTTAAAAGTGATAGTTTTTTTTAAAGAACGCGCTGCCCCAAACAGGCATTGAGAAACCTTCAAGTACTATTATATATTTCTGACATAGGGAAACTTTATATAAGGATTAGGAAAATTAAAAATCTGCTAATCTTATCATTTTTTTTATTAGCGGAGACAGCGCTTACGTGGTTATAGCCGAGTATATGTACAACAGCGCGCCAGTCGTTCTTCCTTTTCGCTGTTTGACGCCAGTTGTAGACTCCAAGTGTAGTGGTGGATGTGGTCCTTCTTCACCAGGTCTTTCCAACAGAAGTGAGGTCTTCCTTTTCCTCTGCTTCCCCCGGCAGATACTTCGGCGAATACTCTCAAAGATGGAGTGTCTTCCTCCATTTGGACAACATGTCCTAGCAGCAGTGTCTTAAATCGCTGAACTATGTCAATGCATGATAGGGAGTCGCCTTGTCTGAAACCTCGTTTGGTATCGAACGGCTCGAAGAAGTCCTCACGATCCAGATGTATTAGTTTTGCGAGGATACCAAATTCAGAAAAGCGGCATAAAGGCAGTTCGCTTCCGTGTTGTCAAAGCAATTTTGAAATCGACCAAGAGGTGGTGCGTGTAGACTCTTTTTCACGTGTCTTTTCCAAGATTTGGCGCATGGTTAATATCTGGTCATTTGTAGACTTTCTAGGCCTAAAGCCACGGCTGTGTAAACTGACGTTGGGCAACACCAAAAACTCGGCTATAATCGCGTAAGCGGTGCCTACACCAGTAAAGAAGAAGAAGAAAGCCACACTGATAAGATCAAACCAGTTTGTTGACGGTGGGCTTTAATCTTTCACACAATACGCTCGATAGAACCTTATATGCGATGTTTAGAGACTTATCGGTAGTTGGCGCAGATTAACCTTTTTGTGCCATTCAGCAGGCTGGGGAAGTTTTCCCTCCATAATTTTAGTATGCTTTCGACATCAGTCTCTAGATCACCTCTTGGGATTCTACAAGAATATCCTCCAGTCTTGAAACCTTCTGTTAGTCGCCGCATTTTTGTAGAATTTTCGAACAGTACCCCTGTCGGCCAGCTTGTTAAGCTCTTTTTTGGCTACCCAAAGAATGCTTGGTCTAAGACCGGAAGTCGTGAGCTGCTTGAGCCATATGCAAAAGAATCGTTTGTGGCCACACCCAAGTGAATGGGAACTCCATCCTTCGGTTCAGTCATCACCGAGAAATATAATGAATATAAGTATATAAAGACCAAATTATATGAACTTAACTTAAAATGATTTACTTATTTTCGAATTCTGATTAATGAAATTGTCGATTGTTGTTGAGCATAATCTCATCAAATATACTGGTTTAACAGACCAAAGTTATCAACGCGGTTTGTTATAGAAGATAATCAGCATAATCCAATAGCTCAGTTAGTATCGAGTTTCCCAAAAAGATCCCTTCCAAAAACAAAATGAAGTTGTGGTTTAACTGAATGTTATTTTATTAAAGTTAAAGATTAATGGTTTTGGCGCTTTGGAAAGCGGTTTCGATAACAAGCTTTTTTCAAGATCTGCTGCAGATACTGAAACCAGAACATTATACTATTTCAGTTGATAGCTTTGAGAAGCCTTGACGAAAACTCTCGTATGTCTTCTGAGATAACACTTTTAAGCAACTACTAATGGGTTACCTTCACCGAGCTCCAGATCTCTATAAAACTATTCTATTATATTTTTTGTAATCTTTTCTCGCTCCTTTTATACCGCCTTGTATGTAAGTGAAAAATAGTTGTTGTGCGTGCCTTTGAAGTGCTGCCAACACCTGGGTATAAGTACAAACTTCATAGATATAAAGTTTCCAAACTATTTGCTTGTTCGTCAAGTGTGCGAGGAAACAAAAAGTGTAACATTGTCAGGGTGTTAATTTGCGTGAGTTTAAATAAACCACCTGTTGATCTTCAACTCACTGACACACTTTGAAGGGACTGTGCATTAAAGAATCCTTGAGTGCTTCTCAATACGTATACACACCATTGAAATTGAAAACTTAGTGGTATTGCAAAGAGGAAAAATTTTATCAGCTTTAAACCCATAATTTTTACTTAAAGCCTAAACTGAACCTATATATTTGTTTATAACTAAAATAATAAATCGATCCAAGTTAGAAAAACAGTTTTCCGTTAAATATTTAGAGCAATCACTCTTTACTCACAAACCGATTGACAAATTCCACAGGCTTGCCTTGTGTTATGTAAGACCTTTTAATTTAAATTTAGCGGGAAAACCCATTCATAATCTTAAACTGTTTATCAACACGTCAATAAAATAAAGGAATTGGTCTTTGAAAATCGACGATTAACAGTCAGAGGTCTTACTGGCATCACTGGAATATCGGAAGGATCAGTGAAAACCATTTTGAAAAATCATTTGAGCCTAAGAAAAGTGAAAGCACGATTGGTTCCAAAATCACTCAATATTTTCGAAAAACAGCGTCGCGTTAACGTCTGTGAAACAATGCTTTCCGCCCACCAGGATGTCATGAAATACATTATTATTGGCGATGAGTCTTGTATGTATCTCTATGTTTACGACCTCGAAACAGACGATCAGTTGGCCGAATATCGTGGCTAGAGTGAGCCGAAGCCGAAAAAAACACGTGAAAGCAGGTAAAAAATCCACTTTATGTTGACAGTTTTCTTCGAATATTACTTAGAGTGACTATTCTTTGCAACTTACTTATTTAAAGGTTTCTAAGATACTCAAGTGATTCTGAAAATTTTCAATAGATAGGTCAACTTAAAACGCCGGTCCGTTGTCGCACATATTAACTCCTAACAACTGGATTATAAAATCCTTAAGAATCTCTATCTATTTATTGAGTCAGCTAATATTAGTTTTAGCTATGTTTTCTGCTTTGCCACAGGTAAGCCAGCCGAGACCTCAACTTGGATGTTTTCACCTCACCTTCCCCTATACAACTTTGTCAGTTAGCGTCCATGAAGATTTTTAGTCTTACCGCATGAATGGCTATTGGTTGCCAGTAAGAAACCCAACGATTGCGGCAAGATGAACTTCACTATGGGCGAGTAGTTCAGTAGATCTCCTCTATTCCTCTCTAGTCCAAAAGGATCTCCCAGTCGCACAGGAGCTAGTCGTCGACCAGAACCTGCTAAGCGCAGGCGAGGTCCTTTAGTCCAGTGCTAGAACGCAGCACACCAATGTACTCGGTCCCATTCCGATGTGAACGGGACAAGAGTGCCCTCTGGAGAGCTCAGCAGCTTTGCAGTTGCCAGCGATTGCGCTATGACTAGACACCCAAACGAGTCCAATGATGAAGTAGCTCGATGCTATTTCTAGTGAGGATAGACACTCCTTGACTAGCTTTGAGCGCACACTTAGCGAGCTCGACGGTAATATTGCCGCTCTGCACTTGGGGTAAATAATGACCTCCCTGAAAGAGGCTGTACTTCGTAGTAGTACGTCTACAGCCTCCTAAATATCAAACACTTCTGTATGAAAAACATTACAGTCAGCCATCTCTACTAGCTTCGACATACATATCCGTGAAAAAGCTCACTGCGCCTCTTCTCCAGCAACTTCTCGTCATCCACATATCCCTCCTTCTCCAACATATTACGCTTCCATGAAAGCAGTCTAACAAGGATAAGCCCTGGGGTCAACGGGTTGAAGACGTGAGCGTCTGAAAGGTATAAGAGACTCGTTTGGGATCTTATGCCTATAGTAAATAAAACCGTTTCAGTTTTACGTCTTAGCCGCTTGTAGTGTGGAGTTGTTTAGTCGAAGACACCGAAACCCATGTCGTCGTCTTCCTTTCGGTTAACTCGTGGACGGTATTTAGAAATCTTCGTTTTACCATAAGAACAACGTCGTGGTAAAACTTCGTTAGTTTTACAAAACCACTGGGAAGGACTGGTAACTTGGAAGGGGTCTTTTCTTTTTGATGAAACTATTGTTGTTATTACTCCTTCACAAACCGATGGCCATTTAAGTACGTTTAAGAGTTAATGAGCTTCTCCCTACGGGGAACAGCTACCATGTATTATATTTATATATATCCGTGGCAGTTAAATGCGGCACGCGAATGCATTTCGATTACCACACGCTCGAGTAAAGGCAGTTAAATGATCAGCAACAAGCAATTGACGACGAGACAAGCATTTAATTATGACTCACCCGGCTGCACGCATACATATGCACAAACATGATGGTGCTGACGATAAAGTTAAAGCGCCAGTAAGAGCGCTATCAGCTCGTGTGATTGTGTATGTCTGTATATGTGTGTGTATATATATGCAAATGGCGGTAATATTTACGGGGTAATTGTGTCGACAGACACCAGCCAGCAGCCACCAGGCAACAGCCAGCAGCCGTCAGTGCCAATGCCAATTCGAATGAGTGAAGTCATTCAATATGTTGCCACGGACCGATATATGCATGAGCCATACACATATATACAAATATATGGAGCTGCATGTATGTGTGTCGTTATTGCTCTACAAATAAGTTTTCAATTTTTTTCCATCGTCGTCAATTTTATTTTTATATTAATTCGTTCATTCATTTGAATTAATTGCGTTCGGTTTGTCAGTGAAGGAAAATCACAAGTTAATCCCAAATTGATGCAAATCTCTGCGGGACAGGCGAACAGGCAGACGCAGTCAACAAAATACATGAGCTTGTCAAAATGAAAACACGCACGCACACACAAACAAGCACACACACACACTCCTGCCAGATGACAAAATCGACGGTTAAGCTGGCAGGCGAACAAAATGCTATAAAATATAAATCATACACACATACATACATATACACATAAACACATGTATGCAACGGCTGGTAGATTGCGAAGACTTGACACGGTCTGAGTTGGCTTGGCATAGCTTGGCTGCGCGTTGCATGCGCCACCACTAACTAGTCAAGCGCACGCGAAACAGTAATGATGACGACATTTAGGCTCAAGCCCGACCGTGCTCTGTAGCTCCATAGAGTAGCCACACAACCACACACACATATATACACTTCGCTGCAGCGCCAAAGTCAAGCGCCGGTAGCGGCAATCAGCAGCTATCGGTAATCACAGCGCCGCAAAGCAGTGGAGTAGATAGATAACTGGTCGCCAGACTGGCCAATTATAAGCACATATGCAGTAAGATATTTGAATAGGTGCCGTGTGGGGGCCATTCCACGGCAACGGCTGCAATAAACCACCTGAGTACATGTTTCGGTCACTACTAAAGAGCAGGAAATGCACTGAAGCCCAAATGACAGACTATTAACAGTGGTGGAATTTTTATCTTGCCACAGTAGACACTGTTAATAACGCGTAGCGTTTTCCTATATCAAGAAACAACTTCAATATAGTACAAGTACGTCTTGAAGTAGACACGTCGCCTACTGATAACCACGAAAGCACCACGATTTGCGACAAATGTGTCTTGAATGTCCGACCAGATCACTGTTTGGTCCATATCTGGTTATTGTCTTCGGCAAGACAAAGCCTTTCGTCATCGTCGATATAGCTAACTTCGATTCGGCAAGCGTTGGAGAGTACCGAATCGAACAAACTATATCAGCTGCTCAAATAAACGGCCAACAATTGTGGTGCAACCTTACGTTAACATATCTTCTGCCCCTTGCACGAATTCAACTCGTTAACTTTGTTGTTGCTTTTACATGTAAGCTTTTTGACAACAGGGCCACAGAGAGCAGAGGAATGACAAATCAAAGATAGCTGTCTTGGATGGAGCAAGTGAAGAATATAATTGAGCCTTTCGGCCTGCATGTGGTGGAAAGAAAAATTCGCTGTCAAGGACTGCTCTAAGTATATCTGCGATAAACCAACCTTAGATTCGGAAGTGTTAAATTTGGAATTCTAATAAATATACTCACTCAAGCTCAAAGTGCCAAGGTCTCAATATTTTATATATGCTAAAACCCTACCTCGGAAAGCCGTAATACCTATTTTAACTTCAAAATTGATTTCTCCCGCAACCCATGTAATAATTAGATAACTGAAGGTCCAAAATATTGGATAAAAATAAAGAAACAATCTTCCAATCCAATCTATTCAATGGCATACAGAATTGATAATTTAGCCGAATCAACAAGCGAAATCAAAAGAATTGACTCCCTTATTCGACCAAAGACAAACATAATTCGTGTATCAGTAAAAGCACTGATTACGCAGAATATTCTCCGATTTCTAAACACAATTTAGCATAATCGGCTCCCAAAACTTTAAACACGTGGTTCTTGGTTTCAGCTTTGGACTGCGGTTTCTTTTCGTATAACATACAGTTCCTTCGGTAGCTTTTAATAATATCGAATAGCTCTTTGAACTACGCTACGCCGTTTTTTATGTCGAGACTGATGTTTCTCTGTTTTGCCATTAACTGCTTAATTTTTTGAACTATGGTTATACATTTTTCGATGGACTAATCTTTTACCAGATTCATTTTGTGTACAAATTCCTGTCTCGGCGACTTCTGCAGATTGAAGGTGGGTTTTGCCGATGTTGGCGTGTTGTGTTCCTTCAAGTGTCTTGCCAGGTTTGCTGTTGTCATCGCCGACGGGGTGATTTGGTGATCGCTGAAATCTGCTACTTCTGGGAAAAATACAGATTTTTGGCTCGGTTTTGTTCACTTCTTGCTTATTCTTTCACTGTCAGGGTTTTTGTTTTTTGGTGTACGCATTCTTTTATATTGCATTTCCGCTTCAAACCGCTTTCGTCCCACGTTGTACAGTCGCCCTGTCGAAGAGCCCGTGTTTGTCTATACATGTGGTAGGTCAAGCGAGGATTGACACAAGTCCTCATGGGAGGTTGTGTTCAGAGTGTGTTCAAAAGTAAACAGGACGTTTTGAATCTAGCGCCCCCTGGTGGCGCCATCTATATGTCGACTGGTGCGTTAGAATCTGCTATCTTTATCGATTGTCCAGTGAGAATTTCATGACATTTCATTGACTGGAAGTGAAGTTATTGCGTTTTAAGTGTCAGTATGTTTGTGTTATCGGTGCGAAAATGAGCTTCGCACAAAGAGCCAACATTAAATTTTGTTTTAAAATTGGTAAAACTTTTACAGAAACATTTCAGTTGATGAAACAAGTTTATGGCGATGATTGCCGATCTCATAGCAGAGTAGATGAGTGGTTTCAACGTTTTCAAAATGGTTGTGAGGACATAAATGACGATCAACATGTGGGCCAATCAAAATCTGTGATCACCGGAAATTCCATCGAAACTGTGCGTGAATTCAACAAACATCAGCCGAAATCATTATTGAAATTCATGGAAATGGAATTGAACATCTCCAAAACATCGATTTATCGCATTTTGACCCAACATTTGGGCTTACGAAAGGTGTATGCACGGTTTGTTCCGCACAAATTGACTGACGACCAAAAATTGCTCAGAATCCAACATTCGAAGGACGATTATTTGACCAAAAATCCGTATTCACCTCATAAGGCACCGTGCGACTTCTTCCATTCCGGAAAAATGCATTTTCCCATGAAAGGAAAGCGTTATGCAGACGTAGAGGCCATTCAAAAGGCTTGCACCGGCGGCCTTACCGGCCAACGAGCTTAAAACACTCGTTCGACATGCTATTGGACCGTGCAAAGAGCTGTATTGAAGCAGAAGGAGACTATTTTGAATAAAATAAATTGATTTTGCCCCGGGAAAAACATTTGCTCTGTTTTTTTTTAAAGTCCTGTTTACTTTGGAACACACCTTGTAGCGTGCCGGATGACTCTGTTGCCTCCCTCTCATGGGTAGGTATACGCTCGAAGCAGCCCCTAGGGATTGTAGATGCCTATTGCGAGAATACAGCTATTCAACTCATTACCGCAGTTTCGTTAGATGTTCCAGGTGTTTTAAGCCGAACCCTCCTCTCCTGTTGCTCTTAGTCAGAGGCTGTTTATTGGTTATTCACAGCTAACCTAAGATCTTATGCCGTCTTCTGTTCGCCAAGGTTAGTGGGCTGTTACATATATAGTATACTATATATAAATTATCAGAACGACGAGACAAGTTGAAATCCGGGTGACTATTTGTCTGTCCGACCGTGCAAGCTGTAACTTTAGTAAAAGCTAAGATATCTTGATGAAAATGGCTTTGATTTGTGCAAGTTGCAAGGATATGAAATGTTCGGTTGCACCCGAACTTAGCCCTTCCTTACTTGTTTTTGTTTGGATTTTTGGTTTTGAAATAATCTTAGAAGTTTGGGCACAAAAATCTTGCACTCCGTCAGACATCTTTTATAGGAAGGCTCACTGGAGATTGTCTACGAGACAAAGGGATACCAAATTTTTCCAAAGGAATCAACGATTACTAAAGTACATTATTTAATTAATAGTTAAAATGTCTCTTAAAAAATCTTCAAAAAAAACTCGGTTTATCTGACTTGCAAGTAGATAAAATCTCTTAAGCTGGATCACAACGGCACTCCTGAGTCCACCGATGTGGCCCTGCACCGAGTCGATCCGTGGGCTTAAAAACTCGATACTACGACTGGTCGGCCCAAGAAAACGCAGTCCCCAATACTGGAACAAACACTAGCACGCTTTTGGACACTCCCTTCATCGGTAGCTAAAATCTCTTAAGCTGAATCACAACGGCACTCTTAGCGTAGTGGGTCCAGACTTGCTTCGTAAGCAAGGTTCTTATTTGGAAGCCCTTTGAAATCGTAGAATTTTTTTTTGTAGAATGCTTTACTATATTACCAAAATATATTTTCTCTGGAATGCGCCGCACATTTTTATTTACTTTAACATATTCTATTTATACGTCATTGAAGTGTGTGTGTGCGTGTACGTGTGTGTTTGTGAGTACACATTGCATGATAGTCACTTTGATCGCATTGGGAACACAATGATTTATCGCCTGAATCCACCGAAGGCAACGGCGACACATCCACTGAGAAACATTGGCAAAAACAATAATACCAACAACAATAACAACAACAACAGCAACAGCAACATGACAACAAACCAAACAACAATAACAACATCGCCAACGGTGGCAGCAAACACCAACGGTTAGCCGTTTTATTGGCTACTATTCGTGCAGAGCTGATTAAATGGCTTGTATTGCAGGTATTAACGGTAATGACATGTAATAAGCCCAACAATAATAATTAAAGTGACATGAACGAAAATGAAAATGGAGCTGAAAAGAAAAGTGATGACACTGACCGAAAGTCCCGATTACTTATTTGCACGTATTTATCAGCAAGTATATGCACTGGTATATGTGCACATGTGTGTGTGATTTTGTAAAGATTTTAATACACTATAATAATGTTTAAGCATATAATTATCACTTGATAGCGACAAACGACGGCTAATGTTGTAATCTACAGTAGTACCATTATATATTATTATATACATATATGTGTATATGTGTATATGTGTGTGCTTGCACTAAATATGTCGGGCAAGACTTATTCATGTTGCCATATTATCTGGCATTGCTTACTGGCACACATGTATTTGGTGGCGTGACAAGTTGATCCCATTTAGTTTGCCTTGGTTTAAGAAGGCTTTAGCGTGTCACAAGTGCATTTGCCACTTTGATCTATTTTAGATCATTGCTTAGGTGAATGTTGGATAATATTGGATTTATTTTTTTTTTTTTTTTTTGGTGACCAGAAAACCATAAAATTATGCTCAAGCAAAGTAAATTTTCTTTTTCAAAATTATTTTATAGCATGGATGAGAATTTGGCGGACCTCGAAGGCCTTTATCTTATATGTGAATCATATATACCAATATCTATGTCTCTAATCTTTCAGATGTGTTGATTTTTGATCAATACAAGGTCAAAAATAACTTTTATATCTCCCTCAAACAACTTAAAAGGAGGAGATGAGGCTTTGGCATACAAGAGTTAAGAAATTTCTATTTCATATTTCATAATCCAAACAACGGGGGACGCTACAAAAGTAGTCCGATAGGGACAGCAAAGGACGTCATATTTTTTCTCGCTCTTTTGACACTTCTCTTCAGTAAGGTATGCCATTTCATCGTGGAAAGATATAAGATCCAACAACGAGTCGAAATTATTAAAATTTACATGCAAAATTCGGAGTCAGTGACCTCAACTTTAAAAGCGCTAGGTCCAATTTATGATCGTCACAATCGTGCTGTCAGATCAACAATTGAGCGTCTAGTGGCAAAATTTTAATCTACAGGCACAGTACAAAATGTTCCCGTCTAAGTGAGACAAAAAAGTGCCCGTAGTGTCGAAAGTATTGCTGCCGCTAGCGCATCAATTGGGAAAGACCCAAATCAGTCTCTCACACGTCGTTCTCAAGCATTGGACATCTCTGTAATGTCGTTATGGCGAATTTTCTGAAAAGATCTTGGCCTACATCCTTACAAGATCAAAATGATACAAGAACGGAAGTCGCTTGAGCGCCAGAAACGTCGTATACTCCTGAACTGGGCTGAGCAACAACTTGAAAATGTTTCGGACTTTCATCGAATAATCATCTTCAGGGATGAGATTCATTTCTAATAAACAAAATATGCGTTATTAGTCAGGCAGCAATCTCCACGACTCTATGAGTCACCATTGCATCCCGATTCCGTGATGATCAATACCGTGAATGAGAATCGCTACAGTTCATAGATAACCGAATATATTTGGCCCGAATTGGATGATATGAACTTGGACAATATGTGGTTCCAACAGAACGGGACCACAAGCAACACAGCGAATGCCACAATCGATTTATTGAAAGCCAAGTTTGGTGAACGTGTTATCTCACGAAATGGCCCAGTTAAATGGCTGTCTCGGTCGTGCGAATTGATGTTAAACTATTGCCAGTGACGACTGATGAACTTCGTACAAATATCAAACTATTTGTAGATTATTAGTTTTTATTTAGAATAATTAGGACGATCCGATTTAGCTCAAATATGCATTGTTTTGTTCGATAAATTGTTACCGTTTGAAGGGAAGCAATTGATTGTCACTAGCTTCTCTTAAGTCGACTTTTTTACCAACAAAATCATTCGCCATAGACAGCAATAGTTAGTATTTACTTTGTGTCAAGTTCAGACTAAAATATGGAGGCAATCAAGCTTGTGGATCTTTTGGCGTCTTTTGTTGGCCAAACCTGGTCCCTCCTGAGCGAATGCTTCTTTTTATACAGTCCAATCCTTGACAGTACAGATTCGAATTAAGAGTTTGATCATTAAAGAGCAGCTCATGGTAGACAATTCCCGACCAATCCCATCAGACACCTAGCCAAACATTTCTGACCGTTCATCCGGGTGTGGCCAGCGGTTTAGTCATATCACCGTATGTGACACATTTTTCATCACCAGTAACAGTAAACGTCATGAAATGGAGCAATGGTGTCCATACATCGGGCTTCTTTTTGTGCGTAAACGGTTCCATATGATTTTGTGAAAGATTCAGCTCTGGACTATCGATGTACTTACATGACGGTCGGTCTCGACGCTTTCGCTTTCGACGCCGTTTATTTCGGTGATATGGAAGCCTCTTTATTTGACTTCAATTGTTTTGGACCTTTGATGTTTCGATATCCAAATTCCTTATTCAGGTAAGAACGTTCCGGTCATATTGTCTGCATCTCGGCTCAGAACATGCCCGATCCAGTCCCGCTTTCTTCAAAAATTTATTATTTTGGCACGCCGCACGACCCAAGTAATTGAAGAACTTTACATTTTCGAGTTCTACAACATCGACTTGGAAGTTCTACGAATAGATGTTATTGGTGCACATTTATTTGATTTTGCCAATGTTAATTCTGAGTACTATAATTGCTATATTTTTTTGCATTATAGTTAGTTTCGCGGCTTTGTCTGCAAAGGACTGTGCCAATAAACATACATATGTTCCAGTGTACCGGTATGAGAGCGTCTGTCGCGTAAATAAAGTACTAATTTTTGTTGAGAAAGTGTAAAAAAAATATTCAAGGTATTGACCATCGCTGCTCATATCATCCAGAAATCCAATGGCGTAATGAGATTTATGGGCCGGTGGAATCTTCTGTTCATATTTCTTCAAAAATGATGCCGGTCAGAACGTAATCGTCAATGGCGACCGTTATCGTACCATGGTAACCGACTATTTAATGCCAGAAATTGAAGCTCGTGATCTCGGCGACATTTGGTTCCCACAAACCGGCGCCACTTCCCACACATCGCATCAATCAATGGTTTTTTTGAGAGAAGACTTCGGTGAGCAGACAATTTCACGTTTTGGGCCGGTCGATTGGCCACCAAGATCGTGTGATATCACATCGTTAGCCTTTTTTCTGTGGTGATATGTAAAGTCTTAAGTCTATGCGGACAATTCTCCTTCGATGCAGGCCTTGGAGCAAAACATCACACATGCCATTCGCCAGTTAAAGTCGAAATGCTCGAACGAGTCATTGAAACTTGAACTCAACTGATGGACTATTTGAGACGTAGCCGCGACCAAAATTTGAAATAGAAAATCATTAACAAATAAATGCCAAATAATATTCTTTCGAATGATAATAAAACGTCTGTATTAAATTTGAAGTTTCTGTGTTTTTTCTTTAAAAAAAAGTAGGGAACTTCGAAATGGTTCAACCTTTATATTTGATCCTTTTGAAGTGTTATATCAAATAAATACTCTGTTTTTGTAATCCATCTTTCACTTACACTCAGTTTAAGTGGTTACTCAGAACCAAAATAAGCAATCTGAAAGCGCAATTATACACTCTTAGCATATTTTGAAATTCAAAACAGTAAATAAAGTTAGGATGCTCCAAAATAGACTCTCCATAACTGTTTATGTTGTAAATATGTATACTGATTTTCTAAATGGAGTCTTTCTTCTCAAACGTTTTATTTGTTTGTTCAGAACACAATCTTCTCCTCCTAGTAACACCATCTAGGGGTTTTATGCCTCCAGTTATCGTCCACCTTTGGCGCTAATTGAATTGGGTAGCCAGCTTTAAAATGTTTTAATGCCATTTTAATGAACTCTTCGAAAGATTTCCCTTTCTCACCGTAGAGTGTACCGTTACGTATACACCTTAAGACATTATCAGCAATGGTTTATGCTTTAGCAAAGCTAGTGCCAAACTTTTTACTTATCCTTAGAGTTTAACCTGCTCGTAACTAACGAAAGTGCTCTTCGTTTATCCAACGCCATTTGCTGACTCCATTTAAGTATAACGTTATTTAGCACAACGAAGCTCTTTCAAGTGACAGTTTTGACAAACTTCAAATTGGATTTAATGAATAAAAATTAATTCACCTAAATTTGCACAATTTCCAAAAAGGGGGAGCAAACTGCAGCATTATTATGCACATACACACATACAAACAGATATATATGTATATTTGATGAAAATATGCTAACGCTTGCAAATAGTTTTATCGCCTCAAGGGTTCTTGTTTCTAGCTATTGTCTTTGCTAGTTTCCAAGCTGCGCTCTCCCGTTGTGATAAGCTGCATGCAATTTTACTTGCGAACTTCACCACTACACACACACACACTATATATACACACACACATACATACATACGTATATAGAATCCCACGATAACGGCGAAACTTTGTTCGAGGTGTCCTGGTTTTAAAGCTGCATGGCAATGTGGGCGAGCCAAAGTTTCGAAAGCCACAAATTCTTTGCAAATTCCGAAAATAAAAAATAAAAAATAAAAAAAAAATTATATGGAAGTAAAATAACAGGAATATATCGTAATGACTGGTACGAAAGTAGATAAATTCTATGGATGCTTTTGCAATGCGCCAGTCCATACATATATAGAAGTCTATAATAAATATATGAGTTAGTATCCCATGTAGTTTGACAGTCCCCTTCGAATTTGTTGCAAGTGCCAGCTGAGGTGTGGTTCACTCTTCAATAAACTCGCGCGTACAAGACTATGTCACAAATAAAGAGTGCAAAATAGTGGGTTCGCATTAGAGGGGGACAACCACAACCTCACATGATCCTTATCAACGTCCTCAAATCCAGTTTTAATTTTACTTGGGTTGCCTTTTACATTTCGGAATTAAAAAAAAAAAAAACAGTTTTAATAATCGAAAATCGCTTAATTGTTTTTCAAAGTATTCTCTTTTAAGATCTGTACACTTTTGCATGCGTTTGAACAGATTGCCGAAGCGTTTTGTCACTCTGATTGAGATACCTCCAAAACATGCGTTCTGAAAGCATCAACCGCTTCTGCAGGCGTCCCAAATCATTGAATAAAGGAGTGATTCGATATCAAGTTTGGACTATATAGTGGATGACTCAGGAAATCGATATTTTGAGTGCTCAAAAATACAATACTACCGATATGTGAGAGCTCGCATTGTCATGGTGAAGAGAGGTCCGTCTTCGGTAGTTCTTTTTGCTGATTTCAGGAGAGACAATTGGCAAGCAAATAACTGTGTGCTGCTCTGTAATTTTATAGTGCTACGGCTTCGACATGTACAATATAGTACATGGAAATGTTTCGTGCGAGAACGCCTGTTTTAAATTTGGCTCATTTTGAAACACCCATAGAGTCTACTGTTGCTTACTTTTGAGCTCTTGCGAATAAATTCACGATTCATCTCTTGTCACGTTGTCATAGACGTGTTTCGAAGCATCGTTTCGTATTCTTTCAGTATTCCTTTCGACTAATTAACACTAGCCTTTTTCTGAGCGATTGAAAATTCGTGTGAGATGCAGCGATAAAACTGTGAAATGAAATGTTTATGCAATATTGAAACCCATAGTCCTATTGATTTCTATAATTGACTTTATCTCACGATAGGTCACTTAGCGAACTTTACCGAAATTCGTCTTGGAGTGATCTGCGGCCTTGATTGAATTTACCATATCGTCGATAAACCCTGATCCTTGATGCAGCTTTATCGCCAAAAAATGAATTAAGTTCATCGATGTACTGTTGCTGAGAAATAATCGCGCGAAAGTGTTAGCGATCTTATTCCATTTATTGGCCGATAAGAATATTTTAAGTTACTGTAAACAACACAAATAGCGCTAGTATGCCAAAACATTCTCAGTATGTATAACATCAAAAATGTCGAACTTTACGATACAGTGTTGAATAGCCAGATTTTAACACTAAAGTCGCTAAATATAAATGGTAATCTACGTAAAAAGTCAGCACTCAGCAAGCCGGAGAAAGTTTTGGAATAGAGCTTCCCTATTTCCAAAAAAGCTAAGAATTATGTTGTACGAGTATAACAGAACAAACACCTTTTTCCATCTCATTGCTGAAACACAGTTTGATTTCCGAATTTCACCTTAAGACTGCCTAGCCAAAAAGTGAACGTCCCATATAGTAATAAATACATAGGTTCCCGAAGTTTTTTTCCAAAGGTTATCAAAGTCTACATCGTTTGATCTCCAAGCGCTTTTCTACGAATCCACAGTGAATGTATAACGTAAGCTCACTTCATTTCTATAAAAAAAATTAAAAAAAGGTTAAATGGACGCTGTTCATCATGCTGCTCATTTGCATTCATATTTTTTATAGGGTCCCCGACGTTTCTTTCTGACTGTTACAAGCTTAATGCCAAACTTAAAGAGTATTTCGTTAATGTTTGATCACAACATCAGTCATAGATCTAAATCTCAAAAACCAAAAAAAAAATATCTCTAAACCCAAAATATACGTCGGTAAATGATTTGTGAAACCTTTGACCGAGAATGACTGAATGGGACAAGAATAAAATCCATTGCTATATGGTTACCGCAATGAAGTTAGAGATTCAAGAACCAAGCCATTTTTTGATGTATTCTTGTGAGTGAAACTGCTTCTGAACCGGACCATGTGCCATCGAAAGGAACAAATAATAATCGGACTGTGCAATATCTTGGGAATATCGCTGGTGGGGTTGGACTTCGCTTTTAAACGTTTTCCGGTAAGTTTTAACGGATTTGGCAATGTGAGGCCGAGTGTTGTGAAGCAGCAGATTAATTTTTCGTACCTCTCCTATTATTGGGGTCATAAAGAACCTGAGTTCTTTGCCTCCCAGCGCATGTAGTCGTTTTTAAATGGCTTAGCGGGAAACTCCTAAGCTCTTCTTGCGTTTGACGCGGATTCTCATCGAGCAACGTCTCTAATTCAACGTCTTCGAAGATTTTTAACAGCACTTCCGTAAACTTCTTGCCGATCTGTTTCAGCCGCAGTTTTCATTGGCTCAAAAGAAGAAAGGAAACACTTCCCGCAAATGTCGGATATTTGGTAAAAATTGAACATATCACAAAATCGATCACCACAAACTGCTGGAGCCATCTATTGACAAGAAGCGGGAACTTAGCTACGCATCTAATATCTGTGCCCAAAAAATAATGTGACATTTGAATATAAACTGCGCGCGTCGAAGGATTTGGAGAATTATTTTTTTTTTAGGTTGGTAGTACTGTCAGTCAAATTTAAGTCAAATTTCATGTCAAAATATTCATTAGTGTTTGAGATACGAGTCGTTTTGTGAGCTGCTAAAAGTGAGTTTTTCGTTTTCTGCGATGTCGAAATTTGTTGAGCAAAGAATTTGCATTAAATTTTGTTTACGGAATCAATTTTCTGCTGCGGATACGTTGAGGATGGTGCAGAGAGCCATTTGGTGATGAGGCTATGTCTAAAAAAATGTTTACAAGTGGTATAGTGAGTTCCAAGCCGGCCGTGAACGTGTCGAAGACGAAGAACGTCCAGGGCGACCATCAACCTCAACCGACGAAGCTCACGTTCACCAAATCAAAGATTTGGTATTGGAAAACCGTCGATTAACAATTAGAGACCTTGCTGATGAAGTTGGCATATCGAAAGGCTCAGCCAATACCATTTTGAAGGATGTTTTGGGCCTCAAGCGCGTTAAATCTCGACTGGTACCGAAAACATTGAATTTTTGAAAAGGCGTCGCGTTGAAGTGTGTGAAACGATGATTTCCGACTACCAGGGTGTCATGAAACGCATTACAACTGGCGATGAGACTTGGATCTATGCTTACGACCCCGAAACAACAGATCAATCGAGCGAATATCGTGCCAAAAGAGAGCGGAGATCAAAAAAATCTCGCCAAAGTCGCTCAAAAATCAAGGTCATGTTGACTGTTTTCTTCGATTATCATGGTGTTGTGCATTATAAATTCCTTCCGACCGGTCAAACAGTCAACAAGGAATATTATTTGAACGTTATGCGTCGTTTGCGTAACGCTATCCGCCTAAAAAGGCCGGAATTGTGGAAAGACAATTCATGGTTTTTACACCACGATAATGCACCATCCCATACTGCCCTCGTAATTCGTGATCATTTCGCCAAAAACTCAACCCATATCGTTCCGCAACCACCGTATTCACCTTCTGGCTATTCACCAAGCTCAAAAGACCGCTCCGGGGAAACCGTTTTTATACGATAGAGGAGATTCAAACCTCAGCGAAGACGGAACTGAAGGCCATCCCGGAAAGTGACTACAACCAGTGTTTCGAAGATTGGAAAATCCGTTGGCATAAGTGCATTGTATCGGGAGGGGATTACTTTGAAGGTGATGAAATTGATTTGGAGGAATAAATAAAGAATTTTCAAAATAAATACAATGTCACCTTATTTTTTGGGTACAGCAAGTAAAGCCAGTAAAGAAGAAGTACATACAATGATGTCAAAATGACTGAGAAACAAAGGAAGAAAATCAATTGAATCATGTAATTTCTCAGTTTTGATATGATTACATTAACTTCTCCATAGCACAACAAACTACTTCTCTTTTATGTCTCAAGAAAGTGATAGAAAATTAAATCCAAACATTGAGTGCACAAGCAAATACGCTGCTTGTGAATGATGCGAGAGAACAACATGAAATATGCGGCAGCAATCAACGCAAAAATATCCAACTTAAGCACCTGACGCTAATGACGCCAACGCTGATGCTGATGGTGATGATGATGATTATGATTGTGGCAGCGAAAAAAGAAGGAGCACGACCGATGGCAAAAGCAATAACACACAGTGATGATGTGTTGATGTTATTTCACCTACGACTGACTCTAGCTCTTAACGGCATTAGGAGAGATGATGTGAAATCGCGATGCTTTCTATGTCGTTTTGCAGACAGCACACCGTGCCGCACCGCAACACATCAGCAATGTCATCATCTTTCGAATCACCGCCGGCAGGGACAATAAAATTATGGTACATGGCATGGAACTTGTGTGTTTCAAGTGGCTTGTGTGGGCAACAGGAACACGTATGTTGTTACTTTTATGTTGTGTTTTGGTTTTACTCCTTCTCTACCACATACCATGCCGCATATTTGGTGTATGTGTATGGATATAAATGTTATGACTTTGATGACTTTGACGGTTATAAATAAAATAATGCTTGGTATTTCTGTTTGTGAAGTTATTTTGCGATATGCAAATTTGTGTTTTGTTCGAATTTTCTGTTAGGAAAAGTTATTATGTTTATTTTGGCAAATTTGCTATTATTTCCGTGGTTTCTTTTTATTTTGTTTTACTGAAATCAGAAATATATGTGAAACCTATTTAAACTTTTGAATAATATTTCTGTAGTGCGGTAAAAAGATGTTCTTCTGCGAGGTCGCGTATCCATTTACCACCGAATAGTCAATGGTTTAGGACGTCAAGGAGGACAGAGTTATGTGTAGAAGTTAACGCAAATGAGAAAAGTTCACTGATCGCCATTCACTTAGGAGTGGCCAGAAACGTTCCTTTTACTTATGGCTCAAGCATCTCACAGCTTCCAGTCTTAGTATCCTCTGGGTAGACAAAAAACATCCGTTTGAAAGCGAGCGAAGTGAGAAGGTGAAACACCCCCTCCCCAGTGTTGTGCGCTGGGTTTGGAAGCCGCTACATAAAAAACACTTCCAATGAAAAAAGACAAAATATTCCTTACACGAACTTAATTTTGATTCGCCAGTTTGTATGGCAGATATATGCTATAGTTATTCGATCTGAACAATTTCTCCGCAAATTGCACTATTGCCTTAGGCAATAACTCATGCCAAATTTCTTTAAGATATCTAGTCAAATAAAATGTTTTCCATACAAGGCATTGATTCCGATCGCTCAGTTTGTATGCCAGCTTTATGCTATAGTGGTCCGATATCGGCGGTTCCGATAAATGAGCAGGTTCTTGCGGCGATATCGGACTGGTTTGCATGATATTCAGACCGACAGAGACCAGAGACAAGGGACTGACAGACGGACGGACAGACAAACGAACATGGCTATCATCATCGTTATGCCGATCATGTGTATGAAATTTTAGAAGGTCTTCCTTCTGTGTGTTACAAACTTCGTGGCGAATTTAATATACCCTGTTCAGTGTATAAATAATGCAAACACGTGCTCCATATCCTCATATCCTCAAATGCTCAAAAGCTTTTATTTTTGTAGCTCTTGCAAGAGAAATATTCTCCAATTGACAATCCAAAACCGGACGAAGAGCTGAGCCCATTGACACTCCGGTGGCGTAAACTCAAATGTCTTAAAATCCAAGGCAATCGTCAACCTAAACTTGGTATCAAGGTTATGTGTATATTTCAACAATTCTCTTCAAAAGTCACTCAATCGATCTGATGAGAGAATTAATTCGTTAATCACTCAGCACAAACCGAGGGTATTTTTTCTCATTCTTATCGGGTAGGTCAGGCAAACTATCTTCGCATCACGTAAACACTGAAAAGATGATACGGTGACAAAGATTACAAAAGACTTGCTATCTTACGCTTTAGAAGAAAATTGAAGTCATAGCTTCAAGTAGTAGATATGGTCGAATTGACTGTTGGGCCAATAGAGTGAAATCTCAAAAATAAATTGCAAAGGGTAAGGGACAATGGAGAGATCTTAACAAATCAGAAATGTAATCCTCAGCTTCATCAAGGGTAGATCCTAAAGGACACAATTCCATAGAATTTAGAAAAAAAGGAAGAGGCCGAAACGCGTGAGTATGAAGAGCTTGAGAAGCGGATCGATGGGGGTAATGCTCGAAGCTTATTAGACCTTACGACTCTGGCTTTAGACCTGGAAAATCGACTAGATATTTATTAAGCGTCAAATCTTGAAAAAGACCTGGGAGAGGAAGATCGGCACTCACCTCTTCGTCGATTTTAAAGCCACCTTCGGCAGTACAAAAAAAATTGCCTCTATGCCCCTATGTCTGAACTTGGTATCCCTGCAAAGCTAATATGGCGGTGTTAGCTGATGTTGAGAAACACCAAAAGCTCCGTCAGGATCGGAAAGGACCTCGCTGAGCCGTTCGATAATAAGCGAGGTTTGAGACAAGGAAACTGCCTATCCTGTGACTTCTCCAATCTATTGTTGGAGAAAATATTGCAGGCTGCATGGATAAATAAAGAGGGTACAATCTCTGATGATATAGATATCATTGACCTCAACAACCGCGCCGTATGGGTCTGGTTGTGAACGAGAACAAAACGAAATATCTCCTGTTATCTGTCATTCCATTCGCGACTTAACTCGCACGTGACTGTTGACGGTCATAACTTTGAAGTCGTAAATGATATCGTCTATCTTGAAACCAGCTAATGAAATCCAACGCAAAATCAGTATTACCAATGAGTGCTACTTTGGACTGAGTAGGCAATGGAAAATTAAAGTCCTCTCCCGACGAACAAAGACCAAACTCTACAAGTCATACAGCGACATTGACATCGTTTAGCTAATTAAGGATCAGCAGCTGCGCTGTCCAGGTCATGTTGTCCAGATGCAAGAGAACACTCCAGCTTAGAAGGATTTCGATTCGCACGTATAAAGCATTTTATGAATCTACGTCTATTTTGAGGACCTAGAAAAAATCAAAAGGCATCATATAATATGTAGATAATTATCTAACCTCTCTGGTTTCAGTAGCATATTCCCCTAAACTTACATATTCCTTTGTATAGTATAAGTTATTCACTTTAATATGAAAATATATCAGCATAACGATCCTACTAAGCGGTAGTAATTTCCATCAGCAGGCGCCAGCTATTGTTTGCATGCTCATTTACTCCAACAGTCCTTCATAATGCTGACACGTGGGCGATCTACAGCCACAGAGACACACAGTTCAGATACACTCAAATATCCAAATGCACACCTATGAATCCATGAATGTTTAAGTAAATGCGCTAAGGCTCAACAAGGCTTCTACAAGTGCAGTCTTAGACACATGGTTACAAGCGTCTATCGGTTTATGGGACTTTACATATGCCTATATTATGAATATAAACACCCTGTAGAACCTTTATTATGAAAGGAAATGTTTGACATTGCTTTTGAGGATCTTTAAAAGAGCTAATAGAATGATCGGATTCATAGGTTCCCACGCGCCTTTAAAACAATTAGGGTTCTTGATATCCCCACTCATCTAAGAGTTTTCAACTGGTTAGTTCTCGAAACTTCAAATTGGGACAACAAGTTTTCTTAAATTCTTGAATGGGCAAGAATAATATGTGAAAAGATTTTTTCATTTCTAATTCTAACCAATTCTTTGTAGAAGAAGTTACCACACTATTTACGATACCCCGCAGAGCAAGAAGTAGCACTCAGCAAACAACATGGAGCTCTCTGTCAGTGTTTTTTATTGGCGTCTTTTCAATCAGAGTGATGGCTTAGACTATGATAATGAACCTGGTCCTGATCCTGGTTTGCTTAAGGTCTCTGGTACCACACGTAATTCGACACCATCTCTGAGATTAGATGATCCATTTGTAATATGAAAAAGTGACAAGAAGTGTGGAAGACGGTCGTCGACGTCAGAAGACGGTCGTCGAAAGTCCAGTCATTCAGTTTTTAAAATAACGAAATTGGACTTGAAAAAGTTTAGCCACTAATTGAGAGTACGGGAAGTACTTCTTGCAGGATAGTTCAGGCCAACGCTTCGATCATTATACTAGTACTACCGTCATCTACTCAAAAAAGCTTTCATGAAGAAAACTTTGAACAATTTTTTTCTTCTACGAGATGTTCAATGATTTTTAATTCCGAATTATACTCCAGAAATGTATTCCTTTTAAGCGGAAATACTGGTATTCCAGAAATTGTTAGTTATTTCATCGGAAATTGGACATAGCTCAGCCTCAGAATGGCTGAATGCGCATTTACTCAGCCAAGTACGTTTTAAGGCCGAGAAGGCAGTATAGTATTAATAGCAATCTTACGGCCTCCATAACTTTTAAGGATTATGGTTAGAGGTAAAAATTAGACAAGCTGCGTATTGAACAATATATAAAAGACGGATATAATCGGTTTAACATCTACTTTACCATCCAACAATAGATTTGGGATGAGTTTAAGATGGACCAGCTTGAGTTCATTCAGAGTTTTCTTTTAATGATACAACTTTGAGCTCCTAGAGATCCTTCATAAAGGTATAAACTGCAATAAAAGACAGCTTGATAATGAAGAGTCGGAATGAAAAGAAGACGACGATTTGGCTTTCAGTCTCTTCGACTAAATAGCTCAACGCTAAAGTTTAATCCACTAAACTTCCCTACATGGTGTCAAAACCATTACTCTTATACTGTTGTTATTACTAAACAAAACTGCAATCGATGGTGTTACCAACAATAATGATGATGCTGATGATAATAATGGAATGGGGTTGGCGTTGCGGGAAGATTCTACTGAAGCTGAAACCAAAAACTTTGGAGGCGGCAGTCGGTACTCCTCTGCTGCTGCTTTAGTGCTGATTTTATTGTTGCACTAACACAAAACCCACTGGCCCACCCGCCTTGATAAAACACCTGCCTGTCTGACCGCCTACCAGCCGACCAGTCTATCAGCACGTTATGCATATATTTAGATGAGGTACCCACCATACGAGGGTGCATATGTATGTGGCTACAACCAAACAATGGCATGCGATTTTCGAATGCTTCGCTGCAACAATTGTTTGTGGCTAAGTGATGTGTGCGCCTCTGGGGTTAGTGCTGGTGGTGCCGGCGGCCGGTAACGTGCCATGCAATTGCCCATATTTGGCGAAATTGTTAAAATTTCGTCGGTTCGTATATTATTCTCGGCTCGTAGGCATACACACACATACATACATGTTGCAAGTATTGTAACTGTTAAATGCAAACTTGAACATGCAAACCCATACAATGTATGTTCGTGTGCACATACGGGTGCAGGTGTGTGTGTGTGTTTGTAATTGTTCATATGCAAATTTGCAAAACGGCTCATAGGCATGCAGTCGCCGAGCTCATATAAAACCGATTTTAGTAACTGCTTGCGCGCCTCCATTTGGGCCACTACAAATAGTGGGCATTTGCACCATGGTGTAATACCGAAAATCTGCTTAACACAATATGTAAACGTATGCATATTTTAGTAGCAGTTACACTCGTGTAGCCCATGAAATTCCGTATTCTTCCAGGCTAAGATTTTAACGACCATAAATCGAATTCGAAAATGTTTTGTGGTTTTTCTGTTTCAAAGTTATTTAGTTTTCTTGGCGTATTAGACAATATTTGTAAAATTCCGACATTTCGGTATTGTATGTATATGAACATGTATACATATATGTATGTGTGTTATTTTAATGAGCTACTGCTAGGATATATTTGCAAAATCCCGAAATTTCGGGACTGGATTTCGGGATCCCGAATCTTTGTTATTATTTTTAGTGACAGTGATTATTTCAATATTTAGTTATGTTCGAAAAAATTTAAGCGATGTTAAAAATTTCGAGACTAGATTTCGGGATCCCGAAATTTCGTTATTTTTATTTTAAGTGACAATGATTTTTTCAATATTTAATTATGTTTGAAAAAATTTAAGCGATTTTAGAAATTTCGGGATTCCGAAATTTCGTAATTTTTTTTTTTAATGACAGTAATTATTTCAATACTTATTTTTGTTTAAAAAAATTTTAGCGATTTTAGAAATTAACACAACAAATCTTAAGGAAAAATTTGCGACTGAAGTGCTAAGCGAGCTTAAGTGAGGTATTTGAGGTGTCCTGATTACAAATTTGAGTTCAAAAATTGTCCACCATATACAGCTATTTCGTCATTTTAGTAAATGATGGTGGTTTGACCCTTGTTAGGAAATTTTTACTATCATTTTCGGTTTTAGCAACCCAAACTTATCAAGAAACAGTTTCTAACATCACAGTCGCAAAATGAAAATTAATTAAATTAAACAAACCAAATAGGTCTACTATAAGTTAGAGAGTTCCTCAAATAAAGTAAGATATAATATATTAATTCTTCCGGGCGGCTGCATGGCAGCAAGAGACGTGCTAAAATATGCCTCCTTTGCTCCGCACGTTCTCCATAAATCAGTGCTAGGTACGTTAACACCGATAAACGGTAAAAATTCTTCACTTGTTTGGAGCAATCATTAACATCTAAAGACCCAGATTTATGAGTAATGTTCTCTTGTGAGAGAATTGGCCCTGAAACTTCTTAATTTTTTCGGCCATGATCCCGTCAGTCTGCAGACTTTCGGCGGCCCCTAGCCAGGAATGTGTAGTATATTTGTTGAACAAATAGAAGTCCAGTGGAGTTTGTAGAAAAAATGTTATTAAGTGCGCAACGAAGTTCTCTTTGTTTTTTTTTTCATGAAAATGCAATTTAACTATAAAGAAATTGTTATAAATGAATTGTTCGAAATATGGCCCATCTCCAATCACAACTTCTGCCAACTTTCTCATCTCGAATAACAATTCCGGTGAAACTGTTCATCTTGTGATGCTAACCAAGAATTAAAACATGTTTTGATGTTGTCTTGTGAGTGGAAAGGCTTCTGAGCCAGACCATGTGCCATCGAGCGGAACAAATATTAATCGGATGGTCCAATATCTATTGAATAAAGCGTATGGGGTGGGACTTTGCATTTAGACGTTTCCAGGTAGGCTTCGACGGGTATGACAACGTGAGGCCGAGTGTAGTCATTCAGCAGAATCATTTTTCGTACCTCTCCTGGTATTGAGGTCTTAAGGAATAGAGTGGGTCGATTCCGGACTTTTTTCGAATCGGGATTTCTAATAGTGCGGAAAAGTTGCCTTAGTACTTCCTGATTCCAATGCAAATTTTTGTTTGAAGATCGAATTGCATCTTCAACCCCAACTCCGGCCTTGAAATTTCGGAAATTCGCCTAAAATCGTGAAATTGTCTACCTAGCGCCTGAAATACGCATCTCATGGCAAAATGTATAAAACAAAAGTTATTTGTCACGTCATTTACTACCGAAATGGTATATGTGATCATGGCCATAGGACGAATGGTTCCCGAGATACGAGCGAAAAGACGGCGCGCCACAGCGCAAGGTGAAAATTGTTGCAGCTCTCAGCTAACCTAATAAGGAACCCAAGTTCCCTGCCTCTAAATCATTCCCAGCGCATGTGGTCGTTTTTAAATGTTAATCAATTTAAAAAAATCTGCAACCCGGAGCTAAAAAATCAGGTTATACTGGAAGCATCGGGTACGCAATTGTTGGAAAAAGATAGTAGCCGTAACTGGAGACTTATTCATATTACAAACAGAATACAAAAACGATATCTACGAGACAAGATAGCTCTAGTAAAATTTGACGTTTGTGGAAAAGTATTATATTTGGTGAGATGCATAAAATATAAATGTAAAAATATTTCAGATTGAATCAGTAAAGAAAGCGAGGTATATAGGAATGGATGGCATTTATTAGTAGCTAAAAACTACCGTTTGAAGGCTAGCTAAAGTGAGAAGGCGAAACATCCCTCCCCAGGGTTGTGCGCTAGGCTTGTGAACCACCACTTAAAAACCGCACCGAACTGGAAAGAAAAAAACAGCCTCGGATGAGAGACCCCCCATTTGAGAACGGCTGCAAACGTACTAAGGATTGTGATTTAAGGGCATAGACCTGGAATGTCCAGTCCCTTAATTGCGAAGGTGATGCTACCCAGCTGGTTAATGTACTCGTGAGAGTAAAGGCTGACATTACCGCCCTCCAAGAAGTGCGATGGACGGGACAAGGACAAAGACGAGTAGCAGACAAGTAGTTTTTGAGGCCATATAAAAGAGCGCAAATTCGGTGTAGGATTCGTAGTCGGAGAGAGACACCGTCGCCCGATGTCAAAAACGAAATTTGCACCTTAAAGCCAGGGTGACCAAAGAAGGTATCTTTGGCACAACAGTCAGTAAATTCAGCCTCCACGATGAAACATCCCCAAATGGGTTGAGGCTGATCGACTTCGCTGGGGTCCGAAATTATTTTAAAACAAATTTTTTAATATTTTTAATATAACTTCTAAGGCTACATTGAAATTTAAAAACTATGAAAAAAAATTTAAAAAAATTTGTACTCACACTTTCTCCAACTCCGACCCACTGTGCTTACACCGCCCATTGCATGCACATTGTTGCGTCCACAAATGGTATTTGTTTTTAAGCCAAATGAGTTGTTTATTTTTTACAAGCGGCAAATAGAAATTTTATTTACCAGTTGAATGAGTGATAATTTCATTCATGAAATTACATGCTTGCGCACGCTACGCCATGGACATAATGAGCAAATATGGCAGTAAAGCGTAGTGGCAACAAAGCAAGCAAACAAAACCGAGAGAGAGAGAAGAAACCGCTTTACTCATGTGGTAGAATATAAAACTGTGGCTTAAAGCACACACATACATATACACATAAATATATATTTGCGTATGGGCGCAACAGCTGGCGCACGTTGGCAGTCGGTGCATCCACACACTGCATTAAGTCATGACTCGAGTTGACTTTTCCTCCAACTTCACCCCCACTCCACGACAAGTCGACATCACTCAGCAGCCGCACTCGAGTTAATATTTAATAATTGCAGTTTAATTGAGCGCGCACTCAATGTGTGCATGTGTATGAGTGTGTGCGCGTGTTTACTTGTTTGCTTGCCCGTAAACTAGCCGGAAAGTGAGATGCTGGAGCAGTGGAAGTGAAAAAGTGGCGGAAAATCAATAAAAAAAAATCACAGCGACTAAAATAAATTTGCGTCCAAACAGCAATCACTCACTCAGTCACTTATTCAGGCGCTTACTCAATCGTTTAAGCGGTCAGCGGGGCAGGCGGCCAGGCAGTCAGTCGGCCAATTGAAATGCCACTTTCCTTTCAATGCCATTTTTAGTAGTTTTTTCCACTTTATTACCTAGAAAAGAAACGAAAACATATTTGAGCAAGAAAACACCTACATTTATGGCTTAAATTAATCACAATGTCGGCATCGGCTTCGGCAACGACGAGGAAAATATAGAAAATAAACAATAGTAGATATAGCTACATATGAATGTGTGTGTGGATCTGTATGTATATATGTAGTATAGGAAGTATTGATGAAAACGATGCCAACAAAGTGATAAAAAGATATAAGAAAATTTGACGGCGAGCGGCTAGTTTGTATGGTAGCTATGTGTATGCTACAGTGATCCGATCTGAACAATTTCTTAGGGGTTGCTCTACTGTCTTAGAAAATAACTCATGCTAAATATCGTGAAGATATCTCGTCAAAAGAAGATATGTCCATACAAGCTTTTGCTTCCGATCGTACAGTTTGTGTGGCAGCTATATGCTATAGTGGTCCGATATCGGTTAATCCAACAAATGAGCACATTCTTGGAAAGAAACGATCGTATACATAATGTCAGATCGATATTTCAAAAACTGACATACGGACAGGGCTAAATCGGCTGTTCACTATTGTTTACATAGTGACATAAAAGCAACCGGAAATTATAATTAAACTCCACAGATATGCAATGATATTTTAAAAAAATGTATTTTTCTAAGTTAGTAGGACTGTCCCTAATTACAACGCCAAATATGAACGCGATCTGTCAACCAGTTTGTTGATAGCAGCTGCTTAAGTCGGCACACCTCAGTATTGCGTTGCGATTTTTCCAATGGATAAAAGTGTCAAACAAAGAATTTGTCTCAAATTTTGTTTTCCTAAGCAAATTTCTTATGCGGAATCGTTACAAATGTCGGGAAGGCTTACGGCGATTTAATTTTATCAAAAACACGAGCCTACGAGTGGTACAAAGCCTTCAAAGACGGCCGAGAAATCATTGAAGACATGCCTCGTTCTGGACGTCCTTCGACCTCTTCAACTGATGAAAAACTAGGATGCATTCTAAAATAATAAAATTACAATAACAAGAAGATAACTTAAACTAAAAAACAGAATTGTGCCTGAAAATTCGTCCCTCTTGAGGGGAGTGTTCGAGAGATAAAATGGCACTAACAACGCTGGGGAGTAGTAGTGCTTGAAAATCGACATCAATCGCGAGACCGTTCGAATGATTTTGGCGAATATTTTGGGTATAAAAGGCGTTCTTGCTCGACTCGTCCCGAGAAAGCTGATTTTTTTTTCAAAAAGAGTACCGCAAACAGATCTCTTTGGCTTGATCGGGCCAAGGAACATATGCTATGTAGCAACTTTATCAACCAGATCATTTATAATGGGCGCTCGATTTCGAGATTACTTATTTTTCTAAAGAAAAAAATAGAAACAAATTTAATGGGGAATGTTTATTATCATTCGAAAGAACATTATTTTGTTTTTTGAAGTTTATGCCTTTCAAATGTTGGCCGCGGCTACGACTCAGATGGTCCATCAGTTGAGTACAATTTTCGATGATTCGAGTGAGCATTTCGGTATGATATCACATGATATTTATGGCCAATCGACCAGTCCAAAAGATGATTTGCTCACCGAAGTGTTCTCTCAATAAATCCATTGATTGCGTGGAAGTGGCACCGTCTTGTTGAATCCAAATGTCGCCGAGATCACGAGTTTCAATACCAGGCATAAAATAGTCGGTTATCATGGCGCGATAATGGTCGCCATTGACGGTTACGTTATCATCGGCATAATTTTTGAAGAAATATGCACCAATGATTCCACCGGCCCACAAACCATACAAAAACATGTTTTTTTCTGAATCAAATGGCAGCATTTGAATCCCTTTAAGTTGCTCTTCGTCCCAAAAGCGGCACATTTTGCTGTTATATACCCATTGAGCCAGAAATCGGTCTCATCGCTCAACAAAATTTGGCTCGAAAACGTCGGATCTTTTTGAAACTTTTCAAGACTTAATAGAGCGAAGCGATGTTGTTTGGGAAGGTCAAACAGATTCAGTTTTCCGTGAGCTGTATCTTGTACGTTTTTAATTTAAGATCTCGACGTAAAATGTGCCAAATCGTTCCACATATCAGTCCGAATTGCTGCGAACGGCGCCGAATCGACCCTCCACGGTCTTCGCATACACTCTCAGCTACGGCTGCTTCATTTTCTTCATTGGGCGTGGTATATTCGGTCAAATATTATCCAATTATGAATGCTGGGTCTCAAGATGGGTGATGGTGTTGCGAAAAGTACGCTCAGTAGGCCGAATATGTTGACCATAAGTTGAGAGAAATGAGCGAAACACTACTTTACAGAATGTAAATTTTCGTAATAAAGTTGACCGATTCGTAAACATTGTTCAAGCGTAAGTCTTTCCATGATGAAATGCCAAACAATACTGAGGAAAAGTAACGTCACAGCTTGACACGATTCTCGCGAGATCTGTTGAAAAGACTATTGGAAAAAGTACCTCTACTTGGATCACCCGTTATATTTAACTCTATATCTAACTCGATTATTTTTAGGGGATACAAACAACCATGAACAAAACTATTACATTCTGTAGTACGTGTTTCGAGGGTGTAAATATAAAGAAATGATAAAGAAAAATACAAAATCCAAAATAAAATACTCAAAATGATCTTCGGTAGTTCGTCTAAAAATATCGTACACTAATTATTCAATTTAATTAAAAAACATTATAAAAAAAAAAAATAGTAAAAATCCTAAATACAAAAACAACGAAATTCTAACCCACTGACGAGTAATCTTGTGGCGAACCTGTTTCGTTCTTGTTTTCAGCGCTGAGCAACAGTTAAGCACAAACATAAACAAAATATGGTAAACTAGTTCTTGCTTACAACAACAGCGACACAACTTTAATGTTTTGATTCACATTCATCGGCACCTACACATTTCGGTGTATAGGTATGTAGCGGGCATTGCTGTTAGTTGATATTTATATAGACATTGTGTCATTCCGCTGAATTATTTCAATGCCAAGCGAATTTCTTGCTCAAATTTCAATTCAATTCCACACAGCTGATCCATGCGAGCGCGAGATAATTTAGCGGAAATTTGACTAATTAGCGGTGTTAAGCCATGTATTTCGCATGACTAGCAGGTCTGGAATAAATTTTATTATTAAAATTAATTTTCGAAAATTAAAATTTATTTCCTCATAATTTATTTCATTGTATTTGATGATGCGAAAATAAGCCAAATTATTCAAAATAGTTGTTAATTGATATCCATATTTATGAGATTATCTCAATCGATGGCGGGTGGAATTGTGAACAAGGGTAGCGCACCGTATAGATAATTTTTTATGTTCGGGGGTTCAGATGCTCCCTGCGCTATGCATAATGGGAGCTTTAAAAACAACTCTAACGGCGCCTCTTGAACAGGTACTAAACCTGCCACCTATAGACTTCTTGGCTGAAAACTGCGCAGCAAAATCGACGGGACGACTACTGGCTGTAGGAGAATTTACATATAGAACCTTCGGACATAGCTCGTTGGGTAATAGGGGTTGGACAAACACCGACTACGTGATCCCACTTTTCAACTGGCAAAGAAGGTTCAAAGTAAACATAGAAAAAGAGGGCTGGCGTAAATGTATAGGATGTTAGCTACGCGCGAAACTCTAAAGATCTTTACGTTGGTGTGGGAATATATTGTTTAGAGTTATGTAGCCAAGCAACAATTAGGCAGTAACCTCGTATCACATTTCGGCCAGAAGTGTCTTGGGAAATAGGGCGGCAGTGGAAGAAAAGCACAGAGGGCAATGAAATAGTGGAAAGAATGGTGTACGGCTAATATCCGAAAACAAGATCAATGCGTGGATCTCAACAGAAACATGGTAAAGAGTGCAAAAATCGTGTGCAAAATGATAGATTGGAAGTACACAAAATTCCTATTGGCACTCAATAGAAGAGGCTGTAGTGATGACTGTCTGATAGCGACACACGCCCGCAAAATGGAGCTGACAGGTCGAGACCCACTCTAATACATTAAAGGAGGTATCGATAATGAGGCCGCAGACTCAACTGACAGACTGTTGAAATTTGCGTCAAGCGCAAGCATCCTAAAGGATGACTACTTCTCTTGAACCTCGCAACTGAACTACACCTGGAATCGCAAAGGACCGAAACTGTTGTATGCGTGGCTTATTGGCCTACCAGATTAACCCAACCTAACCAAACCTAACCTAATCTCCACATTTAATTTCCACATCTCTTTAGAACGCAAAATATTTGCCAAGCGATATAAATGTTAAGGAGACTGTACTTTAGACACGAGTAATTGAGTGGCACAAAGCATTCAGAAAAGATCGTGAAGCCATTGAAAACTTAATTCATGCGAGTTGTCCATCTACCTTTGTTAAGGGTATACATGGGTTTCACGGCTTCAAAAAATCGGCGTAACAGTTTTGGAGACACTGTCTTAAAAATCTCGAAGTTGGCTACTTACAAGTATATAGACACTTTAAGCTTCAAAACCGAGAATTTTTTCGATTACAACTATTTAAGTGGAATCAAGAAATTTTGCCAAAAATTTGCATTTAATTTTTGTAAAAACATATGCCAAAAAAAATTTAATGACGAATCACGAAAGCAGGCGCTTGAAAATCTCCTCAGAGAGGTAGCAGAGGATTTCAGCACATCTTCTGAATCGACTCAATACCTTTTGGTTATTGATTTCATTATGAAGCGTTGGAAGGTTAAACCCGCACCAAAAGACCTGAATCTTCTCTAAAAACGGCGTCGAGTAGATGTTAGAATAGAGTTACTAGACAACGTATTTGAAGACCCTACATCCATCTAACGCATCATTACTGGTGACGAGACGTAAGTTTATAAATATGACATCGTAATTAGCTAACAATTCATCGAATAATCATCACTTAATGTATCTTCCACTGGAGCTTGGGCCTCAATAAAGCATTTCCCTCTACTTCTGTTTTTTGCTAGAATCTTTGGCTCGGTCCAAGATTTTTCGCATTCATCGATATCTTTTTGTAAGGGTCTCCTCAACGTGGCTTTAAGGCGGCATCTCATACGACTTGCTTGTGGGCTTGAAACCAAAGGTTGGCGGCCAATTTATGTGGCATCTTTTCGCAGCGGATGTCATATCTGTCTCCATTCTAGTGGTATAATAATCTACAGTGCTTGTTATAGTTCAATTATGCAAGGTGTTTGTTCGATTCGCCACTAAACTAAACTATACCAAAGGTCATTTTAGTTGCGTCTTGAATCTTAAACTTCCTACAATTAACAAGTTTTCTGCTTTAAAAACTATATTAATAAATAGTTCTGAAATTCGTTTGACGAAGATTTCTTTACGAAAGTAACATCTTTCAAATTCAAATTCTAGATTCATCCATGTAGAAAAGGAACTAAATCTCTCCAAACCGGTTTTTAGTGTTTTCAATGATATTTTTATTATCATTTTGATAATTTCTAAGTTATTTTTATTGGTTTTCAACTAAAATAAAATATATATGCCTCTTTCTATTTAGAATATATACCCTTAATCTATATTAGTTCCAAGAAACGTATGGATCTTTTATGAAGAAGCAATCGACCAGCTATCACATTAGCTTCATATATCGGACGCAAGCATTGCTGTTGCTCTAGTCTGCAAAGATTAAATGAAACAATAGAAAACAAATTAATTAAATTGCAGTCTCACTGCGTGAAGTCACTGATGAAAAGTGGTTACCCAGTACGCAAAATGCCATGGAACTGATTGATATTTTCTAAGGCTTGAAATTCAACGCAGAATCAGTCTTGCCAACAGATGCTATTTTGGACTGAGTCAGTTGCCTACGCAGCCCAAAGTAGCATCTGTTGGCAAGCGTGATTATGCGTAGTAAAGTCCTCTCTTGACGAACAAAGACCAAACTCTACAAGTCACTCTCCATACCCGTTCTTCTGCTCAGTGCAGAGGCATGGACGATGACAACCTCGGATGAGTCGACATTACGAGTTTTCGAGATAGACTAGACCGGATAGAAGAGAGCACTCCAGCTTTAAAGGTTTTCGATTCACCGCCGGTGGAAGCAGAGGAAGAGGAAGACCTATACTCCATTGAAAAGAGCAGGTGTACAAGGACCTAGCTGTATTTGGTATCTCGAAACGTCGCCAAATAGCCATAGCTGATGTTTAGCCCTCGTATTAAGGGTCTTTATATATATATATATGTATGTATTTAATTAAGGTCTAAGTCCTCTATTTTATTTCATTACGATATTTGTTCTTGAGGGCTCTAGAGCTCCATAGATTCTAAAAATGTTGGGTATTCTACTTGATATTATAAGATAATGCGCTTGAGTTATCTTCTGTTCAACTGAAATCCCTTATAATATTCCGAACAATATTTAAATTGCTTTAATGATTTTGGTCTACCGATTTTTAATGACATCTACCAGAGCTTGGTGCCTGTTATAACGGTCGGATAGTTCTAAATTGAGACAAGCAGAATATTTCATTGACATACTCTCATCTAACTACGAATCACTCCCATTAAATAATGATTCAAAGTTAGATTATGTCATATTTCAGTAGATTCAGTAGATAACATGGTGTATTCAGTGTCTTTAAATTTTTGGATTGTTCCCTAAAGTATTATTGGTTTTAAGAATGATATGGGATATCTAGAACAAAGCATTCAAGGAATTCTGGTACATCATCTTACCCGAACAGCTAGAAATTCACTCAGCACTGGAGTTCTATCGGGTCCAGAGCGACAGTATTCCAAACTATTTCTAGAAGCAACTGCCTGGTTAAAGCGAATTATTTGGTGATGCCAAGAAACGACGAAGGCAGACAACAAAAATACTTTTATTGTGGCATTTTATGGAGAATGGAAATTGGTTTTTAGATTCCCGCAAAGTTCAAACCATTTCGAGTTCTATTATAGTCAAAACTAAACAAGAAATATTTGAACAAGACGGAAAACCTTTATAAGTTTTTTGCAAAAAGATCTTTCGACGTCTTGGATTTCTTGTAATACATAACAGTTTTTTTGTATTGCTAATATAAGCCTAGAAGATGTTGCTAATTGGAAAGTTTAAAACCGAAGCCTTCCAAACCACTTTGTTGCTTAAACTTTCGTTTTTTTCTTACTACATTCCGCGCTTTCGTATATTCAACGGTTCGCTGGGTTATAAGCGAACTGTATTCACTGCTTTTGTGCTCAACTTATTAAGCGAGTAAGCAGTATATTGATAGCGATGATGACGATGCTGTTGGCGCGATGATGGTGACGCTGCTGATTGTGTGTGGTGGTTTCCAAACGATGCGCATGCGTTCATGGTTCAACTGGTTTTGATTGGCTTCATCACACTTTACGCGCCATATACTACTTGTTGCTGTTGTTGTTAGTATTATTGCAGTGTTTGATTATTGACAACTGGTATCATGGTTTTGTTGTTGCCACTGACAGCTTACCACTAACACGCTTGACTGCACGCTGTCAATAAGTCTGTATTGACAACGAAACGCTGCAGGCGGTCAGCAAGATAGAAGAGCGAATACAGCAGCGCGCACAGTAGGTGCATATATGTATATATATAAACATATGCGTTTTGGTAGCTATAGTTGATTATGTTACTGCAAGCGGTATTTGTAGTGCGCGCAAGCCAAATTCATTCATAGAAATCAAAGTTGCGCGGCTGCACATACGCGCTACCGCGGTGCTTAGCGGAGGTTTTATGTCGCGCTGGTTTTATTTTATACAACTTTATTTGCTTAGTTTTTAGATATATTTTTTTAAATAGTTTTTTTTTTTTTTTATTTTACGCGCACCGCGCTGCCCCCAGCACTTAATATTGTAAGATCGAAACCAAAACACCCACGCTAGCGCGCGAGTGGGCCGTTTATGAATGTCACCAGCAACAGCGGCTACACTTAAGTCAAAGTCAAAACGCCTCGCTGTTAAGTGGCATCGAAACCGAGCGCTTGTGCGCGCTCGCACCTTTGCTTGCTGTTCAGTCGCTGTTGAACTTGCGCCGCGTTAAGTTCTTTTTAGCGCGCTTAGTTGGACTTATGCGCTTTGTAAATTCGAGTTAGCGCGTGCATTTAACTCAACGCGCTATTGTGCTTATTAGCTCGATGCGAATTTAATGTGATCTGGCAACGCGCCGGCAAGTAGCAAAATTAAAAGTTAGTGATCACTCCAGCGTTAGTCAACGCGCGCCTTCTCTATATAAGCACAGCGCGTCGCCGCGAGGTAGCGCACACACATCAACAGCAGCAGCAGCGTCAACATCACTCAAGCGTTTACTTTTCGTGCTTGCAGTGCGCTTACTACTTGCCAGCGATTGACAGCGCATTCAGTATGTTTTAGACGCGCGCAGCTAATAGACGCAGCATATTGAAAGCACTCCTCGTGCGCGCGTTCAATACGTTTAACGGCAGCGTGAGTAAGCACACACTGGTGGCAATAACTTTACGCTGAGTATATTTTTGGTACAAATATAAATTGTGTACATCGCATAATTTGAGCGTATTCAGTAGATATAGATTTGCTCATCACGCAGCGCGTCTACGCGGTAACGTCATCAGCAGGAACTAGCGCGCAGCTAAACACACATACAAACAAAAAGCAGGCATATAAACGTTGTGTCGCGTGTATTAGCTGCTCGGTTTCGGTTTGTGGTGCTATTCGGGAGCGCGTTATAAAAATACCGTTGTGATGCCATGCGTCGTTGTGGGACATACTCGGATGCGCGCTGAGCGATAGATACCCAACTACAATGGGAATGCGTTGCGGCATCGTGCATAGCTGCGGACAATTCTGATAATTGGATATTTTTAGATTGCATGTGAATTTGAAACGGTAGCTAACAGCAACAGAGGAAAGGCAAAAAGAAAAGTACAACAGAAGACAAGAAAATTCTTAAGTTCCAAATCAGCAGTGAGTGTATAATTCGGTCGGTGTGTGCGGTGTATAATTGTTAAATTAGTAAATTTTGATTAGCACTGTTGGCAGTACGACATTGATTTCCTCGCGTGCGGTTAGCTTGGAAATCTGGAACAGTTAGCGGCTGGCTGAGTGATTGAAGGAAGCGGCAAGAAGCAGCACGTTGGATGAAAGATTTATGGCGAGAGAAAGAAATGAAAATTTATTAGAGGAAATATTATAAATAAATAGCTAAATTAAAGGTGTAAATACGACGTGTGAGTGAGGTGTGGAAAAAACAACAACAACAAGCACGAAAAATATAACAGAAATACAAAAATATACGCCGTGTGAGTGAAGTGTGGAAAAACAACTACAACAAGCACAAAAAATTTAACATAAATTAAAAAAAATTAAAAAATATTTTAAAATAATTTCAAAATTTAAAAAACATATTCAAAAATTTAAAATAATACAAAAAATATTTTTAAAAATTTTCAAAATTAAAAAACATACAAAATATATAACAGAAAAAATTCAAAAACAACGTCCTGTCAGTGAAGTGTGGAAAAACTTCTACAACAAAAACAACAAAATTGAACATAAATTAAAAAAAAATTAAAACTGTTTTTAAAAAATTAAAAAATAATAATATTATATTAGAAAAAATATTTTTAAATAATATTTTTAAAAGATTTCAAAATTTAAAACACATAAAAATATATTAAAATATTATAAAAAAAATATTTGAAAAAATTTTAATACTAAAAAAACATATAAAATAGTATTAAAATAATTAGAAAAATATTTTTCAAAAATTTCCAAATTTAAAAAACGTAAAAAAAATATTTAAATAATATAAAAAATATTTGTAAGAAATTTCAAAATTTAACCAACATAAAAAAGTTTTAAAATAATTAAAAAAAATATTTTTTTAAAAAATCTCAAAATTCAAAATACAAATTTATAGAAATTAAAAAAAGTTCAAAAATTACAAAAAAAATATATATATAATAAAAATTAATTAATATTAAAAATAATAAATACGTACTAAAACAGAAACAACAACAACAAAAAAATCACAGAAAACATTTTTTTTCCAAACTGAAAGACTCGAAAATTTAAAAAGAAATTAAAATTCAAAGAAATTAAAATTAAAAAAAACACGCACCAGAAAAGCAAAAAAACACAACAACAAAATTTCCAAATTTCAATCAACCACAAAAAAAAATAAATAAGCAAATACACCATAAACCAAAAATTTTCTTGAAAAGTGTCCGCCATTTCATTTGATGAACTTCAATAAAAGGAAATAAAAATATCCCGCGGCTACGTAGTGAGTGAGTGATTGCATTGCATTGCTGTTGAAGACAGCCGCATAGACCGCATACATACATACGTACATATGTGCATGCATGCGTAGGATTTTTCCCCCAGCAAGTGACTGAGTGATTTATTAGTCAACGGCTGTCAGACGCTCCAGGAGTACTTGCACTTGTACACAAATAAAAAAATGTATGTATATATTGCTGAAAAACGAGGGAAATATGCCTATAAATATAATAATAGCACAACAACACTAAAACAAATACAAAAGTTAAGAAAACAAACAAGTAGTCCACACTTTCAAGCAGGTGAAGGTTAGAGTGTTGATATTGATGTTTAATATTGTTGTTATTGCAGTTAGGTGCAAAATGCCGATTTGGTTTTAAAATTCATTCTTTCTTATACAACATGGTTCCCATCACTTTTGTAGTACGATTTGTCCTTTCCTTTAAAATAAGCCTCAGTTTGGCGATCACCTCTTCCTTCGACGAAAAATTCTTTCAAGTAAGCATTCTTTTGAGATCTGAAAGCAAAAAATAGTCGCTGGGGGACAGATCTGGAGAATTTGGCGGATGCGAAAGCAATTTGAGACCCAATTCTTGAACTTTTGTCAACGTTTTCACTGGCTTAAGATATTGCCTTGGTGAAACAGCACTTTCTTTTTCTTTAAATACGGCCGTTTTTCGGCGAATTCGTCCTTTAAACGGTCAATGTCGCTATGTGGTCAATAGTCGCTGTTAGGCTTTCTTTCTTTCCTTCCTTCAAGGTAGTCAATAGCAATTGTTACAGGCGCATCCTAAAATACAGACAACATTATCTTGCCAACCGACTGTTGCGTTTTGCCACGCTTGGGAGCGGGCTCATCGTATGCAGTCCACTCGGATGACTCTCAGTTGCACTTCACAGTGAAATGATGGAGCCATGTTTCATCCATTGCAACATGTCGACACAAAATTTTAGTTTATTACGCTTAAATATCTCCCAACACTGCTCCGAATCATCAACTCGTCCTTGTTCTTGGTCAGAAATGAGCTCGCGCGACACCCACTTTGCACAGAGCTTTCTCACTTTACGGTCATCCAAATCTATTTTGTTGACTTTGTAGATGTTTTCGTCGTTAATAACGTCTTTTGAGCCTCCACTGCGTTCACCGACTTCAGCGCTCGTTTCATCAAGTCTGAACATAGCATACCAATCCTTAATGGTGAGTTTTCCTGTGGCAGTGTCCGGAAACTCTCTCAAAAAGCAACATTTTATCAACACACAAAACTCTTGTTTATCCATTTTTTACAACAACATAAGTTGTTGAAAAAAGATTCACAAAATAATGATCTGACAGCTGTCAAATTTATACACGCGTCTTTTGAAGGGTAGTACTAACTAAAACTCATCTGGGTTTTTTTCAATTAACAAGTTACTAAAAGAAACCGGCGTGAGGAAAATAAAGGGATTTCAGGAAAAATGTCAAAAAATGCGAGCTTCTATTCGAGAATTAAGGATAATATTTAAAAAGCAAGTTCTGAGCGATGAGTGACTTTTGGTTATATTTCCTTGAGTTTGGAAGCTAATGGTCAAAATTTTGGCTCCAAAGAAACTAAACGAATCAACCTACACACACTTCTCGTACTGTTGGAAGTGACTTTAAATACTATAAATAATGCTTTCTCACATCTAAGCGGGTGTTCTAGTATATTTCTAACACCCAGAAGAAGTTTCGGAGACCCTATGAAATACTCCCTAATAAATAGCGATTTCTCCCAGAATCTGCTCATTTGTCGGAACCGCCGATATCGGACCACTGCAGTACAGCGTCTACTAATAGAGATGACGTGATTTTGACAGCTTCTGTCTGCCCTGTTTGTGTACGGATTTGTGCTAAATTTCGTCAGTGTGTTCAGTAAGGAATGCCATTTCATCATGTCATCTGTCCATTTGGTACAATCTTTGCAAATTTTTCAAGATTATTGTGCAAATTTATGTTCTCCGTTGGCTACCGTTCACCGAAAAATCATCTTCTCAGATGAGTCCATTTATGGTTTAATAGCTTCGTCAACAAACAAAGTTGTCGCTATTAGGGTGAGTCATATACTCGACTGGTTCAGAAAATGTAATTCCATCCCCAAGAACTGATCGTTTGGTGAGTATTGTGGCATCATTGGAAATTATTTCTTTCAAAATCAGGCTGGAAATGTCATTACCATCAATAGCGGGTGGTATAACATGTTTTTAACCGATTTGTTTTCCTGGAATTTGACGAAATCGATGCGGACGATCTCTATTTCCAACCAGACTGTGCACCGTCCCGTGTTTAAGGGGCTATACCAGTGTGACACTTTCAAAAAAAAAAAAATCATTCGGCCGGAATCATGTCAGCAGTTGGGGCACTTTTTTTGGTACCTCCGAAGACAGCACATAACTCCGTTATTTTTCAACATTTTTGTAAAAAAAAAACTTAAAATATTGCTGAAAATAGACCTTTTTACGTTCAAAGAAGTTCGAAACATTCAATCGAGTACTTTCTTTTGAAAAAATTCACAAAAATCGCCTAATTATTCATGCGTTACACTGGTATAGCCCCTTAACGTCTAAACATGGACAAAGTTTTTCTACACGTTAATTTCGAGAAATGGCTCAGTAAAATGGCCTAAGAGAGCATGTGAATTAACACCTCTAGAGCTCGAGGACAACATTCAACGCACTATATCTCAAATGCTACACTGCGAAAATTGTCTTAAACGGGTTGAGAACTTCTCAGACCTTCTGATTATACCATATTTGGACTCCAAATCGACACGCCTTTTCGAACTTCATTGAAGCTCCCATTATATTGGCGCATTACCAGATGGAATCTTACAATTTTCTGCACCCTCGTCTGATATATTCTGATCAATTACTTTGGCAAACATACTCGCGATTACATCTCTGAACTATAGAGAATGCGGACTGAGTATTGTGGATAATTTTCATCTGTTTATTTTAATTATACTTGTATTTCACTCTCGTTTAAGCAGCTAAGTATTTCGCATCATCACTAATTAACACGGAAAAACATTGCCTCAAATATTCTTTTTATGCCGAAATTTATGTTATTTGCACAACAACAAAAACGGCATTACTCCAAATGACTAGCACACTTCAAAGGCCATTACACTTCCCCATAAACAGAGAGATTAGCAAGTATGTAATTAGTAGCTTTATTTATTGTAGTAGGCGCCAAGTGCTTAGTGTCTTTCGCTCCCCCAGCGAATGTGGTTAGTATGATAATACCAGCGCAATTAGATTAAAAGTAATAAATGTTTTATACACTCGCTCATGAATGCAAATTAGCAAACAAAATAGAAGAAACAAATAAATATCTGCTGGGCGAAACAAGTAGCGCCACTCTAAGGCTGTGATATATGGAGCTGGCATAGCAGTATATCAATGAAATAATGAGGCTGCGAAGTAGGGGAATAAAGAGCAACACTTACTCAGCTGCTCGGCCCAAAAGTCATAATTAACTATCAGCGCTTTGAGTTTATAGCAGACCGTATCGCCCAAATTTTCGAAAGATTTTTACTCTTAAAAGAAAAAAGTTTTCAGGGGCTTCAAAAATGTCCTCTGTTTGTAAGATTGCCTCTTCATGCGATCCACACTACTATCGAAGAATTTTTTTCATGTATAAACAGCAAATGCTAAATCTTGGGAATGTACCCTCAAAATATCGATTCGGGCATTGTTGAGACAATCTCAACTCGTCTGAATGTGTGCATTCAGCCGGTTCGCGGTTCGCGTCTGGATTATTGTATTGTGGATTTTAACAACGGATTTTGATTTCGGACGGCAAGGAAAACTTTAACCGTCGATGTTTATATTGACTATCTGAGTAAGTTACAGATCAATCAGCCACTCCGTAGTGAATACAGCTCGCCAAAAGCCAAAACTTCTCCCTTCGTCCGATAACTTCAAGACATAGATAACGAACAACGTTAGGTTAGGTTATACTGACCGACTGTCATGCCATATACAATCCTACTGGTCGTTAGTAATGCCAGATTGAGGTACCGTTTATGTTGCCATACAAGACGACAATGCTCTTTGCGAACTTTAAGAACGATTTGATATCTAATTTTGATACCTCATCCCCTGAACTGCGAAGCTTCTAGACAACTAAGACGAGTTCTAAATGACGTTTGAAACATAGGCGGTGTTCCAGCATTACTTTCATGCCTAACACCGTGCACTTCCTCGCCGTAATTAATAATGGCCATCAGACTAGTACGTGATGCCTGTAGGTTGTGATCCGTTATGAGGCCAAGAACCCTGCTTTCGATACCGTGTGAGTAAAAAGCATTTGTGTTTTTCTTCGGGGCTCTTAGACATGATTTTAGCGATTCGCTTTCAGCTCTTTCGAAAATTGCTTTGTCCATCTTTTTTATTGATATTCATATTTCAGTTACTGGCGCGGTAGCCAGACGGATGGCACTTTTTGCAATCTCATCAATTATTTCGAGGAATATCTTATTGACCTGGAACCCAGTATTAATGCAGACGCTTTATCTACTACCTCCCTGCTTCGACAGACATTCTCTGACTTAATGCAATGTGAGATTATTAACTTAATTGCCGCCTAGCTATCGACATATTCAAGTATATTAATCATCTTTATGTTGTTTTCTGCATTGGTAGCCATCTCAGACGTTTTCCCAACCGCGAAAATTTCCGCTTGAAAGATACTGCAATATTCGGAAGCTTGAGGGGTCGCCTGAGATCCCACTCCCCACTCAATTGGCTATTTTTTTTGCCTCCGTATAGATGTTATAAGTTCTGCTGGCGAGTCGCATACTCTTGCGCCATCCATCCTCGTTTAGTGTGACTTCAAACCCTCTCCCAAATAAAGCGCGGGGGAATCTGATGTATTTTATTCACCAGCTTCCTGCTTATTGCGTTATGCCCGAAGGTCCCTGTAGAGCATTCACCTAACTTAGTGGTCTTCCAAAAGTGAGCCGAAACCAAAAAGCCAAAATTCGCTGAGATCACTGAAGGCCATCTCAGCCGTAGCTTATAACAAATATATGGAAAATTAGATGAAGCTTTGGCATTCTTGTACTAGCTCAGGAGCCTATTTTGAAGGTGATAATAAAGATTTGTATTAAAATATACGTGAAAATGTAGTTTTTCGGCAGTCCGGGTCAAATTTGATCAGACCAACAAAACTTATATGAACACTGAATACTTTCTAAACAACTTAAAGAAGTAACCAAAGCATTTAATTTTTTTTTTTTTTTGGTTTTGTTGCGGTTTTTGGCATTACAATTATTGGTCCTCTAACTGTTATCTTTGCAAAAGAAGCAATGAAGTCCTTAATTTAAATACCAACAAACGACAATGTTCGACGATTTCAAAATTTTCTCTGCGCCAAGTGTGGATCTGAATATTTGATTGTGCATGTGTGTGTGTGTGTGTGTAGACTCGCTCGTTACTGCACGTACGATAATAAAACATTCAATGTATGAGCGGTATCTGCATGCTTTCGCATAGAATCAGAGGCAAATGTATTTAGTATAATGAAATAAAAATATAGACATACACATACAGGCATGCATACACACGTACATATGAAGATATAGAACTCATTGCACGCTATTGCTTGGGCGAACAGCGGTGGGTGTACGGAAACGCAAGCGGACATACCCATACGTAGCCGTCAAATAGGCAGACAGACAATGAAATAGTCAAATAGGTGACTGGGCTGGCATGCCGTGTGATGCTCTTATTATACAAATATATAGTACATACAAACATAATGTACATACATATTTTTATATATTAATACGATTATATATATTGCTATGCATATATCTGTTGGAGATTTGCTTCAAGTAGCAGCGAGCGCGGACGGGAGAAAGACGAAGAAAAGCACGGTGATTCGCTGGTTGGCAGGCGAAAAGATAGGCACGCTCATTTAAAATAAATTTCTGCAGACAATGGTTGCATGGGCAAACATATTTACATTAGATATGCATATGTTTATATGTACGTCTGTTCTGCTACAGTGCTGTGACGTGACAAAAGCAGTGTCACAAGATGATGGCCCAGTGTAGCAGCCTAAAAAGATTTCGCTGCAGCGTTAATATTTGTGGAAACCTGCATTTTTTAGCAGATGTTTCACGGAGGATCAAACGTAGCTCAAGGTTGTTTTAGTAATCCTAGAACTAGAAGGCAAAGGCATGGTGGTCTGAAAATATGTTTATTCTTAGACGTAAGCTGGAATCCGAGGCTGTTTTCTTCTTTTCCTTGGTAGTGTTTTTTACGTGGCCGGTCCCAAACCCAGCGCACAACCCTGGAGAGGGATGATTCGTCTTCTCACTTTAGCTCGTCCTCAAACGGCTGTTTTTTGGCTACCCAGAGGATACTTCGTCTAAAACTGGAAGTTGTGAGCTGCTCGAGACATATGTAAGTAAAAAAATCGTTTCTGGCCACTCCCAAGTTAATGACGCTCAAGAACTCTCCTGACTTGTTTAAAGTCTTCTACAGGTCTGGTATAGAACCATCCTTCAACATTTGTGTGGAACTTTTATTTCTTGAAGAAAGTTCATAATATCTGAATTATTGCTATCCTAAAGTTGCAAAAGAGATGTTTCAGAAAATAAATTCTACAAGGCAAACACTAAATCGGATATATAGCCACTAACTTTGCTTTTGACGAAAATGCTATTCTACACCGATGGCATTGCCCTGACTTTAAAATGGTTCATACGCTTCATGTAAGTTCTGAAACAAATTGTTTTTCGAAAATAGTGCATTAGGAAAGAATGGTTATTATTCTTATGTGACTATCAAAACCTTTCCACTCTACCTTTCCAGCTCTCTGTCCTCCGCGGAGCCATAGGTTAAAATATACATATACATACTAGGGCTGTAGAAGTGCTGCAGAGACGTATGAAAATGATTGTTGACGCTCATATTCGTAATTTTTCCATGTACTCGTTGTATTTGTAGCGGCAGTAGAGATTCATCGCCGAGTTGAAAGTCTTTGGACGGATAAAATCCAAGTCCATTCCGATTACGTTGACATGACGTTTGTGGGAACGGCCCTTGAATTTTTCTCGAACAGTTTTGTTCAGTAGTAGAACTTGTCAGCCAAATAAGATCAGATCCCCTAACTTTTACACAAAATAACATACAACAATCTTGAGACGCATGAAGTTTTTAGAGGTTTGTTTACAAAATCCGTGGTAAAAATAGCGCGTCAAAAACAAAACCGTGTCTGCTTGGAGTGAAAGAGGGAGCTCCATACGCCAATTTGAATAAACAGCGCACAATATAGGGGGATCTACAACCAAAGCAGACATGGTCAAACTAAGATGAAACATAAACCAAGGACTTACTACGTAGTCTCAGGAGAAGTAAATACAGACTTACAGCTACCATAGGTGGGCACCAGCCATTTGGAGAACATGCTTTAAAAATGTGAAACCACACATTAGAACGCACCGTAGCTGCAAACTTGAATGAAGCAAGGAAACGGTTCTTCACTCTGTCAGTGAGTACCCACAAATCAGGTATTGAAGTTTTGGAATCCACCAGCCCTTGAATGCCTATCTACAAAAATAAAATAATGGAGATAAGTAGTTTCATTCAGGACACCAAATCGTTTGAACAACCCAATGGAATATGAACTCAAGATAACTTCATAGCCGACGGTTCGCCGGAACTCCCGAGAAGCGACTGTAGTTCCTCAAATATTTTAGCTTTTCTGGACTTTAAGCTCACAACACAACGTTTCGTGGCACTAAAATTGGAAAAACGGTAAATTCAACTGAAGGATGCTTACAAAATGGTAATTTCGGTCAGCAAATATAACCAGATATTTCAGAAAGAAAGTTCTACTTCCTCAACTTCTAATTCTTTTAAAATGCTTGAAAAGAATTCTCTTATCACAAAATACTACATTTGTTCAGCACGCCACTGTACAAGACTGCGCCAATTTATCATAGCATTCTATTGCCGGCTTCTACAAATCTTTGTTTTTCTATTTTTTTTTTGTTTGTGGCCAAAATCGCATATCGTGCGCTCAAGTAGTTCCATTAAAACCAGGAAATGTAATAACGAATGTCTGCCTCTAGACATCTATGAGTGTATGTACGAATGTCCGTCCGTATGTATGTTTGTATATGTGTATGAATGTGTTTGTGCCAGCAATAAAACCCAAATATCTACTCAAGTACAACACGTCGCGCCAACAAACAAAACAACAACACCAACTAATACCTAATAAGCGAGCCAACAACACCAAGCACACCCACCCACTTGAGCGCTTAGCAACAAAGACTAAACAACAACAAACTAAACTTATGATGCATTTGCCGGTTCATTGTCTTGCAAGGCGGCGGCGCATAAACTTTTCGGCACAATTATAAAGAGGAAACATACTTGATTTTCATGCCATTAAGTTGGCGAAATGTATGCGGTCTATTAAGGACGCCATAAATGTGGACACAAACATGCATGCGCATATGTACCGTTATGCGGTAAGCGCGTATCTGCAAGTGGCGAGTATGTGCCCACGTGCCCATGTCCTTTCCATATGGCAAGCCGATTGGCGGGCAGGTCAAAGTTCGTCTCTCAGCTAGTCAATGCCGACGTGTGGCCGGCACACGCATGTGTGTGTATGTGTGGAAACGTGTGCATGTGTATTCCTGTGGCTTGCCGCTGATAAGAATTTAGGCCACATTCATAAAACGTTCACTGCGTTTTGATGTGTGGGCGTTTCAAGGCGTTTGTCAGTTTCGCTGTCGACAGTTGGCTGTCTTTCGAGGTAAATGGTTCGAAGCTAAGCGTAAGGGTCTGTTTGTAATAGTGTAGGTAATGTGGTTAGTGCTTTCTTGTTGTTGTTAAATACCTCAAGATTTATTAGGGCTATTAAGTGAGTTAGTGAGAGAGTTTTCCATTAACAGAGAAATAAAGAGTACTTTATACGAAGCTCTTTAAGTCGAAAGAAGTGCTTGAGAGCTTACTGCTATCAGTTGAGCACACTGAAATCTACTTGAGATCTTTGGAATTGTCGTGAAAAAATTTTGTGAATGGAAGTGCTTTAAAAATGCATCCAAATTCATCCAAAATTAAGAGTCGCTAAAAACTAGTTCCGACATAAGTTTGGTCATACGCCATCAATTGGTTGTCCTCTCGTTTTTTGTGCAAAAAATTTGCATTGGCTTTTCCTCATAGTTATACTAAGATAACTTGAAGTCCTGGGTTTGCTCACGATTATGAAATTAATATTCAAGATCTTTAGCTTTAGTAAAACCCTCGGTAGATCCTTAGTGCAGTCTCTTTCAAGAAGGTGAGCATTCACTTCGACGCCAGACCGGTCATAGAAGGCAATCGGCTGCCTGGTCCTTAACTACACCGCGTCAATATGGTCATCTGGATGCAGTGAAATACAAACGAGGAAGCGACAGACATGTCAGAACACTGCACTCCGAACTACAACAGGATGCCTTTTGATGTCTCCCATCGAACACCTGCACAGTGAGGCCCGTAAGCTCTCTGTTAACTAGCATAATGTACTCCTCTCCAAGCAGTTTTTGCAGGGGTACTTTCGTAGAAATCATCCCTGCAGTCACCGGGCGCAACAAACTTCAGACATACACTCACCGCCATTCACCCAATACAACCTTTACCGACTCTTTCTCAGTGAATGGCGTGCTTAGAGTCTAACCACCACACATTGCAGACAACGAGCTCTACTGTACTGATACTGTAAGAGGTTAAACTCTTACTGATCCCAGTTTCCTGGGCCTACTGTTGGATGACCCCAATGACAACTTATCTAATCCTAACAAACCTAACAGGGATTATGTAACCGTTACAACAGCAACAACAACAGCGCCAGATCGACAAGACCTGCTCTGAACCCGCTCGCTGGGCGCTCAAAGTAGCTTAAGTGTCTGACCTCACGTTCATGCCATTGACTTTACTTTCTTATCACACTCGTCTGGGTACCTGGTTAGAGCGTTATTGCCGAAAACTGCCTAAGACAATCTGGTCGCAAGAGAGGTACCCGTGTCTCGATAACATCGGACTGCACTCTTTTGCGTTGTACTCTTGCATCTTTGCGCTGGACCTCTTAACATCGCTTGTCCTTAGCAGTCGCTGGTCATCAACGATCTGCAGTGCGACTGCAAGATTCTTCCCGCTTAGGAGAGCCACTGAAGTACTGGCCCTCAGTAAGATTCTTGCTGCTGCAATTGCAAATGTTCTTACTGGTCACTGAGCAGTAGGCTGTACAAGGTACAGCTGAAAATTTTGTCGCAAGCTAAGTGTCAAAGTTATATGGAGGAAAGTAAGCTGAAAACATTCAAGCACTTTCTCCGTCATTGTGCAGAAAAACTCAGGTTGAAACGTCTCAACAGTCATATCTTTGGGGAACTTGAGGAAATAGCCGGAATTGACCCCAACCGCCTTAATAAATTTTTGGTAAGCTAAAAGTGCTCAGCCGGGTTTTCAACATCTTTACGATCAAAACTTAGGTTAGTTTAGGTAGCACAAAGGACTGCCGTTCTCAGCTGTCCAAATGAAATTTGGTTTTTCGGTTCGACCTTTTAACTTAGCAGTACTAACGCTCTTAAGCCTTCAAAATTTTCGTTATAATCAAACTACCGAACAGAGAAAAGAGAGGTAAGCAGTATAGCCGAATTTAATCAAAGAAAGCTGCTGCTGTCGAAGTTATTGTGCGGGTTCTTGGTGACACTCGAAAGCTGCACGACTGAATACATTAGTCTGGAACGCGTTAGATACAGTGGAGCGCAAGGAGTCAATGATATTATTACTACCAACCTAGCCAAGAGCATGCAAACTTGGAATGTACCCGGAAACGCATACAGAACTTGTTTAAAATTCATCAAAGGAATAGAACCTTTCCACCGCCGCTGCATTGACGTTTTTTTGCATACTAGATCTCGATTACATCTTTCGGATAATCTTTCACAACAATCTACAGTGAAGATTTCTCAACCTATAGGTTCAATAAGTCATTTATGGGTAAGCTAATATTCTGAGAATAATTCAAAAACAAGGCCGTAACTCATTATCCTCAAAATGTAGGATCTCCCAACAGTAATCTAATGTGTGATTGAATATGAAAAAGATTGGCGTGGTACTCAGAAAGTAGGCGTACTAATAGAATAAAATTTTTAAAGTTACGAAACTGGGCTCCAGCTCTAAATCTTTTCAAAGATCTTTCAAAATTTGGAAATCGCTTTACTTCTGATTCGGCTAGGATATCTACTCAATACCATTATAATGTAGCGAGCCATTACTTTCGAATCATCTCTTATGAATATGTACTTCAATTGGAAGGAAGTATAAAATAGAAGAGGGTAGGATTAACCCTATAAATGGGTGTGACTAATGCCCAAGTTCGTTAATTTGACAAATATCAACCGAAGATGCCAGAAAATATTAAAAGTATGCTGATAGCGATATTCCTTCACAAACGCTGATAAAAAGGGTACAAAAATTAAACGAAATTTTAACTTCTCGGCAATTCAATATACAAAAATGCACAAGGACTTCAATATCATTAAAAATTGAATACTCATAATTGGTAAGGCCTCAAATTTATTTCGCTGAAACATAAAATATTTTACAACACTTCAATTTTTTATTTATTTTTTTTTTGTATCAAGTAATTCTGCAACTTGCACTTGCGCTCGTTTTTGTATCGAATAATGTCGAAAATATTTCGTAAATGCAACAATTGATAAGCCAGCAGTAACAACCACTATATGGGTACACCTACGCGTTAACATTGAAGCAGAGTGGAGGCAGTTGAAGAGGCGCCCACTCGCGCCAAGGAACGAACGATAAATACGATTGCAATAAGCTGCTTTGGTACACCCACGGCCATTGAAATATGTACGTCTGGTTTTAAAACTGGTCTAACTGAAATTTAAATTATTTATTGAATGAATTTAAATGTGAAAAATATTTCAAACGAATTTCGTATGAGTTTAGAAGCGGTGTTGCAACACACCGGGAACTTCTAGATTTTCGTAAAAGAAAATAATTATGTTCTTTAATTTGCTAAAGAGCAAGTCGTTAGAGACTGCTTCGAATAGCCAGTTTCTGCACGCTCCTGAAGTAACCCTACCAATTTATTCCAATCCAATTAAAAAACCTTCTAACTCAGGCTCTGTTTAAGAAGGTTCATAACCTCAACGGATTATTACCTTTCAATCATATGTGTAGTCTTTCTTCACCAGGATGAAGCCATGTGTAGAAGTTCACCCAAGTGAGGAAAGTTCTCTGAGCGCCATTCACTTGCGAGTGGTCAGAAACGATTCTTTTACAAGCAGCTCACGACTTCCAGTGTTGGACCAAGTATCCTCTCAAATATCACGTATCAATTAGGCAAAGAAACTTTGCTGTATGAAAGTAATTGCCGTGTCTAAAATTGATTATACGTAGTTCGGTTTTTCGGAAGGGTCATATGTCGAACTTCACGTCACGGAGAAATGAATGGAATTTAGGGTTTTGCACAAGCTGTCGGAATCTTTAAGGAACGACTAACTACCGGCTGTGCAGTGGTATCCCATTCTAATAAAAGTAGAGCTAGCGATACAAAAATTCAATTGTTTCGGTGTCGAAGTTTTTGGTTTCGACCAACCCGTTACGATCTTGAAGAAAAGATCTCACTCAGAGATTCGAACGGGCTTTGCGGTATACCAAAGTAGAATATGACTTGTACTGAGATATTTACGGATTTTCACCAGCATACAATATGGGATCGTATCAGTGAAGATCAAAACTCTGTTGTCTTGATGGGACTTCAAGCCGCTTAAGAAGTTACTGTGACAAGATAGACTCTATTTTGTCCTCGATAACGAGATCTTTAAAAAAGTAGCAAACGTGCAAAACTGCTTGTTGTAGTTATAGCTGCAGAAAACATCCCTGTAGTAATTTGGTGGAATGCTGCCAACTTGAATGTTCTTGGTCGGATAAAAAATGCGTGTCCGTTATGGATACGTCGACCAAAATGTCGTGGGTGTCGTTCTTATTCGCCGTTTTGAAGTCGAGTTGTCGTTTAGAATACTTAGTTTTTTTTTAAGACGCCAGTTTGGTACAAAGTTCGTTCAAAAGGAAAACACAGAAAACCTAAAATTGAAACTATAAGCTTTACTTCGAGAGTGAGTCTCATGATATTTCTGTTTTTTATCGAAACTTCTTGGACGCTAAACGCCTCTTACCACTATGAGCATATATTCATAAAACATACCCATTTCCATGGCGATATCCATATCGATATTTATCACTTTGCTGGCGCATAATCAGAAACACATATGAATGGGTCGCAAATAAATAAAGTTTCATAAAGGGAGAAAAAAGAAAATATTAACAAATCCAAACACGCTCACGTCACTTCGCCAGTGCCAAGTGCGGACAACTCAGCGCGCTGTGCACATGTGAACTCGCGCGCGCGCTCCGAGCAGAACTTGTATTTTTGCGGCACGCGCGGTCAGCCGCTGATGACGCTGCTGGACGGCTGGCGCTTCCGCTTGCGCTGTCGCCGTGATTTTTGCGGTCGGCTCAAAAGCGTTTGTGGGTGTTTTAATTGCACACATTCACGACAACAACAACAACAACAACAACAGCGCCAACAGCAGCGTAAGCCTCATTTGTGTGGATGAAACCAAATGCGGGTGCGCGCGGGCGCGGGCGCGGCAAGTCGCTGAAGTTGTCAGCTTTTGAAATATGCTTAAATTCACAAGTTGTTGCTGCTGCGCGACGCAAATACATAAGTCAATAAAATCGTAAGCCCACACAACCGCTATGCGGTCGACAGTGCTGGCTAGCTGGGCTCAGTTGTGGCTTAGCGGACGCGCGTTGATTGGCCAGCGGCGGCGCGATAGCGGCCGACAGCGGCTGAGCACACTACTACATATACATATATATATACATACATATATGTATGTACATAAATTGCCTGTATAATTTACATAAATAATCTTAATAGTATTAATTTTTGGTTTTTGTTTTTGTGCTTAATTCGTTTTGTTGACGTTCAACGCTGGTTTTTGTTGCTTCTTGTTTGCGATTTTTACTTTTGCTTTTGTTTATGGGCTTTTTATGTTGTTCTTTGCATTTAACTGTATTTGTTTTGTTGTTATCGTTGTTGTTTGTTTATTGGCCAGCAACACGCAACGCGATACCAACAGGTGTGAATGAAGAAAAGTTTTATTTTTGTTCGCATGAGTCAAGCAATGAATGAATGAATATGAGTGTATACACCTTATATATATGGATGTGTGTGTGTCTATATCACATGTGTATATATCGTAACTTTCATTGAATTAGTGCTTGACTATGTGTACTTTATTATTAGTCTAAGCGTTTTGTTGCTCTGCTGATTCCATTCGCCGTGCACCAAGTGCTACTGGGAACACTTGTGCTGCTCCAATCAAGCCTTGAAGTATACTTCAGTGGCATATAACACTACTTCAATTTCAAATGCGGTAAATACACCACTCAATGTTTCACACCGCAACAATTTACACGTCAACTTTTTCATATGTGTATAAATACGTAAGAACGAGGGCGAAGCAATAAGTGCAGTAACAGTTTCTATAGGAAAACTTGACTGTGATCGTTCAGTTTGTATTACAGCTTTTTGTTAAAGGTAGCGGTTTGGAGCGATAAGAACCTGGAAAAACATTCTGGTTGATATCTTAAATACTGAGGGACTAGTTCGCGTATATACGGACGATCAGAAATTTTATAGGGTCTCCTATGTTTCCTTCTGGTTGAATATACCATGTTCAGTGTATAAAAAAAGCTCAAAAAGCTCAAAGGTGCCATACTTATTTGAGTGAATAAGAATAAAAGTCTGTCGAACACTACGAAGATACGAAATGAATGAGATTGGTGGAAGAAGTCAACGAATTGCTAAGTTTTCTCTATTGGAGTAAAGCTCAAAAAGCTCCTAGGCTCATCAGTTGTTTTTGAGTTCACTTAAAGCACTTTAAAATTTATAGAAAACACGTTTGTTTTTATAAAGATACTTATTAAGAAAACGTGGTTAGGTATGTTAGGTAATTACGGAATTTGCTTTACTGAAAAAAGCTGAAAAAGCTCCTGAATTTAATATTTAAAATTAATTTCAGTGACTAACAACTTTAACAACTTACTAGAAAATACTAGATAGAGGCAAGAAAGATCCACGATATGGAAGGGCGATTTCATAATTCAACGTACTGTGAAATGTTGTAAAAGAAAAAAAGCTCAAAAAGCTTAAAAAGCTTTCCAATCTAATACTAATTATTTGAGCTAATAAAAATTTGGACAAAACCTGCGGATACTAGTTGGACACAGTGAAAATTTAAGCTAAGAAAGAAGCTGCTGATTTTACTGGCAAAAATGAAAACTTCTAAAAGCTCCTTATAATTTGAGTGACTAACAACTTTAATAACTTACTAGAAAAGACTAGATAGAGGCAAGAAAGATCCACGATATGAAAGAGTGATTTCATTATTCAACATACTGTGAAATGTTTAAAAAGAAAAAAGAGCTCAAAAAGCTCTCAAACCTAATACTACTTACTTGAGTTACTAAAAATTTGGACAAAACCTGCGGATACTAGCGGGACACAGTGAAAATTTAAGCCAAGAAAGAAACTTCTGTTTTTATTTGCAAGAAAGAAAAGCTCTAAAAGCTCCTTAGGTCATCACATTTTTTAAGTGACGTATTCCAGACAGCGAGAGACCACTTCCATAGATAACCTTGGAATCTGTAAAATGAACACTATGCTATTATATTGGAGACAGTCCCACATTATTAGCAGACCGCGGATAAAGACCGTTTCTTGACATAAACGTATATTGCAAAGAAACTAAGGCAACTTTATTTAGACTTATCAAATTGGCCTCGTAGTTTTCTATAGTGACCAAATGCTCCTGCGGCCTCTTGTATTGATCGGTATGCACACTCGTAAAATGATTTCAAGTGGAAATATTTGCAATGGGGCCGTGTTAAAAAAACTTACACTGAGGTTGGCAACCCTATTTCGGTGGAAGAATAATACCTTTTGGTTTTTTCCACTGTTTTTAATATTTTGAAATTCTTTTTAGATAAATACATTTTTGGATTTATTTTAAAACTCTTTGGAACCAATGCTACTACGTCAAGTGTAGGCTAGAAAGCGGAAAGTTAGTCTGACACAATACCATCCACAAATCTTCTTTAATTTTGTAGATATCTTAAGGAGGGGATTCTACTATCAATAGTCGAGCCGCCGTAATTCAAACGGGGTCAGCTCTTCATCTGCAAGAGAGTTCTCATCATGTTTTTGTTCCTCCATACTTTGCAATGTTGTCCGGCTGTTTGCACAGAGCACATGAAGAGGGAGGGATATCTAAAGAACAGGAGACTTCTACATGAAAGGGTTAGGTGTAGGTGGCAAGAATGTAGGGACAATAGCCTAGTGACTTATGAGTACATTCGGGACATTGGGTTTGTTGAGGGTAACCCAGACTTCAGATTTTATCTGAGTCTGAGTTTTCTGCAAACGGGGCATGGGCCTCTGAATGCATTTTTGGCGGCGAAGGCGTTTAACTGAGAATTAGGATTAGATAATTCTGTGAATAGTGAATGCGTGTAATGTGCGTATGGGGTCCAACCACTAGTCACCAGTCCGGAGCAGTATGGAAGCTCAACCGGTAGTAGTTTCGGCTAAGAGGTCTGGCAGGAGACTTAATTTTGGTACCACGGGAAGCAGGAGCCCTTGAAGTACGCTCTAACTTGCTCATGCGGACTGTCTCTTTTGGGAGTATCGTGGCGGTAAAAACCCGAATGCGGGAGGCACTGACGCTTTGTCAGTTGAATGTGGAGTTGCATTGCAACCGTTTTCCGGACTCAAAGTACGGCAGAGGTTTTAGATGGACCTCGAACACTAACAGATCGTAAAGTATAGAGAAAAAACGTGTTAGTTCTATGATTCTAAGAGAAGAATGAAGTCTCGAGAATTTAGCTCAATATTTCTGCAACTGACTTCTAAGAGGTTAACAACATAGGCATATCTTTATATAAATTGATGTCAAAGGTATATGGTGCTTTATGAGCAAATAAGTCGTTGAGGATGTACCAAGAGCGGTCATTACTCCCAAGCCCTGTCTCGTTGAAAAAAATGTTTTCTACGCTTATTTTTGTGAACCCTGAACCCCCTCAATCTGTACAGCTCTGTTGCCATTGACCATTTCAAGCCAAGAATGTAAATATTTTACACTTGGTATTTTAAATACTTGAAATACTTGAGGCACATGCAAAACTTGAATTAAATTCACGAACGGATGTGTGGGCCAACAAAACGATTACTTCCTGTCTGCCTATCGGTCGTCAATTGCCGGTTAATAACCAACTGGCAGGCGGTTCGTGTGGCCCACTCGAGACCATGAAGTTTGAAGATTTTCAAATTTTCGCACAGTTACTTTTTGTTTTTATTTTATTTTTTCTTGTTCTTATATTTTAAACATGCCACAATTTAACCGACGAGACTGCGGCGATCCAAAACAAACCCAAAAGTGCAAGCAAAGGCAAAAGGAAACAAATATAGACGGAAAGGGTTGATGTACATACATTCACGCGTGTGTGTGTGTGTAGAAGCATTCGTTTGCTAAGGAGCTGCGTTGAGCTGCCTGGCTTTTCTTGAACAGTTAGCGTGCAGTTTTGAAGCCTGATGTGTTGCTTGGCGGACTGAGTGGCTTCATTATAAGTTTTTCCTGTTTTCCTTTTGATTTGGACTGCTTGTTCTTATTTCGCTTCTGTACGCTGACAAAGTGGTGGGTGTGCTTTTGCGAATTTCCTCTTTATATTAAGACTTTATGTTTTCCTTTTTGTAAAGCAAGCTGTATTTATGCTTGTGTGTGTGGGCATGGCTGTGTGTGCTAAGGAGGCAAGGCAGCAGCTAAACGCAACTTCATTTCGTGCTTTGGGCAAATTTGCCAGAAATTGCATTTAAGCTGTGAAAACATAACATAAATACAACTAAAACTGGAATATTTGTAATTGAGTGAATAAAGGGTGCTTTTTTAGGGATTTACATTTTAAATCAAAATATTTTGAATCACAAAAAAAACATGTACTATCAAAATTAGTACTTTTAAAATTATCTTTGAATAAAATTTATTTAAATGGGGTTGCCATATTTCATAAAATTTATTTAGTATTTTGTAGCATATTTCTATATTTGTTATACCAAAAACTTAAGTAGCACTCGAAAAATTAACTGCAGTGATTTAGATAAAATATTTTTGCTAGAGTTGCCATAGGTCAGAAAAAAAGAATGCCGACGAAGAAAATAAACCAAAATATTTTGAATTACAAAAAAATTATTCTGACAAAATTAGCACCTATAAAATTATATATACAGAAAATATACCCAAATAGGGTTGCCACATTTAAAAAAATTTAATTAATTTTTTAGAGATATGCTACATATAAAATATATATAAAACTTATACTAAAAAGCGTTAGTAGCACTCGAAAACTCAACAATTTAGTTAAATATTTTTGCTAGAGTTGCCATAGGTCAGAAAAAAAGCGTGCCGACGAAGAATTAAACCAAAATATTTTATGCCATAAGAAACAAAGCATAAATTAATAAGATTTATGAACAATATATTATTTGTGAGTAAATATTTCTGACCAGGCTTGCCAACTAATTTGATTTTTTAATTTAAAATTTAAAAACTATCACATCGACTGAACCAATGAAGAAATAACAAAAAGAATGTCAGAGCGAAAATTTGTGTTCTCTTTGTAATTATAAAGTTGTCTACTGCTAAAAATACAACAAATTCTAACAGTGTTGCCACTTTTGGCAAAATTTTAAAATTAAAAAAATGTATGGCAAAATGAAAGGCGTTAGATAAGGTGACGTGATGACAACTTAAGAACCCAAAACTTTTTATAGAGTTGCCACATAGCAGGTCTCGTTTTTGTATGGTCAACATAATCGGCCTACTGAGTGTACTATTCGCAATTTGACCCTGCATTTATTGTTGAATAATATTCGACCGAATAGACCACGTCCAGCACGCAGTGAAGAAAATTTAGCAGCCGTAGCTGAGAGAGTACAAGAACACCGTGGTGAGTCGATTCGGTGCCGTTCGCAGCAACTCGAACTGCCGTATGGAACGACTCGGCGCATTTTACTTCGAGATCTTAAATTGAAAACGCAACTTGTGCAACAACTGAAGCCGCTCGACAATCCCAAGCGACATGGTTTCGCTCTATAGGCTCTTGAAAAGTTCCAAGAAGATCCGACGTTTTCGAGCCAAATTTTGTTCAGCGATGAGGCCCATTTCTGGCTAAGCGGGTATGTAAACAAACCAAATTGCCACATTTGGAACGAAGATCAAGCTGAAGGAATTCAAGTGCTGCCATTTCATCCAGAAAAAACAACAGTCCATATTTCTTCAAAATTGGTGCCGATGAGAACGTAACCGTGCCATTTTGATGGTTTCAACAAGACGGCGCCACTTCCCATGCATCGCTTCAATCAATAGATTTATTGATGAGTAGATAATTTCATGTTTTGGTCTAGTTGATTGGCCACCAAGATTGTGTGATATAACACCGTTAGACTTTTTCCTGTGGGAATATGTAAAGTCTAAAGTCTATGCGGACAATCCCAACCAGTTGAAATGTTCGAATGAGTCATCGAAAATAAATTGGTCTCAACGAATTGACCATCAGAGACGTAACCGCGGCCAACATGAGAGAGATAATCTTCAAAGAATAAATGCCAAAGAATGTTCTTTCGAATGTTAATAAACCTTCCCCATTTTTATAGCATAAAATAATATGAAAAGTTTATTATTCGGTTTTTAATCGGTCAATTTAGACAGTAGCTATAGCTACAATGGCCCGATCTCAACAACATTTTCGGAAAGTATAGCCTTATGTATGCCTTATTCTGATGAAGATACCTTGACAAATAAAAAAGCTATCATACAACTGACAGATCAAACTCAAGTCCTTGCATGGAAACTTTTTTATTTGTCAAGGTATCTTCATCAGAATAAGGTAGCTATATACAACTGACAGATCAAACTCATCTATCTGCTATAGCCATACAATCAGGACGATTTCTTTGGAGATTATGCCGTTGCTTTGAATAATTATCTACTAATAAAGAAAATAAAGAAAAGGATCTATCAAAAGCTGAGTGACTAGTTCTAGGACAGATAGAAGCACAGGGCTAAATTAACTCGGTTCGTCACACTGAATCCTATATATATCTACTTTACAGAGTTTCCTTTAGAGTATACTTACTTACAGGGTTTCCTTTTGGATATTACAAACATAGTGGTAAATCCTGTACAGAGTAACCCTGAAAGTGTTAGGGAGAAGTTGTAAGGGCTTTTGTGCTTCTCATTTCAGTGGCATGTTGCCGATACAGTCCCAAATCAAGACCTCTAGGGACGGGAAGCCGATTACTTCATTAAAAAATTGCACTCAAGCAAGGCCACTTAGCCGCCAACCAAGATAAAAAATACCCACGATCTCCCTCATTCTAAAATGCTAACCGTCACAAGTAATGACGGAGAACAAGCGCAAACAAACTAGAGAAAAGTGCGCACAAAAGACACACTGTATGTGCGAAATGCGTGCGAATGCTTACAAGCCCACGACACCATTACAAATTTACTTAAGTCTTGCAGCTATTACAATTTGAGTATTTTGGGTAAACCAAAGCAAAGCAATGGCGGCTAAGACCTTGTCGTCGTGGAAGCGCGCGCACGCACCGCAAACACGCCCCGCTCCCGTTCAGCAGCGTTAAGTTGTAAAGACGTTATACGTATATATATGTATATGTATGTGTGTGTGTTTGTATGCATTGTACTCGAAGCGATTGCATCGCCGCCTGCCACTCATATCCTTCCTGACTTCCTTCCTTCCTTCCTGCCCAGCTAACTTGACTGCCAGGCCGGCTTCCTTCGATTTCAATTTGCTTAGTGCTTGAGCCACGTCAGGCGGCAACAACTCGTAGACAATGGCGCGCATGCAAAAACAACATGAATGAGCATTGTATGTGCGGGCGGTGGTATATTTGATAAGTGGGCGTTGAAGGATGTTCAAAATGCTTATGCGTGTGTGAGTGTTTGTGTGTGTGTGTGTGGCGCTGTCATTCAATGCGCTCAATTGAATACTGAAATCTAAGTGTTAGTTTGTTATTTCTGTATAAATACTAAAGGCATTTCTGGGAGTAGCCAGGCTGCAAGCTGTAGCCACCAGAGATGCGGGGGAGTGCGGCAGTGCAGAACCGTGCATTAGAATGCATTAAATCACCTGCAATGTTGTATGCCACACAAAAACCAACTCTTAGTGCAGATAACGAGAAGCAGAGATGCGGAACGGCAGCGGGAGTGGTTGAGAACGCCTGCCGTCTCACGGCCAAGAGAGAGCCGCCTAAATTGCTCAACTCACAATTCGTATGCGTGCCGATTAAGACGAGAGCCCAAATTTGCACAAAAGCACTGCAGAACTTCTGAAAATAATAGGCAATAGCAGGATAATGCTCCGTAGCACATGCAATTCCAATAAGCCGAAGCCATTGTTGCCGCAACACTGTTCGCCACTCGAATACACAATACAACTTACGAACTCGATAGATATATAGATACATACATATGTATGTATGCGCATACGTCAAACTGTTGGCCATTGTACGTCTAAATCACATTAAGCATACTCATACCGACATAAACAAGCCGGCGACGTGCTGCTTCATGTCAAGCCTTCGTGCAACCAATGTTTTGCAATTTAACCCAAAATGAACCCACTCAATTGAGCACGTTTCCACTCAACTCAACACGTTGCAGCACAGCAAATGGCAATTCACAAAAGACGAGAGACGAGTCTGCAACACAAACGGTGGTGCCGGACTCTGTGGCGCAATGGGTCAAGTTAGAAAATGCCAGATTTAACTGGGATCAATTGTAAATCTGTGTCGATGCATGTACCTGTATGCAACAACCTACAAACGGTTCGTCAACAAGGAGACATGTCAGTGCGAAAAGGATTTAGAGATCTTACTAAAACGGTGCCAGTACATTTTATTGAATTAACGAAATTTTGTTCGATAACTGTGTAAACCTCGGGCAAACAAGTTCGGGATCTGAAAATCCGAAAATTGCTTAGGAAGGAGTTTTGCAGGGTATCCAATGTGGAGTTTGACACGAAAGTTATGCAACAATAAGTTTTCCTTCTCGACTGAACCGGTTTTGCTGAGACTAATGTTAAATCAGATTGTCCTTCAGTTTTTTTAACCATCCAGGAAAACTATCTGCTACTGGAGCTATACACTTTTACAAATTTGCGTCGATCTCATAACAACTTGTCAGTTTTGGTAGGACTTTTTTGATGAGAATTGTAGTAGTATTATTAACGATCATAATAGGTTGTCAAAAAAGTATTGCGGTATTTTCGCTACTTGGCGCTGAAAGCGCGTAGTTCTAGTTTTATTCGTCGCATCGGGTCATGCTATACCTTTTTGGAAAGCTCATTTCACGCGTTAACACGTGTTTGATTGATTGTCGTTTCTTTTAAGTCGTTCGTGAGTTATAGCGTCGCAAACATGGAGCAAAATAAAGAGAAAATACGGCATATTTTACAGCGCTACTACGATAAAGGCAAAAATGCATCTCAAGCCGCCAATAAAATTTGTGCAGTTTATGGACCCGATACAGTTTCCATTTCCACCGCACAACGATGGTTTCAACGTTTTCGTTCTGGTGTAGAGGTGGTCGAAGATGCGCCACGCTCCGGAAGGCCTGTCGTCGAAAACTGCGATAAAATCGCTGAATTGGTCGAAAGAGACCGACATAGTAGCAGCCGTAGCATCGGTCAAGAGCTGGGCATGAGTCATCAAAAATTCATTTCAATTTCAATAAAAAAAAAAAAAATCCAATAAAAGTACCGCAAGACTTTTTTGACAACCCATTATTTATTCCATATGCTACTGGCAGCGAAAACGGTATCAGACTCATGGTAACCATCTGTAATAAGGGACATACAAATATACTTGGCAAGTTCCCTTTTGCGCAATCCTTTAGAAATGATCCTTAATTCGGTCCTCAATATTAACTTGCTCTCCAGGGAGGAACACTATCCCAGCCCACTATGAGGTGAACGAAGACGCAGAGATTATACGGAACAAACTGGATAATAGAGTGGTTGATGGTATTTTTCAGCAAATTTAGAGATCAGCATCGCTTTCTGACTACCATATCACTGGCATGTCTTCCAAGGGACGACCACAGCAATTAGAGAAAGACATATTGTTCTGACAAAGTTGGTACTTACAACAAGAAACATATTTGTATTCACAGATGACCAAGCGGCCTTGAATTTACTAAAGTTTACTAGGGTTTCATTGCAGATAGTGAAAGAAGAAAAGCGGAACTAGCATTCAATTTTGTTCGTACTAAAATTAAGTCCGAAGACAAATCCAAAGATCCGCACCGCATCCGAGTTTGTACTTTATAACGGGTTTTTCAATGGCGACGCTGCAAAAGTAGACCGATAGGGACAGCAAACGACGTTATATTTTTCGGGCTCTTTTGACATTCCTCTTCAGTAAGGTTTGCCATTTCATCATGGAAAAATATACGAACCAACAACGAGTCGAAATTATTAAAATTTACCACCGAAATTCGGAGTCCGTGGCCCCAACTTTAAGAGCGCTAGGTTCAATTTATGGTCGTCATAATCGTCCTGTCAAATCAACAATTGAGCATCTAGTGGAAAAATTTGAATTCACAAGCATAGTACAGAATGTTTCCGTGCCAGTGAAACAAAGAAGTGCCCATAGTGTCGAGCATATGTATTTGTATTCGCCGCTAACGCATTAATTGAGAAAGACCCAAATCAGTTTCCCACACGTTGTTCTCCAGCGTTGGGCATCTCTGTGACGTCGTTGTGGCGAATTTTGCGAAAAGATCTTGGAATACATCCTTACAAAATCAAATTGACGCACAAACTGAAGCCACTTGACCACCAGAATCGTCGTATGTTCGTGAATTGGGCTGGGCAACAACTTGAAAATGATCCGGATTTTCATCGAAAAATCATCTTCAGCCTTGAGGTTCATTTCTGGCTGAATGGCTTTGTCAATAAGCAAAATATGCGTTATTGGTCATTCAGCAATCCACACGTAAATACTTCATGAGTCACCATTGTATCTTGAAAGAATTACGGTTTGGTGCGGTTTATGGACTAGCGGCGTCATTCGACCGTACTTCTTCCGTGATGATCAAGACCGGCACGTTACTGAGAATGGGAATCGCTACCACTCAAATGATAACCGATCTTAACCGGGTTGGCTTCTCTGCAAGCGATATTTAGTGCGCTGAATAAACTTAGCATTTTTTCCTGATTTAAATGAATCTGCTCAAAGATTAACTTCTTAATTTATATGAAACACAATACTCAGTTAAACAATCTCTCTCTCTCTCTCAACCGCTATTTCTACACTATTTTTTCTCTGCCCCGTTGCCATTCGAGAGTTTGTAGTGTGCTTGTTAAGACGACTTACATAAAGCTCACTCTCTGACATTTGCTAAAAACACTTACTATATTTCTGTTTTAGAACACAAATAATATCAAGTTATCTGATTAATAATATACCCTACATCATCGTCATCAGCTCGAGGCATGCATAGTAGGAGCTTCGGAATCAAACTTTATGAATAGAGGAATACTAAAAATAATCTTTTGGAGAAAGTCTTGTCACAGCCCTCTAAAATTTTAGCCAAAAGTTTATCTAGCTTCATAAAATACAAATAAATGCAAATGAATTAATTTTCCAATTTTAGTTCATAATTATATAATTATTACACATAATGAGTGCAGTGAGGCGTAAAATAATCTAAATTACATTGCCGGCCAATGTTGAGGAAATTAATTGAATTGTATGTCCATGCAATCTAATTTTGCAACACATTTGCACCAGGAATTGCTTTGGCAGCAACTCAACGGAAATATTCTGCATGCATGAAGAGTTGTTAAGTATATTTATAGGTATATGAGAGTTAGTTTGGCAGTTAGTCTGGGATTTAAAGCCTAGTAGGAAAAAAATTAAAGAACTAGGAGTTCAAAAAATTATATTTTTTTATTAATTATACTAGTAAGACCTTATAATTTGTGCTAGAGAATCGACGATTAGCAGTCAGAGATTGTACCGGAATCGTTGGAATATCGGAAGGATCAATGGAAACCATTTTGAAAGATATTTTGTGCCTAAGAAAAGTTCTAGCGCGATTGGTTCCAAAATCACTAAATTTTTACGAAAAAAATCGTCTAGTTAATGTCTGTGAAAAAATGCTTTACGACTATCAGGATGCCATGAAAGGTACTATCACTGGCGGCGAGTCTTAGATCTATGCCTGCGACCGGAAGCAGACATTCGATCATCCAAATACCGCGGCAAAGGTGAGCCGATGCCGAAAACACCACGTCAAAACAGTTCAAATATCATAGTTATGTTGACAGTTTTCTTCGATTATTGAGGTGTGCTGCACTCCGAATTCCTTTCGACCAGTCAAACTGTCAACAAGAAATACTATTTGAGTGTTATGCGTCATTTGCGCGTTGCTATTCGTAAAAAAGCCGCAATTATGGGCCGACAAATCTTGGTTTTTGCACTACGACAATGCACTACTGCATTGATTCTTCGTGAGTTTTTCGCCAAATTTTCAACCGATTTCGTTCAGCAACCACCGCATTCGCCTGATTTAGCTCCGTGTGACTATTCAGCAAACTCAAACGATGCTCCGGGGAAACCGTTTTGAGTCAATTAAAGAATTTAATCGTAAATCGCGTATTGAAAATCTCTACGGGGTTAATATTTACAACTGGTTGCTTCCTCAATGTGTATATGTATGTCAAATAAGCCGACTTTTAAGTTATTCGTTATGAAGAATGTTGAATTTCACTCATTCACTGCCGGCGCAGAATGTTGTGGTCACTTGACTTGGTATTTGTATTACATTTCAGCTTGTAAATACCGGTACAATGTTACTTAACTTAACGCTTCAGAAAATATTAACAAATTTCTAATATGAATAATATGTATGTAAATAGTTTGCAATTTCCACTGAGATTTCGAAAATCATTTGCGTCAATGGCAGCACTGTAAGCACAGTAAATCCGCACATTTGTTCCAAGCTTGTCTGCATATATAACTTATTATTACATATAAGATGCACATAGAAGAATTTGGAGCAAGAAATTATCATAATAAATATGTAGTACATATTTATTGTAAGTCTTCCGACAACTTTTTCTTCATCTCATCAAATATACGCAATTCAAATTTGAAACAAGTGGCAACCCTCAAATATATTCTCAAAAATATGTTCAACAATAAGTCTTCAATCGATTTTTACGTTACCTTTATCTCAACAAATTTACTCACTTAAAATTTTTAACAAGTGGCAACCCTCAAATTTATTATCAAAAATATTTTTAACTATAAACCTTCCGACGACTTTTTCGTCTTCTCATCAAATTGACTCAATTAAAATTAAAAAAAAAAATGGCAACCCTCAAATATATTCTCAAAAATATTTTCAACTGTAAATTTTCTGACCACTCATCTCATTAAATATCAAAAATATTTTCAACTGTAAGTTTTCTGAAGACTCATCTCATCAAATTTACGCAATTAAAATTTTTAAACAAGTGGTAACCCTCAAATATATTTTCAACCATCAGTCTTCCAACGACATCTTCGTCATCTCATCAAATATACGCAATTAAAATTTTTAAACAAGTGGCAGCTCTCAAATATATTCTCAAAAATATTTTCAAGTATAAGACTTCCAACGACTCTCTTCGTTACACTTATCTCATCAAATATACGCAATTAAAATTTTTAAACAAGTGGCAGCTCTCAAATATATTCTCAAAAATATTTTCAAGTATAAGACTTCCAACGACTCTCTTCGTTATCCTTATCTCATCAAATATATTCAATTCAAAATTTTTAACAAGTGGCAACCCTCTAAAACATTTTTAACCTTAAGTCTTCCAACGAACCTTTCGATATCTCATCAAATGTACACACTTCAATTCTTATTATTAGGTGGCAACCCTTCTTAGCTAGTATTTTTTGCTGTAGGTTTTATTAAGGCCACAAAAATACCTCAGACCTTACCTAAAAACTTAATTTCAAACACTCGTTTATCTTTTGAACTAAATTGGGGTCTCCCTTTTTTTGAACTGAGCAGGTCACACTTAAATTTCAAGCGTCGGACATGCTTTCGTCCGACCATATTCTACAAAGAAGCTGATGCATGCTACTTATCAGTTTTTCCCCGCCGTATTTGAATAGCTCGGCCGGCAATATATGTATGTATGTATCGACCCCCGCCGATTTGTTGCTCTGCAGACGGGTAATTGGTATTCCAACTGCTTCTTGGTCGGGCAATGAAACGTCTGCTCCATCGTCATCGATTAGGAAATTGGGTTCACAATCTCCTGGTGTTTTGCTTTCACTGTCCTTCAAGAGGATGGAGAAGTGTTCCCTCCATAATTTTAGTATGCTTTGGGCATCAGTCTTTAGATTACCTTTGGGGGTTCTACAAGAGTATGTTCCGGTCTTGGAACCTTCTGTTAGTCGCCACATCTTTTCGTAAAATTTTCCAGCGTTACCCCTGTCGGCCAGCTTGTTAAGTTCTTCGTACACACGCATTTCGGCCTCTCACTTTTTTGTCTGCAAATGCGTCTCGCATTCCTTTTCAACTCACGGCTTTCGTAGTAGTCTGTTTCCTCTGCACTGCATCGTGGTACTCCTCATCGTACCAGCTGTTTTTTTTCTTGCCTTTTCCGAAAATCGATGGTTTTGTTTGTGGCGTAAGGCTTGGCTTGTTAGATAATTAAAGATTTCTTAAGTGATTGACGAGTTTGATACTTAGTATAAAATAGGAAATGTCGAATATATTTAAAAAATATATACCAAATTTTGAGGAATGATTCTAAGTTGTCTTTGACCGGTTAAAGTTCTGACCCATTTTGTAGACTCGACTGTTATTGCGACGGTTGTTTGGGATGCCTTACTACTTTCGATCTTGTCCTTTGCTTCATCCTAGATTCGTTGCTATATAGGAAGCTTAGCAGAGTGGCTTACTGACGACGCACCTAGGTCTTTCCGAGACCCATTTTAAAACCACCGTTATCCAGCTGTACGCTTTACTTTGTTTACGGTATTCGTTATAAACTGTGGTTAGTTGTGAGCTTCCATATGGAGACTATTATTTGGTAAGGATGTACATTATAACCAAAAAAAAAACGAGGGCCTGGGTTCGTAAGCATCTAAGAGAATCGATTGCTTCAGGTTTCTTTTGACCTTATATAAACTTTAACGACGTTTTCGACCCGACTTTGACGCATGGTCCGATTATTGGCCGTTCAGATTATACCGAAGTCGGCCACCAGAGGCATATAGAAGTAGGTATAGACTAAATAGTAGAATAGTTCAGCGCCACCTCTCAACTTTGCTAGTCTCTATCTTGAAATATATATAAGGTTATAGTTATATAACCTTCTCTATTTCTTCCACAAGCGATCTAACTCGCTTTGTACCAATCTTTAATTAATTGAATTTGACAAAAAGCGCACCGACTAATGTGGCTAATGACATTTTACAACAACTCGGCTTATGTTATTTTAATTGAATATCTCTTTAATTATTCTTGGCTTTTGTTTTTACAATCGGAAATCATTGAAACACGAAAATCAGACACAAGTACCAAACGTAAAACTCGACGCCGATCATTACTAATCCATTACAAGTAGTGTGCGCGCGTACTCTTTTTCTATTAAAGTCACACGTAAGTACATTTGCGGTGTTGCGCCATTTATGGGCACCGAGTGATGTCCGAATTTGGAAAGTTCTTCGAACTGTTCAATGCTGACAATTTCTCATACTTGGCGGAGATGTGAAGCGTTCACACTCGGAACGGCCAACACGAGCACACATATCGACTAACGACTGCGAGTTAAGAGTATTTGTGAAAAAAGAACGAAACGATTTTTGGTGTATTTGTACTCGTTAAGCGGTGACATAGTTAGTTAAGTTTGAGGACTGACCGTCACGTCAATATGTCGGCGTAACGCGACAATTTGTATGACATTTGTAATTTTTAGGATTTGATTTTTTGCTATTGTTGTAGTTGTTAAATATCATTTTTATGCCAATGATAGTCACAGCAATCATCGAAATATGTCATTTGTGCGGCGGAAAGAGAGAGAGAGAGAGAGAGAGGTAAGAAAAGAGTAGTGCCATAAAAGTGAATGTGCAAATGTGTGGTGGCACAGTGGAAGTTCAAGTGGCCTTGAAGTGTGTAAATGATACTTTCGAGTAGCTGAAAAATTGCGCTGTAAAGCAGTGTCTTGACGTTTTCAGCATTTTCAACGTCACTTTTTCACAATATTAAATTTCAAATAACTTTTTCGTACTTATCTGCTGCTCTTCTACAAAATTACTTATACGAGTATATAGAAGCCATATGTACATATGTATGTATATAGGATTTCCATAGTAAATATATAAAGGGACATACGCTTAGTTGCAGCATGAAGCTCAGTTGCAACATGAAGCAGTCTATGTAGGTGGATGCCTTGAGATGCGCCGGCGAATGTTTTAGTATAGAAGTTACTACTGGTTTGATGTGCTTGCTTGGAGCAAAGCTTGAAAGAACACAAAAATGCGCATTAGGGAGACAAAAATTTGGTTATGATAACGGAAATAAGTTCTAAATTTTTGATACTTTATAAATTATACATCTAAATGGTTATGATAACAGAGACCAGTTTTAATGTTTTCAGTATTTATAGACGAAGCCGATCCTAAAATAATATGCGATATGCCAAAATCTTTAATACAAATACAATTGTATTTCTTAACAGCGTTTCAAGTGCCATCGCTGGAGAAAATGGCGATGAAATAGTTTTTATTTTTATTTTTTAGAACCACCCTAATACAAAAAATTATATCCAATATATCCCTCAATCTGACTATAGCTTTTGATGATGATAATGAAATATTTAAAAAAAAAATTAAGAACCACCCTAATATAAAAATAAATTATGTATACATACATATGGTATATTCGGCAGTAGTGGCGTAGCTTTAGTAAATGACACTGAAAAAAAATGTATTCAATTTATTGTACACCACCCTAATACACAAATGTGAACACCGACATGTACACATACACTAGTTTCCAAAATTTTAATTTCCCAAAAACATTTAAAAACCACCCTAATACAAAAAAGATGCATATCTAATACAAACCTCAATCATGTCATAACTTCAGATGATGACACTGAAAAAATATTAGATTATATTATTTAACTTTTAAGGACCACCTTAAAAAAATAAAGTATGTTTATGTGATACATTCCTCACTCATGGCATAGCTTTGGAATATCGCACTGAAAAAAGTGTTTATAGGATTTTTTAAGAACCACCCTAATTAAAAAAAATATAGGCGCCTGTGTGCGGATCTTCAGGCAGAGAAATTTTAATACTTTTATAGCTTGAGTGATGTAATGGCGCTATTTATAACGGAAATACCGATAGCTTAGTTTATATGTTTTTTTTTTTTTAGAGTAGTGGGAGTCATACGCTCTGAAGGTAGTCAAATTGCACAATGTATCCTTTGCCAAACTTATTCCATTCTTCTTTGGCACCACGAACATAGGTCAATCGGGGCCGACAACACAATACTTCGCCAATTGCCTCTATCCTTTGTACATCCCTAGTCTACATCGTCTTTCATGCCATGTGGTACGGCCCAGCCAGCGCATTGGTTAGAAATTTATTCACTTAACTCTATTCAAGTCACAGTCGAGATCACACAGTTCGTTATTCCATCTTCGGTTCCATAGCGTGGTCGTCGTCCATGTTTTTCGCCATGCTGTATAATAGGACAGGAATGATAAGAGACCTGTAGAACGCAATTTTTGTTCGTCGTGAGAACGACTACCGATCCCAACTTTTGGCAAGACTTATTCTGCGCCTAATATCTAGCCTAAGATGGTTGCTGGATTTTATACTGGTTCCGAGATAAAAGAAGTCTTTCACTTTTTCAAATTTATGCAACCAACAGTTGTAGTTCCGAAGAGGTAGGGACTTTTTGTGCGTGGCCTCCACGTTCTTTGACTTGCCCTCGCATACCACAAAAGCAACTTCTTTCGTTTCTTCTTCTTGGATGGAAAGGATAGCGTTATTAAAGGCCTTTCATGTCAATCTCACCTGTGTACTGTAGTAAGATTGTTTTATTAGAGTCGATAACATCAATTCAGATTAGCGACCCGTTTCACTTTTTCCAACATTATATAGAAGAAAGCGCACGAGAGGAAATCATCCTATCTAATGCCTCGTCTAGTACCGGATGATTCAGAGAGGTCTTTCCCATTTCGACGGAGCTGATGGTCTCCGTCATTCTGCATAACCGTACGAGTTTTGCAGGGATCAAGACTGCTGAGCTGTATTTATTTTTAAACGACGACTATGTAAATGAAATAGTACTTGGAGTTCTCGAGAGAAAATAAATCAATCGACAGGAATTTGTCAACGTTTTTTATATTTAAAACTTCGTGAAATTCAAATGATGAATTTGGAACTAAAGCCATATAAAATGAGGTTGTTATAGGTCAGAGAAGACTATTTGCATTGTTACTGTGTAGTTTATTTTTACTTTTCCATCGCGCCAGCTCGGTCTTCATGGTGCTCTTTCTAAGCGTGCTATTCAACGCATAATTGCAAAATTCGAAAATTATTATAACCTCCACGATATTTTGCCACCTTCTCATTGAAGGAAAGTCGGTAATGAAGGAAATATCGCTACCGTTCATGCCAGTGTTGAGGCCAATTCGAATCAATGGGTTCAAAGTCGTTCTATAGAGTTTAGTTTCTCCGATGACAACATGGCGAATTTTACCGTTGGAATATGCTCTGCATCCGTATAAGATTGTGTTGCCACAAGAACTGAAGTCGACAGACCAGTTTAAGCGTCTTAGCTTTGCCGATTTCGAGCTGGAAATGATCGAAAAATCATCTTCTCAGATAAAGCCCATTTTTGGCTTAATAGCTTCGTCAACAAAACAAAATTGTCATTATTGGAGTGAATCAAACCCTCTTGTGGTTCAGGAAACGCAATTGGATCCCCAAAAATAGACTGTTTGATGTGTATCGTGGTACGACAGCATCATCGAGCTATATTTTTTATTTCGAAATGAGGCAAGAAATGCCCTTAGCGTCGATAGCTAGCGCTATAACACGATTTCGTCCTACTTTTTCCTGGAATGTTATTAAATCGAAGCGGACGATCATTATTTCCAATAAAACGCCATCGCTTGTTTCACGTCTTAACATGGACACATTGCCTGCAAAGCTTGGCGACTCGTTAATTTTGGAGGAATGGCAGTCAAGATCATGCGATTTAACAATTATTTTCTCTGGGATTGATAAATCAAAGGTCAATCAATCAGCAACGTTCGAGGAGCTGAATATATGCAAACGGAATCGTGATGGTCATTTAACTGACATTTTGTTCAAATCTCACAACAAACGGAACCCATTTTGATCTAATTTGAGTGTTTTATTTCATTTAATTTTAAAATCACGTTCTTAATGGTAGACCATTTATACTATATTCTATATAATACTCAACATACTCGTTAATATGATGTGTTAATTTCTTTTCACATAAATTTATCACGCAAATTTATGCTGGAGTCTCAATGTCTACAACTGATTTAAATATCAATAAACTATTTATAGGGTGTGCTTTTAGAGAAATAGAATTTTTCTACAGGAATTGCTGTCACGCTAACTGTCACAGCAAACATACAGGTATGAGTGTTGAGGCTTATGATGATGCCTATACCGTGATTAAATTACGATGCACTGGCAAATGCCGGTACAAAGGTTAAGATGCGTTGAAATTTTGTTACAAAGCAACTACTTTGTGCAATATACTTGTACTTATCTTTACAATTGGACTCAATAAGCTTTCAAGCACTCAGAACCAGTTAATGTGTTGTGTGGTCTGTATGCCGAAGTCAATAAAGGTTTTTTTTTCAAACAGAAGATAGAATCGTACCTTTTACTCTATAGCTCATGACGCTAGAGGCAAGCGCGTCAATATCAGTCATCCAGGATCTACATGTATGGTAACATTGTAGGAAATAAATGATGTAGAATCCTTGACTCATTCGCAATTTTTGGGCTCATGACTTACATCATATAACAAAAAAATATGCGGTAATACTTCTAGGTGAAGCCCCTGGGCCTACTACATAAACGTAAGGTAATATTTTAGGAAGTAAATGATGTTGAATCCTTGACTCATTTGCAATTTTCGTCTGGGTCTGAGATTCCAGATGTATGGATTTGATCTTCTTGTGAACCTTCGAAGCTAAAATGAACCTTAAGGGGGTATTCTGGTCTAGAAATTTAAAAAAATCGAAATTTTTTTTTTTATTTTCAAAGTTTAACTATTCAAGAATATGTGTACAAGAGGATTTTTCAAAATTCAAATTATTTTCGGAGATATAGGCATTTTTCTGACCCGGCATCCAAACTGGTTCGGCCGGAACTAATCGAACAAAAGACTTTACGCGAAACTTTAAACGCGTTTTTCTCAAAACTGACCTTTTCGGAAGGATACCCACGATTTCTTAGGTTCTACTGGACCGATTTACTTGAAATTTTTATAAAGTCTTCTTTATAGGCTTGTCTATGGTTGGAACTAGCCCCATCTCCAAATTTTTATTTTATTATTTTTAAAAAATTCGAAATAGTCAGAAAAAGCGATCCAAAAAAACTTTTTTTTTCAGGCAGTCGCTTTTTTGTGAAAAAAATTTTTCCCACTTTTCCGTAGTTCCGGCCATTGCGACATTATTCTAGATTAATAATCTTTTTTTTTGATTTCAGATAACTAGGAGGGTTGAAATCATGGGTATGGTCACGTGGAAATTTTTAGAGAACCCCCACTTCGTCAGCTCATAATTTTTGAAATTTTTTATTTTTTTTTCAGTTTTTAATTTTTTTCTGTCCTCTTCTAAAATTAACAAATAACTAATAAAAAATGGATAGTAAAAATATGAATTGCCTTTTTTTACGACACTTTAAAAATTACCTGAAATTCATGCTTCTAGACCAGAATACCCCCTTAAGTTGATAAGCGTACCCTGTAGAGACTATCGCTAAAGACTTTAAAGATTTTAAAATTTGCACGAATATGCTCTATAATGTAAGCCGGATGGTAGCGAACTGCTATAGGACAGTAACTAACGCATCTTTCATCTGAAAAACATATAAGTTGTTAGAGAAAGAGACGATGAAATTCCTCTTATGCATAAACTAACCTACACTAATGTTGCTTGGTTTCAAGATTGAGCTTTCAAGACAGATATGGTAAAGAACCGACGAAGGCTCATTTGCCTGATAATCAATTTTGATTACTTCGAAAATTGAACGGATTGGAATGAATCTAGTATATTTGGACCACAAACCATAGAACGGACGAAATTTTGTTAACTGAATGATATTAATAAAATTTTACCACTTAGCCACCTTGCTCTTGAGTTTTGACTATATAAGACTACGTTTTATCGGAGTACGGCAAGGTGAAGGTTGATGCACCTTAACCTGAGCTTGAAGTGAAGAGTTGAAAGCTCTATATGGAGCATGATTGGCGCGTTAAAGTAGACGAAGTGGTGCAAAATTTTACTGAGGGAATGGTCTTTCGAAGACACAGTTGCGAAGATGTTGACCATATGGTCGAGATTAATGTCAAACACAGAGTGAAATAACATTGTTTAACTAAGACAACCAAACTATCGACATTTTTTTCATACTTCCGTGTTTCATTTCGAACAAATTTCATACACTTAAAACAGCACCCTTTAAGTTTACGCACACATACTTATATATGTTCATGAATATTTAAATTTTTCTTTATGCGTTTTTATTTATTCATTTTTTATGCCAATGTATGTGTATGTATGTGTGCTGGCCCATTCACACCTAAGGACACCACAGAAGACACTCGCAATCGCCATTCATTGAACGAACATTTATTTATTGGATTTAATAAAAATTTATATTGACATCATTTAAAAGCATATTTTACCCAATTGATTAATTTGATTGCCCAGCATTTTGCATGCGCAATGGCAGCACCATTTGGCGGACAGACCGGCAAAAGCCAAGCAGCCAACGGACCAGCGAGCAATCGAACAGACGAGCAAAGCGATGGGAGCCGTTGGAATTGGGAGGAATTTTGCCATTGATTTTTGTTTGTGGCAATATGAGCAACGGTGGGAAGTAAGATAGAGGCATTCAAAAAGTATATGATAATAAATATGCTAGTAAGAAGAGGAAGACAATGCAATAATTTTCTTGAAAGATTTTGATTGCCAAAATTGGTGTGGGTTGTTGTTAGAGGCGAGCAAGGTCTGCTATTTTTTTTTTAATTTATTATTTAATTATTTTATGCACATACACACATACATAAATGCATATGTAGGTGGCTTGTAGCAACACAAGTATGCTTGTATGTTATTATGATTTTCCGGTAGTTTTGTGACATTTGTTGTCATGCGTATGTCCAATTAATGGCAGCGATTAAATTCAATTTACTTTAATTGGTATCGAAAAAGGCAAAATACAAAAGAAATTAATAATATACGCGCACATACACATACACAACCACCAGTATGCGGCCGCCGAAAATTATATTATTTCAACGCCAGCGGATGTTTAACCAAACCCTAAATGCAGCAGAAGAGGCGAAATGTTAAAATAAAAACAAAAAATACATAAAACCAAGCAGAACCAATGAAATAAAATGGAAAAATCGGAAAATGAAATTTGCTGCCCGAAGAGCGATCAATAATGTTAATGAAGCGTGAAATGTTAAGGCTCTCCCTGTGTCATTAAAAAAGCGTATAACAGTAAAACAATGACAAAAAACGAGTATGCTACAGTGGGTGGCCAAAGAAATACAAGTCCATAGTACGAGGTAGATGTGAAACGTGTAGGGTGCGGCTAAATGCAGTTGGAAACGGAAAGAAATTAAAGCAACTTAAATCGGCTTATGCTCTTAAGCAGAATTCGTATAAGTTATGCGAGACTCGACAGTGTTTTTTAAGGCAAGCAATAGTTTGTCATCAAGTCGTCAAAAAAAAAAAAGAAAAGGAAACACGCTTTTTCATTATCGACTGAGGCATCCAACTTTTAGTATTAAGTCTACTTAAGTTTGTACGCACGATTTCTGTAATTCTGAACAACTTAGTCGAAACTCGTCATTTTTTTCTATATTGTTATCGGACATATCCAATTAAAGCAAAATATGATTTGATGATGATGAAACTATAATACCCTTTACATACGCATTTCTTATTGCATTAAAAGGTATACTCTTTATCTTGATTTTGATTGGTCAATTTGTATGGCGGATATTGGCTATAGTGGTCCGATCAAAGAATTTATTCGAAGACTGTAGCGTTTTCTTGGATAATAATATATGCCAAATTTCGTGAAGATACCTCATTAAATAAAAAAGTTTTTCATACCAGAACTCGATTTTAATCGTTCAGCTTATATGATAGCTATATGCTCGAGTTCTCCGATATCGGTGGTTTCAAAAAATTACCAGCTTCTAGGGGAGAAAAAGACATGTAAAACTTTCAGGTCGATATCTTTAAAAGACAGGGACTAGTGAGCTTTTTCAATAACCTTTTTTTGACAGATAACCCGTGAGTCGTGTCAAGCTGTCATATTATTTTTGTTCAGTATTCTCTGACATAGCCTGGAAAGACTTACGCCTGAATAAGGTTTACAAATCATTCAATTTCATTACAAAAATCTCGTTCTGTGAAAAATGTCCTTCGCACGCTTCGCTCAACCTATGGTTATCATAATCGGCCTACTGAGCGCACGACGGGCTACACCATCACACATCTTGAGACTCAGCATTCATTATTGGATAATATTCGACCAAATAGACCGCGTCCAGCACGCAGTGAAGAAAATATAGCAGACGTGGCTGAGAATGTACAAGAAGACCGCAGAGAGTCGATACTGTGCCGTTCGCAGCAACTCGGACTGGCTTATGGAACGACTCATTTTACGTCGAGATCTTAAACTGAAAGCGTACAAATTAGAGCTTGTGCAAGAACTGAAACCGCTTTACCCTTCCCAAGCGACATGGCTTCGCTCTATGCGCTTTTGCAAAGTTTCAAGCAGATCCAACATTTTCGAGCTAACTTTGTTCAGCGGAGAGGCCCAGCTTGAGTTTTGGAAAAAAGTTTCGTCTTTTTTATAGTATGCTAACTACTACTACTAATTTAGCTAAGAGCCAATCTATATAATACAATATAATGGTTATCATTTTAAGGTTAGGTACGACTATATTATACCCCTCAACTCAAGATCCACAGTAATTAAAGTAATAATTTAGGAAAAGGTGGGTTCACTTTCTCTTAAAATGTAACATATTTAATTTGTAAGGAGAGGTAGGATCTTACGGGTCTGCAATGACAGCCAAACTGCCAGAATGGAGATTCTAAAGGTTTCAGTGGGTAGAGGTTAGTTTAGGTTAGTCTGCTAGCCTAGTAAGTCACACATACACAAGTTTTGGGCCTTAGCGTGGTCCGTTCAGTCACGAGGTCCGTGCCCTCACTATCAATACCTCTTCTAGTTACACATACCGTGGGCCACCAGATGCTTAAAACGTAGCCTTACTAATGTGAGCAATTACACAAGTGATCGTCTATTGTTTCCCTGTTGCCTTGCTCATAATATTTTCTGCAGTCTTTTCGATCTATTAGCCCCATTCAGCAGGCGTGTGCCATCACCAGACAGTGGCTTGGGAATATTCCGATCTTGTTACCACAGTGTTTTCTATCGAGTCCCAAAATGAATATTGTTTACTTCCGATCTACTGCTTTACACATGAATTTTTACTCTTGCAACCAAGTAGCTCTTTCCATCGTGTTTAACATGCTTCTTTCCAGACCGTCGTATAGACAAAGCACTTTTTCATGTTCATTGTTGATCACGTTTTCGGGTTTCAGTAGAACTACAAACAATTTCTTTGATCGTATACGGATATTGATCCAATTTAATCAAAAATCATCTAAACGTAAGATGAAAAATTGATCCGGCCTGTTTTTGATAAGATGCTAAGTGTAGGAAAAGCTTTATTTGGGACTGTCTCGTGTTCGAGAACAGCTTGCAAGATTTTTTTTAAGCTGCGCCAAAATTTCCATAGAAGCACTTTTTATTACGAGTACGGCAACACAAATAATATTACAGTACCCTTGGGTAACATCTTGCGCTTGGTTATAAATTCATGCGACATGAGAAAGTGTATTGCTTAATCTACGACGGATGAAAGCCGAAACCCAAATTCGGAAAATCATAAATAAGCAAATTGAAATATATTATTTGGGCAATATCAATCAACGGCGAGACGAACAGAAATTAAAAACCACTAACCAGAAGGCGGCCAGCAGACGGGCGTAGGCGTAGGTGTAAGTGTAGGCGTTGGTTAATCTTGGCTTACTGTCGTTAGAGAGGAAAAAAAATCATTTTTTCAAACAATTAAAAGAATGACAAGCCACATAAAACAATTGGAGCGCATTGAATGTGAGGGCACACTTCCGCTTAGGGCACATCTGGGACTGCCAATGTCTAGCCTACTGTCTAACAGTCTACAAAGCTTTTTATTTGGTTCACTGGCTCAGCGACGCTTCGGATGAAATGGCCTACTACCACTGCTGTTGAGCTAAATATTTATGACAATCGCTTTGAATACATAATGCGCACCTTTACGTGGCGGGGGGTTGAGGTGTCTGCACCCGGCTGTGCCGAACCATATCGATCGGATGTGGCGAAGCCAATCAAATCAATCACTCAAATAGTCATACAAATGGAAAACTTATGACAAAAATGTATAATATAGCTATTTAGAATGGCGTTGTCAGTGAAGCAGGGCTGAATTGAAGAAATCATTGAAATCGTAGTGGCCCAATATGGATAAAACTTCTTAAATTCCAGCACAGCAACAGTAGTACGCGCGTTTTACAAACAGAAACATGCATAAATATGTATGTATATAAGTATTTGTACAGTTGCTGAAATAAATATTCGGAAAGCTTGTAAAATTTTAGCTTATAAATTTTGACGTGGAACTCAATCCAAACAAAATTGAGGTTAGAAAAAATTATTAAAGTGGCTTCTCCTAAATATATTAAATAACTATATAAGCCTACTTGTGCTCTAACGATATAGGTTTAGTACAAAGAGGAAGCGAGTTTTTCCAGAAGTTTCATTGCCGTCCTTTTTATAAAAATCCCTGAAGAGCCCTGGGTTCATTAGTGTTGCTGATGTCTAACTTCGCAGCCAAAGTAAGCTATATAGTAAAGAAATAACATCCTAGTCGGCTAAGCCTGATATATGTAGGTTTGTAAAAAAATCAATCACTCTAACTATTTTATCTCCGTTGAGAATACAAAGGGGAAAAAATTGCAAATTAATAAAAGACTGGCTCAATATACCAAATTTAGGTGAGCAGAAATATCTTTTTTACCGATAAGACTCACTAGAAACAAATAAAATGTATTTAAGAAGCTCCACATTAAGGCTCATGGGTACTGTAAAGAAAGAGGTTTTGATCCCTAGGTACTTTTGTAAGGGATTCTAAATAGTATTGCATTGAAAGCAGCTTTGAATTTCACCACTGTAATATACCTATTCAGTAGTACCTCTGGATGAAGATCCAGATCTAGATGTATGGTAAACTTGTAGGAAGTAAATGATGTAGATTCCTTGACTCATTCGCAACTTTTAGGACCATGGACTGAATCATATAACAAAAACATATCCGCAATACCGCTGGATGAAGATCCAGGATCTACTACATAAACGTGCGGTAATATTTTAGGAAGTAAATGATGTAGAATCCTTGACTCATTCGCAATTTTCGTCTGGGTCTGAGATTCGAGATGTGTGGATTTGATCTACTTCTGATACTTCGAAGCTAAAAAGAACCTAAAGTTGATAAGTCTACTCTCTAGAGACTATCGCTAAAGACTGTACGATGTTAAAATTTGCACGAATAATCTCTATAATGTAAGCCGGATAGTAACGGACTGCTATCGGACAGTAACTACCGAGTCTTTCGTCTGAAAAACATATAAGTTGTTAGAGAAAGAGACGGTAAAACTCTTTTTATACATATACTAACCCACACTGATATTTCTAGGTTTCAAGATTGAGCTTTCAAGACCGATATGCTAAACGATTGATCCGAGGGCTCATTTACCTGTTGACTATTATGATTTCTTCGAAAAATTAATGGATTGGAATGAGTAATATACAAACTGAGTAATAAAAATCTAGGCAATGTTCTAAGCTGGGACCGTTTTTAGCACCGATCTCAAGATTGCTCAACTAAGGAAACTCTAAGTAAAAGACATGTGTATGAAATGGGGTAACAAATTGTGATCTCTTAAAACTAAGAGACATTCAAATTCAATGTTAATATGCGGTAAGGAACGCTTGTCTGAAAAGACCACAAGACACTTTAGGAAAGGATTTCTACATTTGTTATAGAAATTGTATAGCCGACTGTATTGTTCACTAATCTTAGTACCGGCTAAAGCCTATAGTCGCACATATTATTAGTGTTGCAAATCGTTAGTCTGGGCGTTTACGTAGCCTAGCTTGGGCCGCACACATAAAAACAACGCGCTTGAATGAGTGAGCGGTGGCGACACATTGCCTCTTGGATTAGGCAACACTGGCAATGAGTAACAAATATAAATATTCTTCGTCGTCGTCTCTGCTATTGCTATAATATAGCGCTTGCGGTTGGCTGTCGCCGCCGTTTGCCGATTTTGTCGTTTTCAACTCCTTAATAGGAAGTTTCATGGCATACATGTTTGACGTACACGAGCAATGGATTCTCACGATTGCTTGCCACACACACACCGCCGGCTCCAGCTCTAGCTCCAGCGCCAGCGCCAACAACTAGTTACAACAATTTCGTATATATTATAAACAATTAATACAATAAAATAAATAAACATTTTTTAATGCGCAAATGCCGTTGTCAGCAACAAAAACAATAAACAAAGCAACAACAAAGCCAGTTGTCGACGAAAACGAAACGACACGAGATAAATGTGTTTTCATTGGATTTTTCCTTATTTAAGCTTTGTTGTAGGTGAGCGAACTCCAACAACAGCGACAATCACTTGAAATTGTTTGCTAATTCAGATTTCCTTTTGTCGAAGACGTCGTTGACAACATCCTTGACTTAGTTTTGTGCGCCTGCGCAGTGAAACTATAATGACACAGTGAAGTTGACGCGTAGTTCCGAATGCTTATGAAATGGAATAGGTCGCGAAGGCATTACAAAGTGACTAGAGAATAGGAATTTGAAGAAATGCTGAATGTTATTACTTGTTGTTATTGGCTCTATGAACCGTTATGGGTTTTTTAACTTAGAAGTTGTGCCTTCTTCCTTTAGGAATTCGGGGTCGAACTGTATGCAAAAGTTCATTCGATGCCCGCATTATTCAAGTTCTTTTCAAATCTTGGCAAAACCATTAATCATTCTAATTCACATTTTATTAACTATTCTCAACATTCGAGCATGCTCTTGGCAAATCTTTCTAGATCTACTGATCTTCAGTAATGTCAGATGTAGGTTTAATTTCAGGTGAAGTATTCTTCATACAGGACGTCAACTTGATATCTAATTTTGACACTTAATCTTGTCACTTAATCTTGTCACTTAAGCACGAAGCTCTTAGATATCTCAGACGAGTCCTAGATAAGGTTGAACAGAAGCAAAGAACGTGTTGCAGCGTCTTTCTCATGCCTACTTCCCTGCATTTTCTGCATTTATTATCGTTACCTATGCCCATCCGACTCGGCCAGTAGACTGGGACCTGCCATTAGGCCAAAAACTAACCTGCAGTCCTTTCGAGACCATGTGAGTAAAAATCATGCATTTCTTCGGGGCTGCATGTTCTTAAAACATTTCTTCTCACCCCAACCCATCAGTCAGCACTTTTGGAAATTTTATTGTGTATCGTTTTAAGTTCCTTCCTTATTGCCTATGCTGTTACGGGAACTAGACGGATGACACTCGTGGCAATCTCACTACCCATTCCTTTTCCCGGCACAACCCAGTATATAAGCAGCCGTTTTCCGGCTGTAGCCAAGAGAGTTCTGAAAGTATATATTTTTTATCCTAAATCAGCGATGATTAACCGAACATAAAAGATTTGGTAATAAATTTTTGGACAATGTTAGGATCTCCAAACTTTCTACGGTTAAGTACCCAATGAGTAGATAAGACACTAAAAAAAGAGGGTGTGACGATTTTAAGTACGAAGATCTTTACAGATCTATTACGATATGAAGAGCGCTGGTTATTTCCCGTCGGATTGATGCCATTACATTTGGCATTGGACAGCCTTTTGACCTAAAATTGTACCGTAAAGGAAAACTAAGACTTTTAACGCCTCTTTAAAAATTCTAAACATATCTTGGTAGATATTTTGGCTTTATGGATCGTAACTATTCGCAAAAATAACGTCGAGCTGAGAGGAAACGGACAATGAGCCAAAAACAGAACTCATCTCAGTCATCTTCCTACTAATTCCAGCTTTGTCTGCCTGTAGTTTTTACCTGTTAGCGAAACTCTAAGACTCAGTTTGGTTAAGGTCAAAATTGTTTTCTTTCCACAAGATCAGTCGAGTGATGTACAAGATACAATTCAAGATATATTGTAGTGCTGAGTATTATTTCCGATCAAAATGAGCCAAGTTCATAAAAAAATGTAATAAACGATAGAAAATTGAAAACAAACATATGCATAACGAATTCCTATTTTGTACTACCAATTACACTGTCTACAATAGCTTCATTTACGCTTCATTTCAGATCTCCTCGACAAATTCATCAGTGCCAAATCCATAATGCACGATTATACGCCATTACTAGGCGGCAGCCAGCGCGCTGTGGACGATGGTAAATGCAGTAAAACGGGTAGCCGCAAGGAGAAATATGCGCTGCGTGAGCGCCAAAAGCGGCGGCTTGGTTTGGCGAGTGTGGTCGAAATGCCGAAACGTTCAAACCACAGAGGTAAGCTATAAACTCAATAATACGCCACCGCGCACATAGCTCTTCGGAAATGCTAAATCTCTATATTTATGTATGCATTTTTGTACATTGCAGATGATATGGAAACGGCCACAGGACAGCAGCGTACAGCAAGCAGCACAGCTTCCAAATCGAAAGCGCCGCCGCTCAGCAAATATCGACGGAAAACCGCCAATGCGCGCGAACGCACACGCATGCGTGAAATCAATACCGCATTCGAGAATTTGCGGCATTGTGTGCCGCCGAGCATAGCAGTCGAAGAGGCAGGACCGACCAATGAGAAACTAACGAAAATCACAACATTGCGTTTAGCCATGAAGTATATCGGTTTGCTAACAGAGGTGCTGCACAATCCCGACTTTAAAGGTGAATTGCCGTTCGACTTTTTATGTGCCAATGAGGAGGCAGTGATAAATCAACCCACAACCGTAAAGCCAACTATGAAAATGGAGCCCGAAATTGCTGTTACAGCATCAAAGAGCAACAAGGCAGCAAATAAAGCGACAGCGGCTCACAAAACGAAAAATGCTGCGCTGCCGAAGGCGCCAAAACGTTTGGGCAAGCGTAAAAAGAAAGATGTGAAATCCGCACCTGCCACACAGCCCAGTAAACGTAATACAAAGTCGGCGCAGTGTCGTATACCAACGCAATCAAGCCATACATCCTCGTCCATCTCCACCTCATCATTTGTTACCTGCAGTGGCGATTCACTCTCATCACACTCATCGAGCTTCCTCGATAGCATAACCAGTCCGAGTTATTCCAATAGTTTTGTGCCTGCTATGGCCGAACTTAACAATCTAACGCTCGAGTCAGATGGCGAGTCGCTCCATCTTTCGGATCCCTGCAACAGTCCTTTGCAAGATAAATACGACAGGCTCTTTGGTACTGGCGCTTTGAATACCCGCACGTCGGCGGAACAAACAATTTTAGGTGATATCGATACGCCGCTAGAGCTGAGCTTACAGTTCCTTGGCACAACACCTGGCTCACTGGACTTCTCTATGGAGCAGCCACCGACGACATGCATTAGTCCGCTTGTGGCTTTGGACTCATTCAATCCATTTAGCGATTTTCTGCATGAATATCCAGAACAAGCATCATTAGACTTATTTCTGACATAACACCACCGAAATCGGTGTAAACTATATCCCATCTTTTACTAGTATCTAACTTAGTTTGAATTTGCTTCTATTGCTCGTGTGAGCTTTATCACTATCATTTCACGTGGCCATCACTAGTATTTCACATTATTTCTCTTCTCTTTAATTTAATACTCGTTAATTATGTTAATTAAAAAAATATACATACATATAAATATATATATGATGCATTTAATCGAACTGTACTGAGAGAATGCGTGTTAAACTTACATACTTACTCGAATAACAAATGATCTGCAATAATGCATTACTCTTACGTCCCTATTTTATGGAGTTGACTGTACTTTTTAACTATTTTTTTTTAATTTTTTATGCTTTGTAAGAAATTAAGCTAACACTTTGAGATTGTTTTTATATAACTAGGAACGAGTTTTTTATTGTAAACATTTTTCTATGAAAATATTTATTTTTTATTATTAACAAAATATTCCCAATAATTGTTGATTTTTTATTAATTATGTATACACAATATATTAAAGCAGACAAAAACTGTCGCTATGTTTTAACACAGATACTAAGGTTTCAATAACAAATAAATGCAACAAAAAGACAACAACAAGAAGTTTGTGGACTTTTCATTAGTAAAGAGTGATCCATTTCAAGGTTCCATACTTTTTTAAAGAAGAAGCACAAAAAATTCAAATTCAATGGGAAATGTTCATTCGAAAGAACACTTAGCATATATTTTCGGAAGATCATCTCTTGGCACGACTTTCGCGTGATCTGTCAAAAAACGCTATTGGAAAATATTTCTCCACTTGAATCAACTGTTATACATATATTGACCATTGCGTTTTGACCACCTTTATGGATGAAAGCAAATGGTAATCGGAAGGAGCCAAGTCTAGGGGTAGCAGCTCTCAGCCAAGTGCTTTGATTGTATCCTGAACCAATTTTTCTTTGATCATTCTGGTAATTTTTCGAGCAATGCATAATTGAAATTGATAATTTGTTGCCTGCAGCGATTAGTATTAACAATTTCACCAGGTTTTTGAAGCTCCATGATATACCACACCCTTCTGATCCCATCAAATACAGACCGTGGTCTTCTTACCGAATAGATCTGTTTTTGTAATCGATGTTGAGGGTTGTCTCGGACTAACACATGATTTTCTCCATGGCGTTTTTCAACGCCAGTGATAATTCGATGCAAAACTGATTTTTTTTCCACAACTGTTTTTGTTTTCAATTTTCCCGTTATCTTTCATTCAATTCATGTGGCTTCGACTTTCCACGCTTTCGGTTCTTTCCTATAGCTTTCAAAAAGTGCGAAATTGTTTGTCATGCAACACTTAAGATTGCTATCACTTGCTTTAAACTCAAAGTATTATCTTTATCCAATATTGCATGCAGTTAGGTGTCTTCAAACTTTTTTGGTGGTCTTCCACGTTCCTCATTTCTCACATCAATATCATTGGCGCTCAACTGTTGAAACCATCTTTTGGATGTTGCTGTTGATAGAGCGTGATCACCATATGCCTCGATAAGCACTCGATGCGACTCTGCAGCACTTTTCTCCAAATGGAAATAAAAAATGAATGCTTTCCGCAAATCATCACGTTTTGGTAGAAACCAATTAAGTCTCGTTCACAAAATAAGACAACATCACATTTCATAAATTTAGCGCTGAAGGAAAATACGATATAAAATAGAAACTAAGTAGGTAGGAAGGTTGATTGGCTTTCTGACGACCAACCTAGGCCTTTCGGAAGCTCACTGTGAAACCACCGGTACTAAAACTCTCTCACTCTATTGTTTAGTCTCTAAACCACACCGTTCTTATGTCATATCTTTTGAAATTTAATAATCGGCGTGATGGCCCAGAGGCATATAAATTCCTTCTCATCCAGAGTCTAATTGAAGAGTATTGCCGCCTATTCTGACTAGTTCATCTGCTCCACAGTTACCAGGAATATCACTAGGTTCTGGAAATTTCGGGTTTATCGTGAAATAGGATGTTGGCTCGAGAAAGATATCAAGGTAATATTTCCATTCCAATTTTTATTATGCAAAATATTTATTTTTTATTTGTTGTTCTAGTTAATAAATGTTCTCACAAATTTTATTTAAAAGCCATATTTTTAAAATAAAATTAAGCAATAATATTTTCCATTTTTAATCCCAATAATCTAAGATTAAAATAATTTTTTTTTGAAATTAAAATTAAATTTTAATTAGGGTGTATATTGTATATTATTTTTGATCTCCCATGAGATAAGTCAAATTATGGTTATGTTATCAAATTTGCTTATTATTTACTAAAATAGATTGCAAATAAAATGTATTTAACAAAAAAAAATTAGAGTGTTTTCGTTAAAGTTTAAAAAGTTAAATTCGTAATAAAAAATAGAAAATTTAATTGGTGCCACAACTGAAAACCAATTTGGAAATAACTTTACAACAACTAAATACAATTTACTCGCATTTAATAAGGTCTAACAAAGTTTTTCTAATTAGTTATACTCGTATTTTGTAAATTAGACTCAAATTTACCATCTCAAAAGCTTTAGCACTTCGTTTTTCTAAGGTATAATTTTCCAAATATAAAATAAGTCTATTATGCTTAAAGCAAAATAAGAAAGAAATATCTAAGAACTCACTCTTTTCTAAATCTCGCACTAGAGACCTGCTCATATCTAACTGCTCTTTCGACTTAAGACTAAAACGTTTTTAGGGAAAAATATAATAAATTATAACGGATTGTCAAAAAAGTCTTGCGGTATTTTTATTGATTTTTTTTTTTTATTGAAATTGAAATGAATTTTTGATGACTCATGCCCAGCTCTTGACCGCTGCTACGGCTGCTACTATGCCGGTCTATTTCGACCAATTCAGCGATTTTATCGCAATTTTCGACGACAGGCCTTCCGGAGCGTGGCGCATCTTCGACCACCTCTACACAAGAACGAAAACGTTGAAACCATCGTTGTGCGGTGGAAATGGAAACTGTATCGGGTCCATAAACTGGACAAATTTTATTGGCGGCTTGAGATGCATTTTTGCTTTTATCGTAGTAGTACTGTGCCGTATTTTCTCTGTACTTTGTTTGTTTGCGACGCTATAACTCACGAACGACTTAAAAGAAACGACAATGAATCAAACACGTGTTAGCGCGTGAAATGAGCTTTCCAAAAAGCTATAGCAAAAAGGTTTAACATGACCCGATGCGACGAATAAAACTAGAACTACGCGCTTTCAGCGCCAACTAGCGAAAATACCGCAAGACTTTTTTGACAACCTATTATTTAAGTATATTTATATAAACAAGGCCTATTTTATCAATGGAAGCTGAGTGGTTGACCATGCAAGGCACTAAATGTAGCAAAAGTAAGACTTGAATCAAATTAAGGATTTAAATATATGCAAGAATTTTTATAAATAATGCTTACAACAAGCAATAAAGCAAGCTGTAATTGTCGTATATATCAGATTATCATATTAAATATATTGATATTTCATAAAATATATAGAAACTATATCATCATTAATAGAGCGATCATAACATGTAATATAAATAACCGACTTACCTGTATTTGTTGTAACTTTAGCTCCTCTGGTTGTTGCTAAACTCACAGCATTCAATTTTTTTTTCTCGCAAGCAGTCTTCACCGCACGAAGACGATTTAATGTGACGATATACATATTTATATATATTATATACATATATTGAATTTAATAACACTGAGAATTGCTATGGTGATTTTATTATTGATATCTTACACGAAAGGCCTTCCCCGCACGAAGGCACTATTAATTTTCTACCTATTTACAATTTAAACATTAACGAACCATTCTTTCCGACACTATTTAAGATGAAAATTAGTTATAAAATGTGCCTTTCCGCACAAAGGCAAACACATTTTCAGTGTTTTTATTATGTTTCTTTTAACCGTTTGTTAAGCACTTACTGCATTACAATATTCAAATTTACATCTTTCGATCATTATAGGTATAATTCGCTAATAATTTCCAAAGCCTTCAGCGCACGAAGTCATTCAATTTAGTCTTTTCAATTACAGGTATTCAATTTGTTAGAGAAAGCACTTATGCGCTACAGATTTTCAATGAAATCAATACAACACTATTTTCCTATTGAAGTCATCTCATTGCAGTACTGTCCATCACTTTATATAGATACCTACGTTACATTAAATACGTAAGTACATTCGAGGTCAAGACTCTTGCCAAAAAGATTGCAGATAAACGCTGACAGCCGGCACCAATGTTTTATTGCCTACAACTGGTCTTAATGCAGATAAGCTTAATTGTAAATGTTGAATAACATGTTCAGTTACCTTCCTAAAACACAGTATCCAACATCCGGAAGGAGTTTTAAACGTTTGGTGAAAATGTTATCGAGTGGCTTCCTCAACCGAAGCCAAACATGAATATAGTCAACATATACAACTCATCACATTATTGTTGCTTTTATGTATTAGCAACACATTATTTTTCACTATATTCAACAAAAAAACGCTCAATACAGTTCAAAATCAATTTAATTGCACATTTTCAATGGTGATAAAATTTAAAAGACTTTTAGCAGCCGGTTCTGACAGGAAACTGCATATTTGGCGCACAGCTACAGGGCTGCATGTAACACTAAGAAATACTACTGAAATATTTTTTTATATTTAAAAGAAATTATTTGAAGTTGCGTTATGCAAATGCTTAAAGATTTCATTAATATTTTTGAAATATAAATATAATATTTATTAAGCTTTTATTTTGTTTTTGTTGAAACTTTTCTAAAATTCACTGCAGAAGTGGCAACACAAAAATTTTTTACGCGCATCACAAAACCGGCAACGCTATGCATATCAGCTGTTTTGATGTTTTACACAATGCGGTTGCATGAATAAAAAAAACTGCAAATTGTTTGACATTAAGTGAATAATATTAAGCCGTAAGTTATAAGTGAAATTTGTGCTCCAACAGAAACTTCTTACAGTCATAATGGATATCGACAATACTCTACTGCTGCCGAATAGCGAGCACAAATCTGACATAAAGACTCCATTTCTAATTGGTGTGGCTGGTGGAACTGCCAGTGGAAAAGTGAGTATAGCTAAGGAGCTGAGAAACGCACGCAAATCTCCTTTATTTCCAGTTATATAGAAGTGCCTTTAAAGTATTGTGAAATAAATTGCTTATATATTTATACGCATAAGTTGGCGTTATAAGCATTTATATGCTCATATGTAAATATGTATTTGATAAGCGGCAAAAAAATTAAAGGAAATTTCTAGGAAGCACAATTATTCCAAGCATTTAGGGCTTGCAAATGTGTTTGTTTTAAATCTTATATTACACTTCACAAGTTTGGGCATTTCTGTTGAAATGAAATGTTTATATTTTAATTGTTTACTTGCAGTCGACAGTATGCAAAAAAATCATGATACAACTCGGCCAAGCCGACATGGATCAAGCGCAACGACAAGTAAAGTATTTATACAACCATATGGTGCTTCTGATTTATGTTATTTTAATAATTTTTTTTCATTGTTTCGTTTACGTAGGTTGTCTCCATAAGTCAAGACAGCTTCTATCGTGAGCTAACGCCCGCTGAGAAAGCCAAAGCGAAGAAGGGCCTCTTCAATTTCGATCATCCTGATGCATTCAATGAAAATTTAATGTATGATACGTTGCAGGAAATATTGAAGGGCAGAATAGTCAAAGTGCCCTGCTATGATTATCGCTCAAATTCGCTGTAAGTTTTCGTTTTTTTATTGCTCTTTTATTTTACTAAATATTTGTTATCTCTATGGCAGTGATCATGAAAATAAGCTTACTATATACCCGGCTGATGTTGTATTATTCGAGGGCATACTCGTATTTTATTTTCCTAAAATACGCGACCTCTTTCACATGAAACTCTTCGTTGATACGGATTCTGATACGCGTTTGGCGCGCCGAGGTAACACTCCTGCATAGATTACTAAAAATTAAAGCTTATCATAATATTTATATATAATATGTTTTGTGTATACAACTTTTTAGTGCCGCGTGATATCAACGAGCGTGGGCGTGATTTGGACGCAGTGCTGACTCAGTATATGACATTCGTCAAGCCTGCCTTTGAGGAGTTTTGCTCACCGGTAAGTAGTTTCTGGAAGCGCGTTCATTGACACGCAAAAATATGTATGCAGTTAATTTAATTTTTTTAATTCCTATAATTTTCATTTTTGTAGACTAAAAAATTCGCAGATGTTATAATACCGCGCGGTGCTGATAACACGGGTAAGTAATGTTTTATATTGTCTCGTTTTGTTGTTGTTGTTTTCGTTTTAAATTATTTTCTTATTTTTGCCATTTCTATTTATGTGACAATTGATAACACTCAGACTATGTACATATATATACATATGTATGTAAATGTAGCATTTAGTTGCGCTTCTTCGGTTGTTACTATGTTACTCCATAAAACGACTAAAAGATTATGTAGTTTGTTATTATGCTAATTTTAACCTATTTCTTAAAGGCTTTTATTAATATATTGCAAAAACAACATACACACTACAATTATACCAGGTTATCAACCAAAAAAAGTAAAGAAATAATTTATTTTTAAATTGATTGTTGTTGTATACGTATTTTTTTTTAATCTTTTGAAATTGCACTAAGCAAAAAGAAAGCTGTTATTGTAAAAAGAAAAAAAAAACATGTTTAGTGCTTGATTTCCAGTTTTCCGTTTTTTTGTTACTTGTTATATTTCTTACAGTTGCCATTGATCTCATTGTACATCATATCGGAGAAATTCTTAGACCCGGCGGCAGCACTAACAACCTAAATGCCTACTCGTCAGTGCACACAGCAATAAATAATACAGCTGACGGCATGGTGCGCGAACACTAGAATTAAATAGACAAACAATTAGGCAAACCAAAATAAACACAAATACATACATACATGTGTATACCTAATAATAAGATAGGATCAAAACGATTGGCAAATTAATTAGACGAGCAAATATTTACATACGAACACACATACATGCATACATACAGGCGCACAAGTTTCCATGTGTCGCGTTGTATAAACTCGAGAGTGTGCTAAGCACACTGTCTGCAACTTTGAAGTTGAAAAAAAAAAAAAAATTGCCGCACAATATAAAAAAAGGCTGCAAATTAATTAAACACTGCGCTGTCTTTCTTTTTGTAGTTTTTCATAGCATTAAGCATAACAGTAGCTCTTGGCAAAATATTTGTGAGCGTGTTAATTTCGCAGAAAATTAAATTAATTAAAATTTGTTGTGTATTTTGTGAAAATTTTCAGACTTAATTTTTTTTAATAAAATAACAAAATTTAAAAAATTCAAATTAGCAAAAATTAAATTTAGCAGTTTTTAACAAAATTAAAATAAGCAAATTTTGCAACATTTTAGTTTAAATTATTTATTAATTAATTAACAAAATTAAAATTCGCAAATTTTGTTAATCTGAATTCTTTTAATATTTCGTTAATTAATATTTAATTAATTAAATAATAAATACTTAAATGTAAGAATTTATTACTTGATTAAATCTTAATTTAATTAATAAAATTAAATTTTTTGTTTAATAAATTTAGCAAAATTTACTAATTTTAGGTTTGTTAATTAAGTAATAAATACTTAATTTATACTTACTTTAAATACTTAATTTATTACTGAATTAACAAAACGAAAATTAGTAAATTTTGCTGAATTTATTATTTTTTTAAAAAAATAATTTTAATTTTGTTAATTAAATTAAGATTTAATTAAGTAATAAACTATTAATATTAAGTATTTTTTACTTAATTAATTAAATTTTAATTTTAATTAAATTTTAATTTAATTAACGTAATTTTAACAAAATTTACGAATTTTAATTTAAGTAATAAATTAAGTATAAATTGAGTATTTATTATTTAATCAATTAAATTTTTATTTGGTACATTTAGCTAAATTTAATTTTGAAAAATTTTGTTGATTTTAGTTTTATCAAATAAATAATAAATATTTAAAATGAAAAATTTCTAACAAATTAAATTTAGCAAAATAATTTTAATTTTGTTAATTAAGTAATAAATAATTAAAATTAAAATACGTCTAAATTTGCATATATTAACTTTGTCAAAAACTATAAAATTTAATGTTTGCTAATTTTAATTTTTTTAATTTTTATTTTTTATTACTTAATTAATAAATTTAAAATTAAAATTTTGCAAAATTTTCTAATTTAATTTTGTTAAAATCTTTTGATTTAACTTTGTTCATTTTAATTCTGTGAATTAAGTAATATATAATAAATTGTTCAAAAACAGGATTGTGAATACAGGATAATAATCAAACATTTTTGATAAAAATTTAGTTTTTCAAATAAAAATCTTGAATTAAAAATAAAATTTTCAAATTAGATTTAATTCAAACATCTTGGATTAAAGATCACATTTTAATTTTTTTAATTAATTTAATTTCAAATTTTTAATTAAATTTTTAATTTCGGTTTTCATTTTTTAATTCCAACATCTTGGAAAAATTTTTACTTCCCAATTTTTAAATTACATTGGAACTAAAAATTTAAAATTTAATTAAAATTTGAACCATCACACTTTAAAAAAATCATGCATTTTTATTAAAGATTTTTAGAAATAAAAGCGCTCTTAAATCGTTTTGCCATTCATTAACCCAAATAAATACACGTACTCTCTAAGATAACCCTATGTTTTAACCATTTTAAGCGTATTTTAACAAACTTACTTTTCAAAGCATTTAAAACTAACTTAAATGTACTATTTTTTTATATGGTAAACATTATAACAATATATCAATATAATGCTTTCAAATGATGAAAATATTAAAAAAAAGTTTTAATAATTATTTTCTTAAAAATATGCTTCAAAATTATCTCGACATATTTTCTCTTAAATATACTTTCAATGTTATATTCTCGAACTTTTTGCACTTTGTAGGCGCAGTATCGATATTTTTATAGATACCAATATCTCTGAATTTACCTACTGAGTTATCATACATATCTGAGGGATATATAAACTACTAATATCTACTTTAAAAATACATATATATTAACATTATATGTGGAAAAAGCTTTTTCCACTTTTTCAATATTTTATTGCTATAACTGTAAAGCCTAAAATTCAAAAAGAGCTTAGAATTGCACTCCACAATTTTAGTTCCGCTTCAATAAAGTATTTATGTAGTATTAAAATGCAATTTATCTAGTTAATTCTTTATGCTACTATAACATTTTTGAACTTCTGGGGTAGTAGATAATAATTTGGCTATAAAAGATTTATGCGAAAAATGCGGCTTCTTTTTTGCGGGAAAATTTAAGCGTGTGACCACACTCTTTGTTCTAAAATTTAAGTTTCGTCGATGATTTTCCAAATAATTTTTCAGAAGAGGTTCAAACGAAATGTTACAGTCCTCTTCATTGAAGTAGAATTTTTAATTTCTTAAAATTAAAAAAAAAATATTTATTTATATTAATTAATTTAATTTATTTCGAAAAAAAAATTGGAATACTTTTTCAATAAAACCACAAGTAATGATTACTTTTTTCTCAACTAACTTCAGAAAATTATTAAATGATTAATTGGTAAAGCTGATAACTTATACATATTTTTAGTATGAAAAATAGATTTGAAAAAAATTGTTGTATACATTCAAAACATTTTTAAATATCCTATTATCATTTTTTTTAAATCAAAGTGTTTTTATTTTTTTTATAAAAAAACTAAAATTGTTTTTATATTTTTTATAGAAAAAAAATTTTTTAAGTTTTTTTTTATAAAAAACACTGTTTTTAAACTTTTTTATAAAAAAACTTAATTTTTTTACTAAAATTTGAAAAATTATTTATTTCATTTTATTTATGAAAAAAAAACTAAAATTTTTTTTATTTATGAAACAAAACTAATTTTTTTTTTATTTTTATAAAAAAAAAATAATTATTATAGTTTCCTTTTCATAAAAATATGTTTAGTGTTTTATTAGAATATACACAAAACTTAATTTTTTTTGTATAAAAAAATGTTAGAGTTAAAGAGAGAAAATATATATTTTTTTTAATTTTAATTAAAAATTTTTTTTATAGTTTTTAAGGAAATAATTAAAAACGCTTATATACATATTTTCTTTCTCTAACTCTAACATTGTTTTACAAAAAAAATGTTAGAATTTCTGTATATATTTTAATGAAAAGAAGCTTAACTGTTTTTTGTATATTTTTATAAAAAATATTAAATTTTTTGTGTTTTTGTACCAAAAGAAATAATAATTGTAGTTTCTTTTGAATAACAAATATTTTTTTTTTATTTTCTTATTAAAACAGTAAAAAATATTTTTACATACATACATATATTTTTGTGTATAAAAAAATTAAAATTGTTTATATACTTTTTATTGTTTTTTTTTTTTTAATAAAATAATTTATTATGGTTGTGTATTAATAAGAATGTTTTTATATATTTTTTATTAAAATTTTAAAAAATTAAAAATGTTTTTTATGGCTTTCTAGAAAACCAGAATCTTTTTATTGCTTTTTTTTTTTTTTTTTGAATAAAAATAATTTATTATGATTGTGTATTAAGAAGAATGTTTTTATATATTTTTATTAAAATTTTAAAAAATTAAAAATATGTTTTTATGGCTTTCTAGAAAACCAGAATCGAGGGCTTCATAATTTTTCGAATTTCAAAATATTATTTCTTTTTAAGCGAAAGTAAAATAGAGAAACAAATTTGTATTCTGTCTAAAATCAAAAGCAATTATAACTTGTTTTGTGGTTTTTAATAATAATTCACTAGAACATTGAAGCCCGTTTCCTGAACTTTTACTGAAACATTATAATTGAAGCTATAAAAAATATTTTACTTTGCTAAACAATGCAATAAAGCGGAAAGTTATGGTTAATTGTTATTTTTGTATAAATAAAATAAATTCAAAAACATTTTTCATCGTTAATTTTCTCAAGCTTCTATTTAAGGCTGTTGGTCAGCATTTTGCCTAAACTAATTAAAGCATTCGAAATAACGGGAAAAACGCATTTCTGCTAAAATCATTTTTTTTTTTTTTATTGAATGTTTATAATTTGTTTAATTTATGAATAAAAATGAAAAAAAAAAATATTTTTTAATTTAAAAATTTATTTTAAAAATTCAATTTTTTTAAAAACGTTATTTTGAGGTTAGGTTGTGCTACGAAACGAATGGGCAAATACCTGCTTTGCGTTGAGAATAATCGTCTTGTTTGTGTATACACATTCATAATTAGGAATTTATTTTTGCTGTAAAAAATTCCCAAAGTGACCATTTGCCTGACAGTCGGCTCTTCGTAAACGGAACTTGGTTTGATAACCGAAAAGAAACACCTGAGAGTAAAGAAACAGTTCCTAAAACCACAACAAAACCATGCTTAAGCATTACCGAAAATAAGTGTTGACGTGGCAACCATTAGTTGGTTATCAAACTCGCTTAACTGATCCCAATCGGTTATGGTAAGCTAGGTTGGATCAGTCACCAGTTGACTCATTAATATATAATTCTTTTTTATAAAACTTAGTCCATTTATAAATTTTAAATTTCATGTCAATGTAAAATTTGTTTTATTTTTTTTTCAATTTTGTTTTTAAAATTTTTTTATCTTATTTTTCTTGTTATGTAATTTTTTATACATAAAAAATAAGTTATTATAAAAAATATTATTTCAAAAATTTAATATTTAAAAAAAAAAAATTTTCAGATGTAATTTTTTATAAATAGTATTTGAAATGTTTGACTATGTATTCCTAAATCATTTTTTTCCGTTTGTAACTTTGTTTATTTCTTAATTTTTTTAATATTAAATTTGTTTTTAATTATTCTCAAAATTTTTTTCTTTTTTTTTAACTTAAATTCGTATTTTTTTTTTTGTATTTTATATATGTATATTTTTTAAGCATTCTCAATGATTTTTTCTTAATTTATCCCTTTTTTTGTATATTTTTTTAATTACTCTCAAAGATGTTTCCTTTTTTTTCTTAGAAATGTTAGACTATGTATTCCTAATTTTTTTTCTTTTGTATCCTTGTTTATTTCTTAATTTTTTAATATTAAATTTTTTTTTAATTCTCAAATTTTTTTTTTTGACTTAGATTCGTATTTTTATTATTTTTTTGTGTTTTATATATATTTTTTAAGCATTCTCAATGATTTTTTCTTAATTTATCCCCTTTTTTGTATAATTTTTTAATTACTCTCAAAGATTTTTCCTTTTTTTTTCTTAGAAATATTTGACTATGTATTCCTAATTTTTTTTCCGTTTGTATCTTTGTTTATTTCTTAACTTTTTTAACATTAAATTTTGTTTTAATTATTCTCAATTTTTTTTTTCTTTTTTTAACTTAAATTCTTATTTTTATTATTTTTTTGTTTTTTTTATATATTTTTTAAGCATTCTCAATGATTTTTTCTTAATTTATCCCCTTTTTTGTATATTTTTTTAATTACTCTCAAATATTTTTCCTTTTTTTCATAGATTCTTTTATTATTTTTTTTGTTATTTAAATTTTTTTATATTTATTTTTTTTTTTAGTATTCTGAAAGACCTTTTCGCATCATCAGCTTTTTTTTCTTTATAAGACTAAACCCCCTTTTTTTAAATTTACCGCCATTCAGCTAGCCAGCATTTAAAAAAGTAAATTTTAATGAAGTAACTAATTTATTTTTTAATTGTAGTGAACAGAAAATAACTATAAGTAGTTTGATAATAAGTAAAATAAACAAAATTGTATTATATATTAACACAAATTGTTGAAAAAAAACTAGTGTTCACCCATAACAGACATATTTTAAGAAAGCTATGCGGTCTCCATAAAATCCTTTACGAGGTAAGTCAACCGTTTCTACAAAGTATGTATGTGTTTATAGCTCATTCAAAATTTTATTTTCTTAGCTTTTTCGTAAAAACAAAAAAAAAACTTAAAAACGTTTACTACTAACTACTTAACATACAAAAAATTTTACACACATATTAAATAAACATAACACTTACATTTGTCTACCCGAATTCTCTTGCAGTGGCCATTGATCTGATTGTCCAGCATATAGCCGACTTTCTCAACAATCGTTCGCGTTACGGCTCGTCAACCAGCATCTCAACGAATTGCACGAACGTGGACCATGAGCATGGCAATTTCAACGGTATTGGATTTAGAGGTACTGCTACTGCTGCCAGTGGCGGCGGAGGTAGGCCGGCTACTGCCGATTGCACTGTGCGCTTAATACCGCCCCCACGTACTAACAACAACAAGCACACGAAAGTAAATAATGCTGTGTCCTATATAAGACCGCATTAATGCCGTTGCATATAGTTTTAACAAAAACAAAAACATTATTAACCAAAGTACGCTGCTGGCTACTAAAGAAGACAATGTGATAACATTTTTGCTTGAATTCTGCTCATTAACAAATCCAATCGATACTTTGTTGCTTTTAAAGCGAAAAAAATATTTGTTGTAAATTAATATGCACATACATATGTTGGTATAATCATACATATATTAATTATGTATAAATATTAATTATCTACATATATTAAATTATGTATAAAGTTACTTTATCAATTACAAAATATATTTATAAGCACGAAAATATATAATATTTAAATGTTTTAAAATACGCACGCTTTTGTTCAATCCACTGCATAAACAAAAACAAAAAATAATAATTATTGTTATACATTTCAATATACTTATTATATTATATGTATATACATTATATTATAGTATACGCAATTGTATTTTTGAGTGGAAAAAATATTTTAGAATTTTCTTCATGTTCTTCGCAAAAACCATACATTTATGCACTGATTTTTAAACACTTTCCGTAGTCAAAGATACCAGTTTTATATTCGTCAACGATTTTCTACAAAATGAATTTATTATATTTTTTAAAATTAAATCTAGAACTAAACGAAACTTTATCATAATCGAAGCTTCGGTTTTCTTAATTGAAATTCTAAATATTTTTTAATTTTAGTTTTGGAAGCTGTAAAAACTTTACAGCATACAATTTTATCGAAATGTTCCTTACAAGAATAATATACAATTTTTTATTAACTAAAGTTGTAAGCAAAAATTTTCAAAACCTTTTTTTGTTTTAAATTTTTTATTTGAAATATTTTAACCAATATACATTTTATTTTTTAAATAATATTTTTTTAATAACTAAAGCTATAAGCAAATTTTTTAATCAAAAATGTTACTTTTTATATTTTCTTCGGAAACAAAATCTTTTTTTTTGTTTCTTCAATTTTTTCTTTTCAATATTTTAACTAATCTACATTTTACTTTTTAAATATTATTTTTTTCTATTCACTTAAGTTATAAGTAAAATTTTTTTAAACCAAAATGTTATTTTTTCTATATTTTCTCCGGAAACAAAAACATTTTTTTGTGTTTCACATTTTTTTTTGTTCGGAATTTCTTAACTAACATATATTTTATTTTTTAAATATTATTTTTTCTATTAACTTAAGTTTATGCAACATTTTTAATCAAAAATATATTTTTTTGATATATTATTCGAAAAGTTTTATCTAATATATAAATTTTAAAATATAAATATTATTTTCTCTTTCCGTTTTTACCAACATTTTTTAAATTTATTTTTAAATATTTTAATCATAATATACATATATTTTACATATTTAAGTCTATTTTTCAATTACCTAATGACACATTTTTATTATTTTTTTAAATAAACATAATTTTTTGAGTTTCATAGCAATAAGTCCAGTAGTAATTGAAGTTATTTCAGAAAGTTTAGCCGTTATGTACAATTTTTTTTTGATCATAAGTAGGTTTTAAAATGACTTCGCACCATATAGTCCATATATTGATCGACGCCAGAGCGTCCGCGTCCATATCCTTTTTTTATTGGGCAGTAAAAATCCCCGCATTTTGCTGCTAGTTTCCGCTGCTAGCTATCTCTTTTCTATTAGATTTTCCGTGTTTAGTTGGCTCAGCTTGCATTCCAATGTTTTTTTTGTGCTTCTTTCCATCGATGGCACTTAAAAAAGGTATGGTTTGCCTCAACGAGTGATTCATCTCATGCAGCATTTTCTGTTTTTCCCATATTGTACAGGTATTTACGGAAATACCTGTGACCGAAGAGCGTCTGCATTGGGTAGCAGTTCGCCTAGTGTACCACACCTCCTTATCTATGATCAATTTGGCGATCCATCTTCCTTTGCGCTCTCTTATCTACCGATCCTGTCAGAGTTCAAGTGTTTGCTTTTTCGCCTATTGTCTTGACATGTGTGTTTCTATTCCGTCTTTCTTCCATATCCAGACTTTTATTCTCTCCTTTGCGAGTAGATCTATTAAAATAAAGCCGCTTATAACTAGCAAAGCTGATTCGGATACGTTGCGGTACGCCAAGGCGACTCTCAGGGTCTTTACACCTTAGCGAGAACTTTACGTCTATGTTCCCCGTTTAATGTATCAGCCTACATTCCGCTGCCATAAAATAGCATTGACTGTGTTGTGTCTCCTTCTACTTGTGAGCGACTTTCAGCCGTGCTCATTTTCTCTAAAGTAAAAGGTCTATTGCGAACACTCTGGTGGATCTCTTTCCAGATAGTGGGTTGGGAACATGGTGTTTACGATGTGCTTAATCGAAGCAGCACCTAACTCGGGTGGACTGTTTCGCCCATCTTGATGCTAGAGGGCTTTTATCTGTGCCCACAAGATAGGATATACATATATTCGTGATCGCTACCTGTGTAGTCTTCCAGCTGCCATTGCAAGGGTTTTGCAGCCCCTTGAATTTGTTGTCGGTGTGTTCCATTCCATGGCCTTGGCGTTTAAATCTCAATTGTTCCGCATCTGCTATGGCATCGAGCTTTATTTGGAAGTCTGTCATAGGATCAGGTAACAGCTAATTACCATTATACTTTCATTGCACCTTTCAGACGCTGGAATATAGACTGCGCTTCTGTTCCACGCAGGTGGAATTTTGTGGTCTTTCAGCTTTTTTCGCATCATATGCATATTCTTTGGTCTTTTTCTGTCGGCACTTTGGCATTCCCATTGCCAAATGATCGAAATTGAAATATGTGTAGCATTTTTTAACTTACTTCATGATCTTCATTCCGCTGCGCTACACACTATTTTTAAGTGGTCTTCTTTTAGTAGTTGCTGTGCGTATTTTCTCGCGGGTATTTGGAGCGTTGGTCTTCACTATTATTTTCTCATCTGCTTCCTCTAAAAGCCGGTTTACGGAGGTTATAACTTCTGATGCGGTGGTTAAGGGGTCGGGATCTTGGATCTCTATTATGGCTTTCTGTTTTAACTCGCTTACATACTCTATAGCGCGTTTGGGAAAAGCTGTCACTGGTATTGAGACATCAGCATGTTCATTGTATGCGTCTGAGGATAGGTTCGTGCGTCTTGTATCCCTTTCTGTCTTTATCCAATTTCAGCGCTGGCTGCCGATAGTATCAAAGTGCTCGTCTAGCTTTGATACCCCAGTTTTTACTTCGTTATATATAATTGATTTAAAGCTTTCTTTATATTTTTTCATAATTAAAAAAGTGGTTTAACATTCAATAAAATATTTAATCTTAATTCCTCCGAACTTCAAAAATTGTTTATGTTTGTTTTAAGCTTATTATAGTAAAAATTAAATTTAAGTATAAATCAAAACTATTATATAACCTTATGAAATTTGAGTTATTAGTTTTGGTATATGAATGTATCCAAAATTGTTATAACTTTATTAATTTAATGTTTTTTCGCTTTTCCATAAAAGATTTTATAACTTTTTTGCCACTTAAATTCTATCTTTTAATTTTTATTGTTTTCATCAAAGGAAAATAATTTTTTTTACTTTTGTTAACCAATTAATAGATTGTTAATTTCCATTGAAAAAAAAAAACAAACAAAAACAAAACAGACTTAATCTTAACCTTTCTTCATGATCTTAATCAAAATATTGTTTTGAAAGTACTGCCTTTTAATGAAAATATTTCTTCCACATTCTAATCTCAAAATTTTATTATTTCGAAATTTCTCATAATTTTCTCGCATCTTTAAAGCTGATTGTAAAAGACGTATAGTTTAATATGAAAAATATGTATATTTCTGGAAATTATGTTGAAATAATGAGTTTTTAAAAAAAAAATTTCAGAAAAGAATAATTATATTTTTGAAAAAAAAAATGCAAAAAATGATCGCATTGTAAAAAGCGTATAGTATAATATGGGAAATTTAATTTTTGAAATAATGTGAAAACAATAAATAACGATATTTTCAAAAAAAAAACATATTTAAAAAAATATTTAATTTTTTTTTGGAAAATAAAAAAAAATAATTATATCGCAATAAAAATAATATCGGGAAACGTTAGATTGGTTCATGACATTTACTTTTTGAAATAATTTGAAAACAATAAATAACGATATTTCGGCCGGAATAAAAAATGTTGTCTTCCAAAGCTGGAATAATTTCTGTAGACTTTAGACTTGACGTAGCCCCACAAAAAATAGTCTAAAGGCGTTAAATTGATCTTGGTGGCCAAAAATGCACTGTTTGGTGTGGTTTGTATGGTGGAATCATTGGACCGTATTTTTTCAAAGATGCTGTTGGAAAATGGCGATTATCGTTCGAAACAAACTTTTTGTTGCCAAAAATGGAAAAAAAACAAGATGGCGCTACATACACAGCTCGCGATTCTATGGCCATTTTGATATTTTCAAGAAAATGCGATTTAAAAAATTTTTTGTTTTTTTTTTTGGAAAATAATAAAAAAAAAAAAGTTTTATTTTCCGAATGGACCACCTAAGACGAAAATCTTCAAAAAGTAATGAAAAAATTTATTTTATTTGAAAAAATAATGAAAAAACTTTTTTTTGAAAAATAATGAAAAAAATTATATATTTGAAAAGTAATGACAAAATATATTTTTTTGAAAAATAATGACAAAAAAATTAAAAAAAGAAATTATTTTTTTGAAAATATGAAATAATTATTTTTTGAAAAATAATGAAAATAAAATTTTTAAAAACAATTTAAAAAATTATATTTTTAAAAAATAATGAAAAAAAAAATTTTGAAAAATAATAATTTATTAAAAATATTGTTTGCAAAATAATGAAAAAAAGATAATTATTTATTTGAAAAATATTTTTTTTAAATAATGAAAAAATTGTATATTTGAAAAGTAATGAAAAAACAAATTTTGAAAAATAATTTAAAAAATTATATTTTTGAAAAATAATGAAAACAAATTTTTGAAAAATAATTTTTGGAAAAATATTTTTCTTTTTTTAATATTTTTTTTTACAATTATAATATTTTTAAATTTTATTTAAAACTGTTTTCTGTCTACACAATATTCTTACTATAATGTTCACTTAAATGTCTTTACATATCATGAATATTATCTTTGCAACACTAATCATAAACAAATTAAATTTCAAATTATACAATAGATTGTTAAGAGTAAGTTTAAAATAAATATTTGTGGCAGGAAAACATAAGTTGAGAATGATTTTGCACTAAAAATTTTATTTTAAGATTTTTTTTTATTTGAAATGATTTTCTTTTTGCACTTTTGCTTCTTTATGTTTTAACAAACAATTTTTATTTTTGAGTTCAATCCATGATTTTATTTTACTAATATAATTTCTTGTTAAAGCAGCTAGCCTTTAAGATATGTATTCATGTAACGGTAAATTTTTGACAAAACAACAAACAGTTGAACTTCAATAACTCGAACTCTTGAATTGACAATATACATACATAAGTCAAATTTCATACAAATTTTCATCCTCAACTCGAAATTTTTTTGAGTATGATGCGAGTTAGGGAAGTTCAACTGTATTTGACTTAAGTAATTTTCTCATTGAGTACAAAAAATTTGGTCTTTCTTCAAGTCACCATAAAACAAATTTGTGCAGAAGTTGTTGAAAATTACAGCTCGCAACGAAAAAAAGACATAAGTCAATTTAAGTTGTTTTGTCAAAATACCACATTTTCGAAATTTAAAATTTTTTTTTAAATAAGTGTCTTCTAATTATTGTTACATATTATTTCTCATATTTCTCGTGCTGTGAAAAAAGATCCCGATTCATTCATGGCTATACGCCGTTATTCGTCGCTCTGCAACGAACTCAACATGAAGGATAATGTCTACTTCGGCAAGCATCAGAATATGACGCACCATTAGCAGAGTACGATCTGACTAAGGCAAAGTTAAAAGAGGCGATGATTAAGTTTACAAAAAATAAAAGTAATGCTAAAAAAAATTAAAATTATATATGTACGCGTGTATATATATATATTTATGAAAAGTTGCATTCGTTTATTTGAATTTTCGATTGTAGTTATAGAAATGTAATAAATCCATATTTTAATACAAAAAATCGATACATTTCCTTATTGTGTTTTGCATTTGTACATTGCATTCAATTTGGCGATGTCACCTTTGGAGAAACCGATCCGTTGGCCCATCAAGCTCGAATCACTCGTTTGTTTCTGGAAAAAAGAACGCTTTACTGTCTAAATATTCTGTTTCATGTGTTATTTATTATAATTTTCTGTAGATTTGAGAATTAATCAGACGATTTTTACGAAATAAATCTCGAACTGCATTTAAGAATACCCACCAAAGACATATTTGGGGAAATTTCGCAATGAGGGTAAATTTCTCGTTTAATTACCAACTCTACATTATTATTTCTGGATACTGCAGCCCAATTAGATTGCACAAGACCTTGAATATTTGAGAAACTTGAAAGCGCGGTTACCCTTGTAACAGTCTCTCTTCGACCTCTTCGCATTCATTGACACTTTGTGGTAGGAAAGCTACTTCGAAAAATCACTCAACTATTGACTCGTAATATTAAATAAATTCAATTATTGAAAAGCCATCCCGACTACATTTAGCATAGTAAGCTACCACTCAATAACTCACGCCAAAGTTCCGGAACTGCACTAGTACTTGGCGAAAAATAATTCCGACGTTTTAATTATCAAGCTCAGATTGGTTGATTAGAATGGACTGGACCTTAACACAAACATTTTTAGAAATACAGAGTTATGGAAATTATTTTGAGTTATTTTGAAAACAGGCGACTATTATTCTAAGAGCTACTCTATTTCGAGTGGAGTAACGCTAGGCTTGGTTCTAGGTCCCCTTCTATGGAACCTAACGTATGATAGAGTGCTAAGGAAACACTAAACAAAAACCGTTAAATTAATTGCATACGCAGACGATCTTATTGTGGGAGCAGTGGCTAAACAACTCGATGATCTCCGGAGCAAATGCAATGAGTGCATAAACTGTCCGCGCCAATGGTTCTCCTTAATGAGTTTAGAACTGGCTAAGTAAAAGACAGAAGTCTTGCACATAAGTACTAGAAAAGTGACGGACAGTATATCTCTCACCATAAAAGAGTGTACAGCCACAACTAAAGTACATATCTGGGAGCAATAATCGACTCAAGTCTCAAATTTAAGGATCACCTAGAATACACTGCAAGTGAAGCGAATAAAATCCTAAACGCCTTATCAAGAATGATGGCAAATAAAGCTGCGTGCGTTCCAGCCGGCGACTTTTACTCGCATAGGAAAAGAGATCGGTTGTGTTGTATGCAGCTTCAATAGGGATACAGTCGCTAGGCATAAAGATATACTATACTAGGTTAGGTTAGGTTTAGATCAAACAAATAAGCACAGTGAACAGGCTATCGGCCCTAAGAGTTATCAGTGCTTTCCGAACAATATCAAGTGACGCTGCTGATGTAATAGCCAGTATGATGCCCCTTGACATCCAGTATGACGAATACGAGCGGATATGCAAGTTAGGAGCCAAAAGAGAAGAGAGAGTCAAAAATTTAACACCTCACTCAACGGACGGTGGACCCACAGACTAATACGGTACACTCATGTGTCAGTCCACTGATAACCGGAAAGTTGTCAGCAAAGCGGCAGCTTTGATCATGACAAAACTGAGACATATAAAGCAGAGTAGGCGTCCGTCAATCCGTGGAGACTTAAATGCCATTAAGGTCGTTCTCTTCACTTTAACAGGCAAGGAAGTAAGAAATACTGGAAACTGTGAGTTGCAGTGTTGACTTATCACTTTATAAGCGCTATTTTGATGGCTTAAAAACGTCAACGGAGGACGTTCTGAAGAAAAGAAATAATAAAACCCAATCTAAGCACCACGCTCAATAATCCTTGCACACTTTAAGTCTATATCCAAATAAAATTCTGTATATAGAACGTATTAGTTGTCCAAAACTCCGCAAGAACCTTATTTTCCAAACAAAATTACGTCAACTTACCAATACCTCAATAGTTGGCTGGCCATTCTTCGAGAAACTTCTCTTCGAGTAATGCATAACACTTGCATAATCATATGGTACACCATAACTGTATAGCTCCGACGGAGAAGCCTTATCAAAATTGAATAACATGCCATTCTTAACATTCTGACGCAGCACCCGTATATAGCTATCGCGTTCGTGTCGATTGTGCTCATGTACGAAGCCGAGTGCGTGCATCAATTCATGCAGCGGCGTGCCGGGTTTACGGAAGCAAGAAACAGGCTGCAAATTCACAACCTGCTTGCCACCCAACCGTCCCACACTTCCCCAACAGCCGGTACTATCGCCTGTGATTACAACATAATCGCGCTCATTGGAGCGTGGTTTGAAGCGTATGCACGTTTTGTTGTGATACTCCTGGAAGGCATTGTCAATCACCGCCAATTCTTGCTGACTGAAACGCCCCTTTATCTCATAGGGTACAATGCCTCTCGGCCAACGTGCACTATATGCTGTGAGACCATTGCGGTATATGAGTTTTTGGCCATGCGGTATGAGCAGATCCCCCTCTAGGTAGGGACCGAGTTCCTCTGGATTCAGCATTTCGTACGCTTCGAGATTGGAGAGCTTTTCACCAGCCGCCTTGTCGGGGTGGCCGTATATGCGTTCACCGAAACGTGTTAGATCAATTAGACCCTGTTTTTCGATAAACGCAGTGGAGACATTTTGAACCGGTGTACCTTGCAGGTGTGTAGCGGAAAAAGTTAAAAGCGCGACTACGTAAAATATAAACATGACTGCGGAAGAGCTGATCGTAAGCTTGACTAACATTTAGCTTGCTGGCTTGAGCTTTTATAGTGGCGGAAGCCAACGCGCGGTTGATAAGAATGTCGCGGCCTTTCTAGTGGCTCACTGTGGCCTTTAGCAAAAAACCGTTATAATCATAAATTTTCAGGAACATTAAACCACCTTATTAACATGGGAATTACTCTAAAAATAATCTACTATATAGCATTGGAATTATAAGTAGGAAGAGTTTATGCATTGCCATACTTTAGGAAAGTTGAGTTCTAACGGGTATAATGTGATTATTCATTTGATGTTTCTAACCAAAAAAAGTAAAAACTGCATGGTGATTAGACTATACGTAAAGCCATTTAAGGACTTTGGGGTTCACAAGCATTGCCTTATGATCAATAACACAGTGATACAAAAAAGAATGAAGTCAAAATACATGGTTGTTATTTTACTTGTGGGTTTTATAGAGTAGCGCGAGAATTGAATTTTGGAATTTGCCAAAGACTCCAAAATCTACACCTTAAGCTTAAAACCCCGATTTTTCGTACTCTTGCGCACTATTAGCCCATATCTTAGCTATTGTACACGAAGACAGACGGAGTCGATTCGACGTCGTTCGCAGCAACTCGGACTGACGTTTGGAAGGACTTTTTTTAAATTAAAAGCGTACAAAATACAGCTTGTGCAAGAACTGAAGCCGCTGGACCTTCCCAGCAACATCGCTTCACTCTATGGGCTATGGGAAAGCTCCAAGAAGATCAGGCGTTTCCGAGCCAAATTTTGTTTAGCGTGAGGTCCGTTTCTGGCACAATGGAAATGTAAAGTAGCAAAATTGCCGCATTTGTGATGAAGAGCAACCTAAAGAGGGTCAAGAGCTGCCATTTCATCGTGAAAAAAACAATTTTTTAGTGGGGTTTGTTGGTGGAAATCATCGGTGCATACTTCTTCAAAATTGATGCCATCAATGTTGACCGTTATCACGACATGATAACCGACTATTTGTTGCCTGAAATTGAAACTACTGATCTCGGCGACATTTGGTTTCAACAAGACGGCGACACTTCCCACACATCGCATTAATCAATTGACTTATTGAGAGAACAATTCGTTGAGCAGATAATTTCACGTTTTGGGCCGGTCGATTGCCTCATGATCGTGAGATTTCACAATGTTAGACTTTTTCCTGTGGGGATATGTATAGTTTAAAGTCTGTGCGGACTGTGCGGCGGCTTCGGTGCAGGTCTTGGAGAAAATCATCACTCGTTTCATTCATCAGTTACCAGTCGAAATGCTCGAACGAGTCATTGAAAATTGGACTCAACGGATGAACCATCTGAGACGTAGTTGCGGTCAACATTTGAAAAAGATAATCTTCAAAAACTAAATGTCAATGTTCTTTCGATTGATAAGAAACATTATTCATTAAATTTAAAGTTTCTGTATTTTTTTCTTTAAAAACGAAGTGAACCTCCTTTTCCTCCTTTTATTTTCACGCACTATTTTATAAAAAACTAAATGAGTTCTCGCAAGCGGGTCTGGGGTTGAACCTAGAGAAAACGGATAGGCTTGTGTTCACAAGAAATTCCTCTATAGAGCTTCTCTTCTATAAATAAGACACAGCTTTCTCTTAAGAACCGCACCAAGTACCTTGGGGTAGTCTTGGACAGCCAACTATTGTGGAAGTACAACGTGGAAGAAAGAGTGAGCAAAGCCAGTATGCGTGTAGGCAGATGCTCGGTACAACCTGGGAACTCTCTCCCTCTCTCATGCAATGGTACCACACATCTATGGGTAGACCAATTCTGCTCTACGGTGCAGTAGTATGGTGGACAGGCGTACGGAAATCCACTTTCCGGAAGCCAATGGAAATGGTTCAGAGGCTCTGGCTGTGCAGGGAGCTTTAAGAACAACTCCAACGGCGGCATTTGAACTGATACTAACCACCTATAGATCTCTTCGCTGAAAACTGCGCACCAATCGGCGGAAAGAATACTGATTGCAGGAGAATTTACATATAGAACCTTCTGGCATAGCTCGGTGGGTAGTGACGTTTGGGCAAACTCCGACTACATGACCCCACTTTTCAACTGAGAAAGAAGGTTCAAAGTAAACATAGAAAAAGATGGCTGGCGTAAAGGTAAGTTTGCTATGCGCAACACTCTAAACACCTAAGCAGATGGCTCGAAAATGGACGTTGAAGTTGGTGCGGGAGTATACTGTACAGAGTTATGTCTAGTGTCAGGAGTTATTGCTGACAAACGACCTGAATTGCTGCCAAAAGTGATCCAAAACTGGACCTCTCAGCTGGAATTTATTCGAGTTTGCCAAGGCGATCATACCAGACATATCGGTCAGTTGAGAGTTATTTTCGAAAAAATATCCTTAAACCAATTATTTTAGATTATTTTCGTCAATGTGCGCTATATTTTAATGAAATCATGTTGACATGTTTCTTAAGCATACTGTGGCTTAGCGCTGAATATGAATGAACTCTATCTACACCTTGGCCTAAGTGAATCTATGATGTTTAACATAAGTTAATATAATTCAAATTTTTAATTCTTTCAATGAATTTAGCTTGCTTCTTTCAAAAGTCTTCATTAGTCGGGATTCCTCGCTTCATTTCGATTTTTCTTACAACAAACCGCGCCTGTAACATAACTAACGGTTAGTGTCAGCTTTAACTTTAATATTCCGATTTGAGTTTCACCATTTATTTCGCCACCACTGCACATCCGCCCCAACCAACTTGAATGCAGCAGTAAACAGCGACTTCCGTCGCGCGCAATCGATCAATCAACGCTAGCGCGGACACAAACCCTCAACTAACTACCATATCATACAGTTTGACAGTTGAAACACAATTGACTTAGCCAATTGTTTTTGCTCACATACCTGTTCAGCACACGCGCTCACCGCCGTCTTACCTGTATGCCGCGCTCATTTCCGCACGCTACCAGCAATGTGCGCGCACAATCGGTTTTTCCTTTCCAAGCGTGTGCGGTGATTTCTTGCCGGCTAACCAACATTACCTGTGCTAACTTTTGCATTTGCTCTTAGCCACACACTAACCGGCCTACTAAGTTACTGGCTAACTAGCAGCTAGCATTGTTAACAAAGCGAAACTTTGTTCGTGTTATCTCGTTTCCGTGTGGCAGAACGTGAGCGCCCGATTGTGTGTGCGCGCCGAATGTTGGTAGCCAGTTTGCGCTAGCCGCTGGCTGAGTGCAGCGCGACAACCTGTAACTTCAGTTACGCTTTGATTCTCGAACCTGTCGGACGTTGTGAACAAAAGTGCTCGTAAGTGAATTTACTGGTTAGATTGTGGCGGTTAGTGCGCGTTTGTGTGTGTGGTAGTGTAGTGCAGTGTAGCGCCTTGTTGTTGTAGCAATGCCAGTGAGCACACATATTGCAAATGAAATGGCTACATAGCGCTTTGGGCCAGTGCGAATGAAATGGCCATAAACGGAAAGGTGTAAATTTAATAAATGGAAAAATGAAAGAATGAAAATTTTCACTTCAAGTTTCAATGAGAAAAGTAAATGCATAATTCAATAAGTGTTTGGGAAAAAGTAAATGCATAATTGCTAGTATTGGAAAAATAAATAAGCTGGTGTAGAAAAGTGTTAAAAGATTCTGCAAAAGTGTTGAAGAATTGTTGGTAACGAAAAGTATTGCTTCGCGCAGCCCGGCAGTCCGTCATCGTTAACGAATTCGCTGGCACTTCTCTTGTTTTTGCTGCTGTTGTTGTGTTGTGAGGCGAAATAGGTTTTAAGACCAACTTAAAAAGCAATAGCAATAACAACAACAACACTGGCGCATAACAAAATTAAAACAACAACAATAATAAACCAGTTTACAGCGCCTGAATGCAATATTGCTTAGAAGTGTGTATGTATGAATCTAGTATATGTATGTACATATGTATATGTACATATGTAATTATGTACAAATGTGTGTAAATATATAATGGTAATAAACAACAATAGTAAATATTGAATTTTCAACTTTTTTTTTTCGTTGCCGTTCGTAAATTATTTTGTGTTTTAGTGCATTTTTACATTTAATTTTTACTCGCTCAATTTTATAACGAGTAGGCTCATTCATCACTTTAGAAATGTGTGTTCTTCAAGACTGACTTTTGTGTAATGCTGTCGTAAGCGAAATAATGGAAGTTGAAAAATTTAAAGCAAAATATAAAAATAATTAAATAAAAAACATAATAAAATTAAAATAAACAAAAATTAAAATTAAAAATATAAAGTGAAAAAAAAATTAAAATTAAAAATATAAAGTGAAAAAAAAATTAAAATAAAAATTTAAAATAAAACACAAATTAAAATAAAGTTAAAAAATTAAAATAAACAACAAATTAAAATAAAATTACGAAAAAATAAATAAAAAATCCCAAAAAATTAAATGCAATAAATAACAAAAGAAATAAAATTTATAACAACAACACCTACAACCGTTATCAACGTAGCAATAGTAAACGTGAAACAGTTGCAAAATTTAACAACAATAACAACAAAGCGCAACATGCGCTTCAAACCGAGCAATACAATTGCAGTAATTGGAATGCACACCGTTGCGTGCAGCAGCGCCGTCGACAGCAGCAGCGACAGCACTATGTCGACAACAACAAAAATCAACACAACAATGGCAACGGCAACGACAAGGGGGCAAAGGGCAAGTGACCAGCAACAAGGTTGCGCAAAATATGCGACACAGCGCGCTTGTGGTAGCAGCAGCGCGCAACGGAACTTCACTTGCGCAGCGGCTACGAAAGCGCAAACGCCGCGAACGGAATCCGCATACCGCCTGACAGCATCCTTCACGCCCCGTTGCCTGTTACTCGCGTTGCTGCTTTGTTTCACACACGGTAAGTTGCTGAATGATGAAGTGTTTCAGGTGTTTGTGGTGCTTATGGGTTATGCAATTTGTGGCATTTATAATAGTACTTGAGCCGTGGTTCGTTCAAGTTTTTCCAAAACCAAATTTCGGCGAAAATATCAATTTTCACCAAGGTGGGTATAATTAAAGCCAATTTCCACGGAACTTTTATAATTAAGAATTTCTTCGTGGTTTTACTATAGGCTTTTTTTCGAGCCATATTTATCAATTAACTGTGGTTTCTTTTAAGACTCTTCTATAAGTAACTATAATGGAAAAAATCCACCTAGTATGGGAGTCAAGTATTATTTTCATGTCTTTCTGGTACGAGATTAGCAGAAAAAGTATTTTGAATTTTTGCGGGTTATGTGTTTTCGATTTTCGGTTGATTTGTTGCGCACTCATAACCCTTTCTCATACTGACAAGGTCCCCATTTTGAATGTTTAGTTAATTTCCGACAGCTTTTTTTAGACGCGTTTTGATTCAATTGTTAATTTTTTACCAAAACAGCGTCGCGTGGACATTGCTCAGAAGATATTGGACTTAGTGCACGACGACCCAGATCTGCTCCAGAGAGTCGTGGCGGGGACGAATCATGGGTTTATGGTTAAGATGTGGACACCAAGGCTCTATTATCCCAATGGAAGCTACTGAATAAGCCAAGATCGAAAAAAAGCGCGCAAAGTTAGGTCGCATGGGAAGATTTTGCTAACAGTTTACTTCGAATGCAGGGGCGTCGTGCATCATGCGTTCTTGCCAAAAGGTCGTACGATCAACAAAGTATATTATCTGCAAGTTATGTGCAATTTGCGCGAAGAAATCCGCCTGAAATGCCCGGATTTGTGGAAAAATCACCGCATCGTTTCTTGTGATCGAATATTTGACCAAAAATAACACATTAATGGTGCCGCAGAAACCATTTTTCCACAGACCTGCTCCTTATGATTTTTTTTATTCCCTAAACAGAAGAGGCCCATTAAAAGACAAATCTACATATTCATGAATAAATAAACACTTTCCTAAGAAATACAAAATTCACGATGCTTTTGAATCAACCCCGTATAAGATCTCACAGAAAATTAGGTATGCGTGATATGTTTCTAGGCTCAAACTACAAGTATTGTTGTACTTGTATTGTCCGAACCATGCTTCTGGTACCCTGAACTAATTTACCATTTGCCACAAAGTTTGTAAACCCAGAAGTAAAATACTAGTATGTATATATTTAAATTATCTGCCCGACGAGCTGAGTCGATTTTACTATATACGTCTGTCTGTCCGTCTCTATATATGTAAAGTTGTCTCTCAGTTTGTGAGCTATTGATCTGAAAATTTTCACATTCTTTTATGGAAAACTACTTTTTAGATTGAAAGGTTGGCAATTGCCCGACATACATAGGTCGATCGTATTGAAAACAAATGTTTTTAATGTAGGTTTAGAGCTTGAATTGAACTCAAGCCCTGCTAAAAACTCAATATACATATTTAAGTGATTTTAGCTTCTTTAATGGTTGTCTTCCCATAAGTAAAGGCTTAGAACTTCTCCCTGGACTGCAACACGTAAGAATTTAACAAATCTAATTGCATTCTTAAAAGAGTACCGAATACCGAAGTCATAATGTTTTTAACTATTACACGTACAGTGTGTACGTTGATAGATAAAGCTCAAAGAACATAGCCTTAAAAATAAATGTTTTGCGACTTGTAAACTTCTTTCAACTTCTTTCCAAAACATAGGGTCAGAGATCCTAAGTGTGTAGCATTCGTAAAATGATGGTAGTCCATTTAAGAGCAGATCTGCGGAGATAGTATCAAATGTACTAACGTAAAGATTTGTAATACCTTGGAAGGAAGCCTTTAAGCTCGCTATTACACATTTTATTTACCTTTGAAGGCCATTCCATTTATGGTGTGTGTCCAAGCTGATAAATTTATTTTGTCTTCGGTAAGCCTGACGTGGTCAGTCACCTTATTGAGATATGAACTAACGAAATGTAGTCAAGCACCGAGCTCCTCCTTCATTGCAGGCGCCAGAAATTTTGTATTATCTCCTAACGCAGTTGGTTTGGCGCTTTTAATTTTGGTTAAAAATCGGGTTATGAGTCCTGCTGTTACCGAAACTAGGTATCGAACTCAAAATTCAACATATAGTGGTGAAATGCTTAAAAGAACACAGATAAAATGGCTTCCGTGTAGTACGGGGTCGTTCTCATTCCCATTTAGTTTACCTTTTCAACCACTTCTCTTATTTCTGCAAACAATACGCTAAGCTGAGGTGTTTAATTGCGCCGACTAACCGCTTTTTGAGATATCCACTTACACTTGCTATGTGCAGAATTTTTCGCCCAGACAGACGTCATTACATATTGTTGATTTTGCTTCATCCTTTGCTTTTGATTTGTTTATTTATTTGGCTTACGACCGCAGGTACATAAATCTATATGTATGCGCATAAATATGTATATATAAGTTCAATTACAAGCATTCGCATGCTAGACTCGTCTTGACGTGAGATCGTGTCTAGAAGTGGAACGTTCAGCGCTGCTGTCGAAGTGAAAGTGTTGTATTACCAAATGGTCTGTACGACGAGTAGGAATTTCTCTCGATTGGCGGGTTTTATTTCTGCTTTGTTTTGGCACGATCGGTAGCAAGTGAGGAAGAAGATCGACGGGCAGACGTTGCTACCCACCTATATGCTCCTTCTGTTTAGCACTTATTATTGCTGAAGAAAAAGTTGTTTTAATTAAAGCATCCAAGTATGTCAAGTAGGCGAGTTGTGGAAATTGCTCATTTCCACTTGTGATAATGAGAGAGGAGCCTTTCACTTGTTGAGTTGTTATTACTATATACATATATTTGCTGCCAATTGTAGATATGTATGTTGGCAGCTATTCTTCGATTGTTTTTGATGCTGATGCTGAAAGGAGATTTTCACTGAATGCAACTTTTTATGGCAAATTCAGTTTACAACAGATACTTTCCAATGCGCTTAGCCGTTTATGCCTACAGTAGTGTTTCTGGTTTTCGCCAAACTTGGGTGGAGAAGATAGTAGAATAAAGCTGGTCTTTCAGTTGATTTATTATTTTGTGAGAGATGCGCAAATGTCTTCTCAAAGGAAACTAATAGTAAGGAGTTGTCGACCAGTGCTACTAACAATATATATTTGCGACTAACTGAAGGTCCAAAAACCGAAGGGTTTTAATAAGATAAGTTGGAATTAGTACAGGTTTAACTTACTAGATTCTCGAGATCTTAGCTGTACCATAGTTACAGGTCTATACATAAGCTATAGAGCGTGCAGCAGAATTACTAGTTGGTGAGCTGAAAAGTTCGTAGACTGATACTTATATCGGACTATTAATATCAAATCCATATGATTTTTAATCACCCTTTACTTTTACAAGATACGTTTCCAAATCTAACAACTGTCGATCTTTTGACTTACGAGATATAGCACTTTGAGTCAAACACCTTGTGTTGGTTTACAAAAAATGGATCAAAAGGAATTTTGTGTGTTAAAACATCATTGATTTTTGGAGAGAAAAATACTGTTGAAGCCATGGTTGGGATTGATCAATACTATTTGGGCTATGCTCCAGCACTGTTCAAAAGTGGTTTGCATAGTTTGAATTAGGTGAAATGAGCATCGAGGACGATGAAGGCAGTGGGCGCCTTGAAGAGGCTATTACCGACAAAGGTATCAAAAATTTCCCAAAATTAATTTTGGATCCCCGTAAAGTTAAGTTGCTCGAGATAGCATGCACTGACCATGTACATCATGTAATTCATGAATATTTGAGTGTGAGAAAGCATCGTGCAAAGTAGATGCGGCGTGAGCTCACTTTCATCCAAAAATAACGACGAGTTGATGATTTGGAGCAGTGAGCAGTTGGAGATGTTCAAGCGTAATAAAAGCGAGTTTTTGCATCGATATGCAACAATGGATGAAACATGGCTCCATAATTTTACTCCGTAGTCCAATCGACAGTCATCCCAGTGGACTACACTCGTTCAACCCGCTTCAAAGCGTGGATAAATGCAACAGTGAGCTGGCAAGATTATGACGTCTGCATTTTGAGATGCGCATGAAACAATTTTTATTGACTACCTTGAAAGAGGAAGGACCATCAATAGCGACTATTAATTACATAGCGTTATTGGACCGTTTGAAGAATGAAATCGCAGAAAAACGGCTTCATTTGAAGAAAACAAAAGTGCTGTTTTGTCAAGACAGTGTACCGTGCCACAAATCGGTAAAAATGATGACAAAGATTCCTGAATAGGGTTTCGCATCCACCGTATTTTCCAGATCTGGTCCCCAGTGAGTATTTCCTGTCCTCAGACCTCAAGAGAATGCTCGCTGGAAAGAAATTTAGCAACAATGAACAAGTGATCGCCGAAACTGAGTATTATTTTTAAGCTTAAACTAACATAATCGAGAGCCTTGAAGATAACTAATAACTTTTCGATCAAATCTACCGAGATTGGATCAAATATGTTAAACGAAGGTGGTGCCAAAGTAGTAAAAACTTTGTAATACCTGCCTCCAATATCGTTATTACACCTTTTACTTTCTCTTTCTCTCTCCCCCGGAAAATATTGTTTGATCTCGTGAGACGAACTCATTGCATCATAAATTTCATAACTCAATTGCCCATTTGAAAAACGCAACTCTGCCCGTTACGTCAACAAAATTAGTTAACGGTACATATTTGCGGCTAATGACGGCCTTATCATTTACGCAGCTCACATATGGTACATATGTACATACATACATATGTATGTATTTCATTTTACATTTCACAAACGAATATCGATTTCTTGCTCGTCAATTCGTTTGTTTCACTTCTCTTCAATTAAATTTTTACACTTTACTACATTTCATTGCTATTGATGTCGCATGGCTGTTATGACGGCCTTTTCCGAACGATGACATGTGACTGTGATGCTATGAAACGCTATATGCGAGTTAAATGTGATGTGCAATACCGCTACAGATTTAAGTGCACGTGATTGTCTGTGTTCACACGATACCCTATTGGAAAATCTGTGCGAATCTACATCAATACCTTCCCATTGATTGGAAGTACGGAGCTTCTTTTGTTCTGTTGAAATCAAGTTAACAAAAGACGAGATTCTTCGTTTAAATTACATGCCAAATTTGAAAATGAATGCAGAAATACTCAAATACGTTTCCTGTTTAGAGTTCTTGTTTCAAAGTTATTTTAAGAAAATCAAAACAGAGACCAAGAACCTTCGTTGACAATTGCATTTACTCAATATAGTACCCGATCTCCGATATTAATTGGAATTGCGTTCTATACTGCCATTTTATTAAAATAAATTACCGTCCAAGTTCAGGTCTCCTATTTCCGATAAAATAAAACATTTGTTATGACAAATCGGTTCTATAGAATTAGTTTGAAATTGAATTAGAATAGAAAATTACCTTCAGAGAACAGAGAGATTAACACTTCGATGATCTGGCACCGACCTTTGGATTATTACGTTAATTATCGAAAGGCAGGAGGATATTGAAACGCCAGTAAAACTGACTGTGACGGAAAATAATGCACTCCTTTCTAAGCAGTTTCTGCTGGGATATTCTCGCGGAAACCAACCCTGCAGTCGCCTACTTAAAGTCGCTTCCTAAGAATATCAAGAGATCTTCCCTTGGCTGGCGCATTTGTAGACGAAGAGCTCGAGTTGCCCCGTGAATCAAAATTGATCCTTGCGCAACCTTGTTCTGTATACTGCAGTGAGTTAAACTCCTAACATCGAGCTCCACTCATCAACACCCGTCTCCCTATGGTCCGACGGTGCTGAAACAGCACGTCTCCTGGCCCTACCGTTAGTTAACTTCGACAACAACTAACCCGAACTTTACCATCCAAACGAAAACTAGATAACAGCTACAACAATGATTTGACACATATTGTATATGTAACTAGAATGGACTGGATTTTTTTAACCGGCCAAGGACTACCAAATTGACAGTATTCTTGAGTATTTATTTAGGGAACTTTTAGCATCTTTATTCTTAATTGGTAACTGCTTCCGATGTTTTGGATTAGTGCCACAAATTGATATTGAAAGCATCAAGTGAAAAAGTCTTCTTCTAATGGATTAGAAGTATTTCTTTTTCGTTTTTATCACCAGCTTGTATCACATCGGTATCCTTAAGAGTTAGCGCCAGCTTAATCTTCGGATCTCCTTAAAATTCATACAGACTAAATATCGATAAAAAGGTGTTCAGACTCTAAGAGACGATTTTTTAGGCCAAAATTTTCCGACAGGGAGCCTATATTATGGGGATATGTACATCTAGGGGGTGTATTAACAGTTTTCTTTTAACTTATTTGTTTGCTGTTTACTGTTTGACAAAAATAGTAAAATATGTTGTTGTAGAAATCACAGCTGTTGTAGTAGAATTAACAAATGCAGCGTGAAAATACTAATAAGCGTAAAAGCTGCGCTCATTAACTCTTAAGCGGGAGGTTTCGAGCTTGGTGCTGGACAATAACTAGGTATGTACATACGTATATATGGCTACATATACATATACCATATTATGTATTTTATGTAAATATAAAAGGCTATTTCTGACTGCTATTGTTAGCCTACGGGTTTGGTTTCGGCATCCAGTTCGCTTGGCGTAGAATTTATGGGCGTATTCACGTAGCGCTAGCTGACAGCAGCCATAAAAGCAACAGCACACTCATATTCATATATCATAGAAAGTTTTTTTACAAATGTTATTTTCGCAGTTCCATGTTTAAGCTAGATGTTTGTGTGTGTATGTGTTTGTTTGCACTTCCTTCATTTGTCGGCAATGCGTCATACGATCGGCGATACTGCTTGTTTAGACCGGTTTTCACTTAAAATTCATTAGAAGTCTCAGTGGATAACCATGCACATAGATACGAACACATTATTTAAGCATATACTGCTAATGGAGATACCTATATTTGTAGATATGTATGCAAGTACTTTGAACAGCTTCAGTTTCTATTGTACAATATGATTTATTATCCATTTCATACACTTACAAACATACATACATATGTACATATTTACCGATGAATGTTCGGTATTGTTATCTCGTGAATTTTGTAGGTTGGTAGTTGTTGTGAGCTTAATTAAAGGCTTCTTAGAACATTATATTCACTACAAACTACATAATAGTAACACAGTAATAAATTATGGAACATCTCGTTTAGATTTATGATCTTGAGACTTATGTACATACATATATGCGGCTTGTTATTAAGAGCTATCCGAGGAATAAAAGTATTTCCTTACAGACATGTAGACAACAGTACTTCAAATGTTCTGCCAGACCGTGGATTTGAGTTATTAATTTGATGGCCAATCTCGTTTTGGGCTCATTCACCGAACGTGCGACGCGTTTGATGGCCGTTCGGCTTCTATTCTTGAATGAGTTGATTTTTGTAGGTCGTATTAGATCCTTCTGCAAAGTCTTCCATAAAGTGGATGATAACGGATGGACACATTCGAGTCTTCATTGATACTCTGCTCCACAGCAGTCGTAGCGTCTTCGGTGCGCACTGTACGGTGTCTCGGAGGATGCGCATCATGCAGAGTTATCCACTGGAGCGATCCATGGTCGCTTGAATAACCGACTCTGCAGAGCGATTACGTCGACCGAATTATTGCGAAACTTTATTTAGGTAATAAATTTCCAGAATTTACAAACTTTGTTCCTGATGAAGTCTAGTCTTCATAAAAGGGCAAGCCTATTTAGTATAAAAATTAGTATAAATCAAGTAACAGGTGTCAAAATTAGTATTTTCTAAAAAAGCATAGCTTCATTGAAAACCGCACCTCTAAATTAAACAGCCTTGGATCACAGCGGATACATGAAATCTCAAATCTCAAAAATCGAGTTTTTCACACCAAATTGCCAACATGATTTTCACTTTTTGGCACTTGGTTGGGTGGTTAAAAAGGGAGGGCTTGAACGCCGAACCACAGATGACCACACTTAGGGCATTATTAGGTTCATTGAATTCCTGGGTGATAACCAAGTTATAGTTTTGTCGAGCCGCTCAGTGGTTTTGGTAAAAACTTTTCCATCCCAGCTGTTCAGTGTGTCTTAAGTTGGAGTATACGGAGCAGTAGATTATGTCCCTTCTCATCCGGCTGAAGGCTGAGTATTTGCGAAGATGATGATCGACTGCGCAGCTCTATGTTCCGCCGAATCAACTTGTAAGTATTAGGGTTGCCGCTACGGATAGCCTTACTTGCCGCTTGGCAATCCACTAGAATGTTTATGAAATTCCTGATTAGGGCAGAAACGCATTTGACACATTCTGTTATGCCCACAATTTCAGCCTGAAAGCCTGAAAGACTGAATTGTAGTCATTTAATTTGAATCTGCCTTCTGCGTATGTATTAGTACAGAAGTAGCAAGCTCCTGTTCCTGTTTCTTCTTTGATCCATCAGTGAATATGTAGATTTCACTGTTAGTACTGTCGATCACAGAACCATTGGTTCAATATTTTCTACTGGAGAATGAAAACGATGTGTTTTACTCTTTGTGGGTATCCTTTCTCGGTCATATTGACAGCTTAACCCGATTTCATTCACAATATCGGATATGATACCAAGTCCGTAGTGACGCCTAGCCTGGGTCCAAGGGCCTAAAATCATGAGCCGACTGACCACAAGAATTGCCTCATACCTCATTTGTATGTGTATTGGACGGATGTCGAGGATAACCTCCAGAGCCTTTTGGGTCTGTTTGGCTCTTAGCGCCGGCCCCAACCGAGCGAAAACCGACACTGAAAATTAGCTTTCAATGGAAGTTTTGAATACTCTAAAATCCATCAACGAATAAAAAACTTGTTTCCACTTGTTCATTGTGTGTGCCGGGTTTACATTCCTAACCATAAACGAAATTTGTAATGTTAAGAATTATAGATAGCAAAACGGCGTGAAGAGATTTTTAGTCCCTTTTGGTTCTTTTTGCTCTCTTATCTAGTGTCGGGCCACAATATTCAAACAATCTTCCTTCGCAATGGCTTTTAATTCTACATTTATGTAATGATAAAATATTGGAAAATTAATCTAAAGTTGTATGGATCTACACATCGACCTCATCTACCAGTGTGACAGATAGTTCATTGTTAGAACCCCTTAAAAATCTTTTCCAATGAGCACCATGTTTAGTAATATATAAGATAGCAATGGAAAGCTTTTAAACTCCTTTTTAAGAAGTGTTTCGAATGACCTCTCATCTCTTATCGTCTTTTGATGTTTTTGAAGTTCTTTGGATTGTTATACTTCAGAAATAAAGAAATTAGCTAAAGATTGCTCGACTCTAAAAGTCGTCTATAATTCGAATTAGGGAAAGAAAGATCCATTCTAATAAACAAAACAATATTGCAATAAAAAGTGCCATAAAAGAAGAGAATTCTTGAAGAGAATACGTGGATGACAAAAGTATTAGAATGGACCAGTAAATTAAATCGGCGATACGGAGAGAATAAGCCCTTGGCATTAACTAGACTACTTCTTCATGAATTGCTGGTGAACACCACCCAGTCAAACAAACCAAGGAGAGCTTTACAAATACTAATGTCTCCGCATATGAGGAATAATTATGCAAATTTGATGATATTATGAAAAAAAAACCTGATAGGTTTTGTTTAGTGTAAGAGACTTCAGGCTCTGAGTGTCGTTGTAACAGTTGATTATCTATGGTTATCTATGCAAGCAGGGAGGTCACGTGAGCGTTGACACAAGTTCTTATGAGAGATTATGTTCAGTGCCAGGTTCAGGCACGAATCAGGAGCTGGTGTGAATTATGACGACGTGCATTGAAAGTACTTGAAGACTTGCCAGGATTTTAACGACACGGAGGTGAGAAGAATACTAGCCTGCCTGCCATTTCGGTAAGATGTCACTCGAACCTGCTGAGAGGATAGAATACTGCCCTCACTAGCACTTTGTCTAACTAATTCGTTCCGGATTTCCAGCACTCCATAATCAGAATATTACTGACCTCGATTCTGATGTGAGCTTGCCCAAGATTTTCGTCGAAGTCTATGCATTTTTGGTGCTGCTCGCAGTATTCTTCCCTCGTCGCTTTGTTGCCTCCCTCTCGTGGATAGGTTCTCCCTCGGTCCAACCCCGGTGGGGGTTCATTGGACCCATGAGGCGTTTTGTGCCAAGCCCTCATCTCCTGCAGCTCTTAGTCGGAGGCTGCGTATTACTATTCGCAGCTAACCAACTAAGCACAGACCGTCCGCAATTCACCAACTGTGACCCCGGTAGTAGCCTGAGCTTAGCCTTACCCAGCTCAACCTTACCGTTTAGAATATAGCAATCGATGGCGTTCAATATATTAGTCAGTTCCAATATTAACAAAATGGATCGGCACGGAGCATCATTTTACAAAATATGTAATATGTCATAAAGGGTATATAACTTCCACACATTCTATAAAGAATCTCAAAAATTTTCCATGAGATCAAATTCAACATGTTTGAGATTATTTGTAACCCACATATTCTGACACACCCTCGAAAAAACATGTATGATAGATAAATGGATAAATGAAGCGCTGTCTGCTGCTTGGCTAAATCTAATTTTCTAATAAGTGGCTTCTAAAGAGCGTAACAATTTTTCATGTAACACAGGTATACATATGTATGTACATATGTATGCAATCAGGTACAAGCTGTGTCAATAAACGCGAACGCATATGGTGGATAGAGCTGCGCTACAAAGGGCGCTGAACCAAGGTTTCCACATTGTTTTCATTATGCTGCTTGTTGTTTTTTTCCAGTTGTAAACGCATTTTCTGCGCTTTGGTACCTTAAAATTTTTGTTGTAGATGCCTAGGTCTACCGCTGATTCATTTCCTGAAAATGCTAAGCAATTACAAACATACATACATACCACATATACAGTGTCTGTATGTAAACATCAGTCATTGTACCTAGTTGTTACCTGATCGTCAGTTCGCCTCGCAGCTCGCCAACCTTTGGAAAGACACACATACATACATACATACATATGTTATGTACTTTGCTTGGGACCGCGAAGCAGCGAATTGCCGAAAACAAAATGATAAAAACAGGTTTTGAACGCGTAGCATAAACAAAAGCCGCTCTTTGTCGCGTCATTCGACCCGAACGCCGTCGCGCCGCTCTTGCACATTCCATACGCACGACATGGTCGCGGCTATGAGCTTATAGCGGTTGTCTGAACGAAAGAGCCGATGAATCAAATGGCACAAATGCTGCGCCCGCATAACTTAGCGCGATCAACAACAACAACAAAAAAGTCAATGATAAAATGAAAACAAAAACTAAAATATGACAGATTCGTGTCGACTGCTTGCAGCGGATTGTGCAGACGCATACGAAATTTGGAGCAAATATTGTTGCTCATAAACGAGATATGCACGTGGGTATGTGCCAAGCATTTGCAGTTGGGTTATTTTTTTGTGGTGTTGCGGTTTTGAATAATGAGGTGCTCTCTGACTCCGGAAGTCACAATTTGGAGACTCCGTAAACAATATTCGGAATGTCTTGTACTGTTACTTTTGTAACCTCAAATGCACTCTAGCCTCCTTGTTAGAGTTTGCAAAGTGAGCCTAGTTCCAAAGTTTTTTATTCGAGCTTTTACAAAAAGTAACAGCACTTCAATCTTTATAGAGTCTTATTACAAAGCTAAAGGCTTCAGAGGTCTCGTGAAAACTTTTAATGGCTCCAAGGAATATCCATGACATTTAAAATTCATTTCTTATTGTATAAAAGACATTTATCTTGATTTTAAACGGTCAGTTTGAATAGCAACTATATGCTATAGCGATTCGATCGTAATAATTTGTTCGGAGATTATAGCGATGCCTAAGGTAATAATCCATGCCAGGATTTGTGAAGCTACATATCTTGTCAAATAAAAAAGTGTTCCCAACAAGAAGTTGAGTTTGATCGGCCGGTTTGGATGGTAGATACATGCCAAAGTAGTCCGATATCGGTGGTTCCAAGAAATTAGCAACTCCTTGGGGAGAAAAGAACGTGTGCAAAATTTAGGATGAATACTTCAAGCACTGGGGGACAAGTTCGTATATATGAAAACAGACACGGCTAACTAGACTCTAGCATTTCGACTGGTAACTGGGGAATGACACGCGTAATATTTTCCTCAAAGGCCTGGATCGAAACAGGATTGTCCGCATAGACTTTAGACTTGACATATATCCACAGAAAAAAGTCTAAAGGTGTGATATCACACGATCTTGATGGGTAATCGACGGGCCCAAAACATGAAATTATCAATAAATCAAGACGCAATATTTTCTTCACTGCGTACTGGACTTGGACTATTCGGTCCAATAATTATTCAATAATAACTGCTGGGTCTCAAGATGGATGATGCTGTGGTAAAAACAATCCTACGGTCCTAGTCCAACTTGTAAACGTTGACAGCTTGACAACGACTCACGCGTGATCTGTCATAAAAAGGCTATTGAAAAAAGCATCTCCACTTGGATCACCCGTCACCTTGCGGAATCCTTAATATATGGATCCCACTTAATGCGATCTTTTAAAATCTACGTTTTTTAATTGAAACCGGTTTAGTTGTGTATTTTTACGTTCCATATTTTACGATTCCAACAAAACTGATTCGAAGTCCTTGATTGCGAGAGTTCCCAAAACGTCGCTTTATGAAATACATGGCGTTTGCCAGGCAAGCTCAATGACTTTCCGACGCATTTAAGAGAATAATATTAAATATTTGGAAAGTAACCGCCACTGCACTAACAACATTGATGAACGTAACGTTATGTTAGAGGCAGAATGTAAGGCAAGGTATGCGGAGAATCCTCTACGGAATCTCTACTGTGTCCTGAAACGAGACTGTGACCAAACCTCTGTCTAAAAGATTAGGAATGTAAAGGACTGTATGGGTGGGAACTGGTCAAGTAAGCTTGTGGAAAACGAAGTCGCCACAGAGTCTCTGAGCATTCTCAGTCAGTTCTACGAACTGAAGTATCCGTTATTCTCGGTGTGATATGCACTTAATTGAAACATCAATTAAAACTCAATTTGGCAATAATAAAGCTTTTTATTTAAAAAATATATATGTATGTTTAAAAGTGCATATTGAATGAATGAGTAACAATAAATTGTATTGCGTGTCACAATGCGAAATCGTAGGTTGCAACAAGCGCTACTTTCTAATCAGATGTTCACACGCATTGCATGTCGAGTTTATTTATTCGGCGGAATGCAATTGCATTGCAAGCAACAAATTTCGTCTGATACATAGGTATATGTATATATTTTGTATGTATATGCGCTAAAATGTATATAAATATATATTTATTTACAAAGTAAATTGAAATCCCAAATACTTTCAACTCATCAAACCATTCATTTGGTACAATGAAACCCATACATATCACTGTTCACTGAACATGAAACAAACTAAATCACTACATATTCATCAAAATGTACAAAGTTGTAAACCTACATACATACATACATAGTATATACCTATAAAAACTAGAGTTTCTTATACCATCCACAGAGTATACTAAGTTTGGTACAAACTTAGTCGATTGGTCGATCGTAGTGTGACCAGCTGAGATACCATATGTTTTTGAGATCTCGCACCGAAATATTGCACATGCCCTTTACTTTCTAAGAGTATACTAATTTTACGGAACCAACGATATCGGACCTCTACAGAATACATATCAAGGATGATCCATTTCGATGTTCCCTATTTTTTTTTTTAAGAAAAAACACAGAAACTTTAAATTTAATGGGGAATGTTTAGTACCATTTGAAAGAACATTATTTGGCATTAATTTTTTAAAGAATATCTCTTTCAAATGTTGGCCGCGGCTACGTCTCAGCTGGTGCATCCGTTGAGTCCAATTTTCTATGAATCATTTGAGCATTTGGGCTGGTAACTGGGGAATCAGACGCGTGACTTCGTTCCAAGGTCTGATTCAAAGTCGGATTGTCCGCATAGACTTTAGATTTTACATATCCCCACAGGGAAAAGTCTAACAGTGTGATAATACACGATCCCGGTGGTCAATCGACCATTGATTAATGCGATTTGTGAGGAGTGGCGCCGTCTTGTTAAATCCAAATGTCGTTGAGATCACGAGAGCCACGTGGTCCGATAACGCTCAAAATTTACGTTTTTTTTAAAGAAATATGGACGATGACTCCACTCCATCGGCCCAAAAACAACACTAAACCATTGTTTCTTCTGGATTAAATGGCAGCTCTTGAATCTCTTCAGGTTGCTCTTCATCCCAAATGTGGCAATTATGCTTGTTTAAATACCCATTGCGCCAGAAATGGGCCTTATCGCTAAACAAAATTTGGCTCAATAGCTTCGGATCTTCTTGGAACTTTTCAAGAACCCATGTACCGAAACGATGTCACTTGGGATGATCAAGCGGCTTCAGTTCTTGCACATGCTGATTTTTGTACGCTTTCAATATAAAATCTCGTCGTAAAATGCGCCAAGTTGTCACATACGTCAGTCCGAGCTCCGAATCGACTCTCCACGGTCTTTGTGTACATTCTCAGCCACGGCTGCTATATTTTCTGCACTGCGTGGTGGATGTGGTCTGTTCGGTCGAATATGATCCAGTAATGAATGCTGGGTTTCAAGATCAGTGACGGTGTTGTGAATAGTATGCTCAGTAAGACGATTATGTTGACCATAATTTGAGCGAAGCGCGCGAAACACATTCTTTACAGAACGTGAATTTTCGTAGTAAAGTTGAACGATTTGAAAACGTTGTTTAGGCGTAAGTCTTGTCATGATGAAATGCCAAACATTATTGAGCAGAAATAACATGATAGCTTAACACGACTCGCGCGTAATCTGTCAAAAAAGGCGATTGAAAGCAGTACGTCTACTTGGGTGACCCGTTAAAGTGTATAGCTGCTATACAAACCGAACTATAAAAAACAACTTCTTGAAGGGAAAACGTTTATATTTGCCAAAATTTATCAAAACTTATTGTTAAAGGAGAGACTACAATCTCTAAGCTAATTGTCCAGATTGTACCAGTGTAACATATAGTACATCGATACTCGATTGATCGGTTGTTTCGGGGTCGTAAGCATAGATCCAAGTCTCATCGCCAGTTATAATGCGTTTCATGACACCCTGGTAGTCGGAAAGCATCGTTTCACACACTTCAACGCGACGCCTTTTCAAAAATTCAATGTTTTCGGTACCAGTCGAGATTTAACGCGCTTGAGGCCCAAAACATCCTTCAAAATGGTATTGGCTGAGCCTTTCGATATGCCAACTTCATCAGCAAGGTCTCTAATTGTTAATCGACGGTTTTTCAACACAAAATCTTTGATTTGTTGAACGTGAGCTTCGTCGGTTGAGGTTGATGGTCGCCCTGGACGCTCTTCGTCTTCGACACGTTCACGGCCGGCTTGGAACTCACTATACCACTTGTAAACATTTTTTTTTGACATAGCCTCATCACCAAAGGCTCTCTGCACCATCCTCAACGTATCCGCAGCAGAAAATTGATTCCGTAAACAAAATTTAATGCAAATTCTTTGCTCAACAAATTTCGACATCGCAAAAAACGAAAAACTCACTTTTAGCAGCTCACAAAACGACACGTATCTCAAACACTAATTAATATTTTGACATGAAATTTGACATAAATGTGACTGACAGTACTACCAACCTAAAAAAAAAAAAAAATAATTCTCCAAATCCTTCGACGCGCGCAGTTTATATTCAAATGTCACCTTATTTTTTGGGCACAGTAGTATAACTTTTAAGCGATAAGGAATGCACTTGTTAAGGGTATATAGCTTCGATGCAACCTAAGTTATCGTTTTTTCATGTTTTGTATTGTTATTAATAATATAATGTTCATAGACTTTTTATTTTTATTTTCATTTAATTTTTTTTGTTTCTTTTTTATTTTAATTTATTTAATTTTTCTAATTTTGCTTTATTTTATCATCCCGTTTGTGTTAATATTTCTGCTGAGTTTGCTATTTCTACACATTCGTGTTATTTGCACTAGCTTAAATGGCTTGGCTTACTTTTACAAAAGTGCAGTTGATGTTTTAAGTTCCCAACACAAATTATGCAAATTTTTAAAGCACAGTTACGAAAACATTTTGTATTGCGTTATTATATAAGTTTTTATAGTGCATATTGCCAAAAAAAAATCATTAACATCTACTTGAATGCACACACCGTTAAAGTAAAAGTTGGTTACTTCACAATGATTTTATTTTTGAATGGCACAATACTTTAGTATCGAAAGTTCACACCAAAAATAATGGCTTTTTGAGTTTTTGATTTATGGAGGCTTGAATTATGGCACTCTGTGTTAGCTTAATTTCGGCTGATAATGCTTTCGGGTGACAAAGGTGTACGAAACCTTACAAAAACCAGTCAAAGATACTAAATGCGAGTACGCACAGTATGGAGAGAGGCTTTACACTTTAGAAAAAACACAAAAAAAAACTTACAGTAGCTCCAAGCGAAACTCGTACACCTCCTAAAATATTTGGTTTTATTTAAAATACGAGAAATTACTATTGCAATAAAAATTTATATGTTTTATAACGTATTGGGTAATTTTTGACAAAAACAAATTTTTGAATAATCTTTTACTTATAAAAATAAAAATACGTTATCTTATAAGTCTTCATTTTCAATGCAAAAGCCAAACTCGTACATTTTTAATTTAACAAGCAACACTATTTCCACGCACATCTAACTTCAAGTAATTTTTAAAGTGTTATTCGGGGAAGTCCCAAATAACAAGGTTCATTGGAAAATTTTGAATATCGCGTCATTTATCGAAAAAGGATAATAAAAAAAGTGAAATGGGCAGACAAAAAGGACAAACCAGTGTTGAAGTGCGGGAACTAATAATTCGTCATTACGAAAACCAAAAATCGCTTCGGGAAATATCTGAAATTGTAGATGAAGCCGATCGACTGTTCAGTACATCATTAAACGGTACAAGAGAGATAAAACTGTGAAAAATAGATCGAAAGTTGCAAATAACAAAATTTTCTCTGCTAGTGATGAACAGTATATTCTACGCCAAGTCAAAAAAGATCCATTTATAAACTGCCCAAACTGTAACAATCGCCGAAAATGATTTGGGGAAAAAGTGTTGCACAAACCATAAGAAATTTACTGAATAAGGCTGATTATAAGGGAAGAAGAGCAAGGCGAAAGCCTATTATTTCAACGAACGTAATCAAAAAGCAAGACTATGATTTGCAAAGGAACATCAATCAAAGGATTTCTCGTTTTGGAAAAACGTGCTATTTACAGATGAAAGCAAGTTTAATCTTTTCGGTTCGGACGGTAGACTTCTTGCCAAAAATATGAAGCCCACAGTAAAGCACTTGGCGGATCGGCAATGGTGTGGAGATCATTATCTGCACAGGGACCTGGAGAATTGCATTTCATTGACATTATGAATCACGCTTGTATCTGAACATTTTAAAAGAAAAATTGCCACTTTGTAAAGAAAAACTGGGCCTTGTCAAGGATTTGCATTTTTACCAGGACAATGACCCAAAGCATAAGGCTTATAATGTGCGGTCGTGGTTGCTTTATAATTGTCCGCATGTCATCGATTTTTAAACCCCATTGAGAACTTGTAGAGCTATCTCGATACGAAAGTCACCAGCGTACAATAAGTTCAAAGGACGAGTTGAAGAGGATCCTCCATTGAATGGCAAAAAATTGAACCCAGTTTGTGAAAAGCTTGTTAAAAGTCTAAATAGATTACAAATGGTTATCAAAAACAAAGGAATGCATACAAAGGAATATTTATATTAACATTACTTTTACTTTTATATAATGTACGAGTTTCACTTTGGCATTGAATTACATGCTATTTTACTTTTTTACCTCACTTAAAGTGTATTTGAATTAAACATTTAAATTAGAGTATTTTGTTTTTGTTACGTAGTAATATACTAATAAAATATGCAAAAGTTTTTTTGGAAGCGCTTATTTTATTTATGATTTTTGGGAATTTAATAATTTTTTTTTACTTGTACGAGTTTTTGGAGCTACTGTAAGTGAGTTGAAAATTTTAAATTGAGTTCGTTCTTTATTAGATTTATCCGAATATAATATAATCGTATAGCGCCCACTCGAATTGGTTATTTAGATTTTAAATTTACGAACTGTTCTTCAATGAAATCTGAAAAGTAATGTTTCTTGAAGGTCAAGGAATAATAAACATATTTTTAAATATTTTTCAAGCAATAATTTCAAACTCAGACATGAAAAAACATAGTTACACTATGCTGTTTATTAGAAAGGACAAATAACGAAACTATAATAAAATTTTAAAATTAAGAATGACTATTGTTTTTGTCTCGTAAACTAAAACATATGACAAATATTTGGTATATTTTTTGAAATAACGCCAAAATTCCATAACTGAAGTTCCATAATTCTAAAAGATCGAATAATTACTTTGCTTCCACTACTAGTATTCCAGTAGAGGTCTTCTAAGCTGAAGTGAACACACAAAAGTCGTCTGTCACCTTGATTTTCAAGGATACTATCGTCTCTCCCGGAATCTGTTTGATCGTGTGAAACCAAATCGTAATACACTGATTATAGCGACCCTCCAACTTTTCGACATCATTTCTGTAGTACACTTTGTCCTTTGCTTAGAAATAGAAATCACTTTCGGCGATCACCCATTCATTCGACGAAAAATTCTTCTCAGCGAGCATTCTTTTGAGATCTAATGATAGGAAATAGTCGCCGGTGGCCAGATCTGGAGAATACGGTAGATGCAGAAACAATTCAAATTTTGAATTCGATTCAAAGATTTTTGCACAGAGCTTTTTCATACCCAAATATTCGTGAGTGATATGATGTACACTTTCAGTTCATATGGTTAGAGTGACCGCTTTCTCGAACAACTTCACTTTACGGTCATCCAAAATTATTTTGTGCACTTCTTTGATAATTACGTCGGTAACAACCTTTTTGCGCAACTTCACCGTCTTCGGTACTCATTTCACCACGATTAAACTAAACGTATCAATCCTTGGGGGTTGATTTTTCCTAGTCTTTACTTCAACTGCATTTTACCTCTTCAAAAAGCAATATTTTAGCAACACGCGTAATTCTTTTTTGTGAATTTTTTCACAATAACAAAAGTTGCTTCTCTCAAAATGATACAGTTCACAAACTAATGTTCCAAGAATTGTCAAATTTATACACGCATGAAGGTTAGGGCTAACTAAAAATCGTATGGATATAATTCTGGTACAGATATCTATATGTCAACCCATTGACTTTTCAATTGATCTGTGGATCTTTATTTCTTAATAGCAGTTTTCAGTTCCCGGTACAGAACAGTGTGCAGGTAACTATTTAAAATCACTGGTATATTTTAGTTCTGCCAGTAGTGTGTTCTATTCGCCAACGTACGGATAACGAACCTTATTGGTTAGGGAAAAATGGAAAAGTGGGGGACAGCCAGGTCTGTGAGTGATATGGTGTGTTGTAAAAAGTTCATACTAAAACACTGCATTACTTTTTATTTTACAATCCAGTCATATTTTTCTTCTGAAACATACTTATTCAACACCTTTTTTGTAACATTTCTAGAATACCAAGTTGATACATTGCCACAATTAACTGACGTAAACATATTTCGGATTAAAAAAGTAAACGGGTTTAAAATTAATTGAGTGAGGAGAAAACGATTTTATTAATTACCCAACGTTTCTACGTAATATATCTTGTAGTAGAAACATTGAACCTAATTGAACTTTTCTCTGAAATTAGTTGCAATGCATTCGGCTATTAAACCGTTAATTAGGTGTTTTGTTGAATACAAGGGTTGCCAAAAGCACTGGATATTATGGGTACTCTGAAGTTGTCTCATTGAAAATTGTGTTAATTGGTATAATAGTTAGTTCAGAGAAATATTAAAATGATCAGTCATCAATGCAATAGGGTTCGTTGGAAAAACGAAGCCAAGAACATTTCCGAAAACGGAAGGGCATTGCTATTTATACAAATATACATATGAAATAGCAATGGCTTATGAAAAGATATGACTCTAGGAATCTCCACTGCCACGCATAACCCAACTTATACAAGTAGGATTAATGTTTAAAATTTGATCAAATATTTAGCGGATCATCTCTTTCCTCTTCTATTTGAGGACTGTATAGGTCAACCACCATATTTGCCAGATTTGTATTTGAAACTGAAAAATCGGAATTCTGAAAAATATTTTTCGATTCTGTTTGCGACGTTATCTAAATGAACAAGTCTTGATCATCTCTGATCATGAGTGTATGTCGTAGTCACATACTCAGCTAACTAGACTATTATGGTATATGAAGTAGACCAGGAACCGGACATATGTTCTTTCATCGGCATATGCTCCAAAATGTCTCATGTCTCCCAATATCTTTCGAAACAAATCTTCGGATCTCCGTTTAAATGGGACAAATGAAAACCAACGAATATACAGAGTCCGGCACTCGAAGTGTAACCAGACCGTTCGCACTGGTATCAGCTGTATATAAATTTGCTGAATGACAGTTCGGAGTATTGTTCACAAGTGTACAAAAGCAATCGCAAAACGCCATGGAGGTGGTCATCAAAAGACTGCAACGTCACGTGAGATGGTTCGGAAAGTGAAGAAGCGACTTGAGCGAAATCCACGACGAAGTGCCAATCAAATGGCTGAAGAACTGAAAATATCCGACCACAGCATCCGACGCATATTGAAAAATGAGCTCAAGGTCAAGCCTTACAAGTTCCAAAAGGCCCATGATCTCACACCGAAGCAGCAACAAGTAAGACTTGAGAGAGCGAAGCAGTTGCTTCGCTTGGCCGAACATTGTGTTTTCTGACGAAAAAATTTTTCCAACTGAGCAATTCGTAAACTCTCAAAACGATAAGGTTTACTTGACCGACCGTTCATACGAAAATCTAAGTAATCGGTTGGCCACCAGGAGGCAGCACCCGCCACAAATCCAATTGTTTTCATTGAGCCTGGTGTCAAAGTAAATGCGACATATTATCGGGAAAGTGTTCTGGAGGCTGCTTTGAAGCCGTGGGCAAACAAACATTTCGGTTGCAAACCATGGACGTTTCAACAAGACTCAGCACCGTCTCACAAAGCGCGAGTGAACCAAGAATGGCTGAAAAACAACGTTCCAAACTTCATTACGACCACACAATGGCTATCGAATTCACCAGATGCGAATCCAATGAATTATTCTCTCTGGGCCATTTTGGTGAGCAAGGTCTTAAGTAAAAAATAGTCCTATCTCGAGATGCTGAAGAAAGCCATTGTCCGTGAGTGGGCCAAAATACCGGCAAGTCATATTCGGGCAGCTTGCGATTCGTTTTTTGACCATCTCAAGGCCATAGTTAAGGCAAAAGGTGGTCATATCCAGCAAAAGTGAATTGGTCCTGAAGTTATGATTATTTTCACACATTTTGTACTTTAAAATATATAAAAATAATTTTCCAAACCGAATTTATGGCGTTTTCAATTAGTTATTGGAGTGCCGGAGCCTGTAAGTTTCCCTGTGTTAACATTTTCATAACATTTGTTCGATAACAGATATTATTTGTTTCTAGATTTATAAAATAGGTCGGTGGTATGACATTTGAGTCGATTTAAGGGGTCCATTTTATATTAAAGTCACGGTTACATTTCGTTACATTGTCTATGGGCCTATAATTGTCTAAACTGTTTTTTGTTTTTTAGTTCGCAAAATAAAGATTAAAGCAATTCGAAATACCAGATGAACACAAGCCGTTCTTCCAACCCAGAGAAGGTCTATCTTTCTTTCTTAAAAAAAAATATACTGGAAGTGAATGAATAGACTTTTTGGAACTCCAAATTATTTGTATTTACCGTTAGCAATGTGGATTTAAAATAAATTAAATTACCAAAAAGCTTTTCCCGGACAGTGTTAGACTCTCGTAAGCAATTTCAAAGCTTCACGTTGAATAACGATTTTTTTCATTGAGCTTTATCAGCCACCAGGGGTACCTCTCAACCCATTCATTGTGGTATATATTCAAACTTAAAACTATATTATACTTGTACTTAATACAAATCTTTAGTACTTATACTCGTCATTCCTTTGACATATACATTTTTGAAGCTACCCTCGTAAAACCACAAATTAAACCATAATTTATTACTCTCCATCTTTCGCACTTTCGAAAATTTAAATTAGCTGCAACTAATTACATTAAAACATTTTTAGATCAAACAGCAAATTAGCCAAGAACAATGCAGCTTCCACCAATTATTAGAAGCATTGAGATTAAGCTCACAGCTTCGTTACGAAAAAGTGTTAAAGAAGAAAGGGAAGAATGTGCATTAGGCTGTTGACTTTCCCAGAACAAGTTATGAGTTATAAATGCATACTAATGTATTTCGAAAGATGTTACTATGCATATTAGGGTGGTGCTGAGTTTTGTCACTTTCTTTCTCTCCAAGAACCGTTTCACCGTCGTCGAAATCGGATCACTATATGGTATGGAGCATAGAGCTGCCATACAGAAGGATCGAAATCAAGTGCCTGTTAGGAAAACTTGTTCATTTAATGAGATATCTTCACGAAATTTGGCATGACGTATTATCTGAGGGAATAATGCAATCTCCAAAGAAATTGTTCAGATGGGATCCCTTTAGTATATAGCTGCCATACAAACAGAACGGTCTGAATCAACTGTTTAAATGGAAAACTTGTTCATTTTAAGAGATATTTCCACCAAATTTGGCATGGTTTATTATCCGAGACAATAATGAATCTCTGAAGAAATTGTTTAGATCGAATCACTATAGCATAAAGCTATCATACAAACAGACGAATATTTTGAATTTGTGAAGGGTTTTATAATTCTTGTTTTGATTTGAGATTGAGTGCAAGCGAGACTAATACAATTGATAATGATTGATTTTAAGGACCACCTTAATGTAATTTTTTATTTAATGGTAGTTATAAATTTGCCTTGCTCTACATTTTCTTATTAAGAATGCATGCTATATTTTCCCTTCAAATATACTATATGTATATATAATATGAAAATATATACATACATTGTTATATACATATGTTTTATACATACATACACCCTTGCATATATGCACTCGTGTGCCACTTTCAATAATTTTCCCAACATTCTAATTGTTCTAGACCTTCCGTCGGCGTCAAAGCTGGTAAATGTAATATAATACACAATAAATATATACTTTATGTATATATGTATATATATATTCATTTGTAAATATGCATATGTATGTACATCTGATAAGCGGTACTTCACTTTAGTCTTAAGTTTCTCAATGTTATCGCATAGTTACTTATATCATAATCGAATTCTTTTCGAATGTTATCAGAGTTTTCTTTTTTGGTATACCAAAAGTTGTAATATGAGTAAGACCTTTTCAAGTGCAAAGCAATTTTTATATGAAAAACAAACTTAACTATACTTCTACACATAACTTTCTTTATTTTGTCTTCTCCGAATAAGCCTTTAAAGAAATATAATATTACAAATAACTTCTTCTTGGTTGTTGAACCTCAGAATGGCCTTTTTTCCTTGTGGCTTTCGCCCTTTTTGGTGCGTTTATTATGTCAGCATATGACCAAACTGTGGGCCCGATAGTGAAACGCCGCTATAACGGCTCATTGCGATGCATTGCTCGTAGGCAGCGCCTTACTATTTTCAATCAACTTAAATTCAGCATAACAAGTGGCACTCGGAGCGCTGCACGTTTTAGCCACTAAGTACACACAGTCATACCTTAATGTATTATAGGTGTACATATTTACATAAAAACAGACTTACTTCAAAACATATATATAATACATTCATTCATACATACATACTTATATACATTTGTATCAAGGCAACATTTATATTTGCTTAGGAATGTTCATGAATTGAAGCACTCACAACTGGCAGGTGGAATGCATAAACAATTTGTTTAAATAAAAAAAATTGATTAATTTTCAAAAAATATTATAAATTTAGGCTTTTTGCTTATTGAATTCTCGTACCTAATTGTATTGGTAATGACCATTTACAAGCACATCACAATTGTTGTACTAAATGTAGGTCATGATAATTTTATTCACAATAAGCAAATACATACTGTATTCATATAAATATATATGTACATATACAGGGTGTTTGACAGGTTTAACTCGCTGTTGAAGTAAAAAAATCTTCTATACAGTGTCTTCCAATTTTGGATAGTTTTCCAAATAGTTCTGAAATTTGCCGTTGAAGTTGATTGTGGAAAGTTTTCTCTTCCTCCAGCATAGTTTCAGACTACCGAAGTTCAGCCTATAAAAAGGTCGATGTTGACTGTGGGAATGTTGGAGGGGGAGTTTTCTCTCTCTCTCTCCCTCAAGCATAGTTTTAGACTACCGAAGTGCCTCCTAAACAAATTTTGTATCAGTCTAAGAAAAAAGTTTAGTCGCACCTAACTGTCAAAAGTTGAATGTGAAAAGCTGAGATGGAAATATTTAGGTACTATGGTGTACTATGAACCAGCCCGGTTAAAGTTTGATCTTGAGTGCGTACCGTAGTCAGGTACTCAATGAACTCGACTGTAATGATATATAAAGTAAACCAGGAGCCAGGGAGTTATTCCTTCAGCGGCACGTTGTTGAAAAATGTGATCTCCCAAGAGCAATCTTCTAATTTACATTGAAAGAGGAGAATGGTGAGCGACGAATTAGTTGATCAGTGTTAACATTTTCATCACATTTATTCGTAAACAGATAATTTTTTATTTTTAGTATTATGAAATAAGTCGGTTGTAGGACTTTTGAGTTGATTGAAGGGGTCCATGCTACAAAAAGAAACATTTCGATACGCTCAAAAAGTGCGGGTTCTTTGTGCTAGCTTTTCACGCTGCACTCGAAATTAGTTAGGGAGTGTCGATAGTATCAAGTATCTGACTCGCCTGGGTCATAGCGGAGTCGTTGGGAACTGTAAAGCCGATGAGATCGCAGGAGAGAACACCTTGTTCCGATTACATCTGACTGACCCCAATTCATTGTCACTGTTGTCCTATCGTGTTCTAGTTCTTGATCTCTGAATTTCGTGTGAGCATAGCAGACGCTGGTTAACAATGGACTCCTGTACAACTGCGGTATCCTTTTGGCCTTGTGCGGATCGCAGGAATTCCCATGAAATACATACTTGCTCTGGCTCAGTAAGGTTCTTCTTGCCGCAATCATAATAATACTTATTAATCATTGTCCAATATGCATACATGTCAACCTAGCTGTCAAAATTGTACGGAAGAAAATTAGGTAGACATATCGAGGCATTTTCTTCCCCATTGCCTAGGAAGACTGCGGGTAAAAAATCTCGGCAGTCATATTTTCAGCGAACTAAACTTCTAAGCGGTTTTAATAGGCTTTTCGGACAATACTTTGAGGTATTTAGGTATCGAAATGAACCGGCGTTATCAGCTGTCCGAGTGGGTTCTGTTTTGGAATCGACCCTTTAACATAACTTAGCTTAACCTGACTGTTCTTGATCGGTTAACAACGATATTAATCAATTATTTTCCAAATTTTATTTCGCAGTGTTGAATATTGACGTTGTTGTAACCTTAGAAATGCTGGATAGTTGTTAGTTCTTTTCAGGATATGAATTCCGGTCACAAATATGCGAGGGTCGTCGTGAAGTTCGTACTACGTCCGCACTACTACCCCGCCCAGTTAAACGGAAATCTTGATGGTGGCCCTGTCTCAGAGATGGTCAAATGTACATACATATCTACTAAACTAGTGCAGCTAACTCAACCAAATTCGCTTAGAAGAAGTCTTTTTAGCATTTCTTTAAACACTGTGAAAATGGTTAAAATCAGATAATAACCACGCCCACTCTAATATAACGATTTAAACCACTAAAAATGCAACAGCTTACGGAAGTACGGTACAGAAGACCTTTATAGGAGGAGATGCACGAATCGGACAATGGGCGTGGCACCGCCCACCTTTAGATGAAATCCGATATCTCAGGAACAGCTTGAACGATTTGGCTCGTGTGGCTACCCAAACACTCCTATTAAACACTCTGAAAACGGAAGAAATTGGATGACAACCACACCTACTTCTCATAAATTGCATCTAATTCTTTCACTTTACTGTGCAATCAAATATCAATGTATGAATGATCTCAAGTTATTTCATCTTACGTCCAAAAATTAAAGACGTCGAACATTAAATTATGCCAAAAATGGGTAAAATCAGGCCAACGCTTTCCTTATCCCCCGTTTATCTAACATAATTATTTTCCAACTTCTGCTTGATTTTATACCGCATCTATCGGTCATAGATCTGGCTATCGAAGTCAATCGTATGAGTTTTGATATCTCAGGATATTTTCTAATTTTTTTTCGGTAACTCTTTCGAGGTTAATGATCCAATGAGTTTTTTAACAACTCACTCTGAGCACAAGCGCTTTAACCAAATCTATAATTAAACTTAATAGATCTTCAATTTTGATTAATCATTATGCTCTTCGGAGCTTTAGCCCGAGCCAAAGCCACCAAGCAGCCGAAAAACATTTATTACCTGAGTAACTATATGCGTCTCCCACTAATTATGCCGTTATGCCGAAGTTAGAACATTAATTATAAATATTGAACATACATACATATGTATGTGCATATATTCGTATATGTGTTTAAAATGCGAGTAGCGAGCATCAGCCGAAGTGCATTACAAACACCACGATGCGTTCGTCTAATGTGCAGACGAGCGTTTAGTAAATACCTCTAATAACCGAATGTGTTGCTGCGGCCGCATAATGAGCTTCCGTTGCCATTAGATGAACAGATTTGCAACAGAGACCCATATACAATCGTATACACACACACACGCATATAAGCCGACATTTGTTTGTCCGTCCAAAAACACGCGCTCCATTAGCATTGTTAACTTGTCCATTTAGCTGTAGAACGGCTTAGCGAACCAAGAGAACGACAAACGACACGCCACCAACATGAGTCGGCGTCCAAACAAATAGGCAACACGGTGAATCTGATCGATGGCCTCATAATGGCGTTGCAAATGAGTGGCCGGCTTTGACGACAGCCATGCGGATGAACAAGAGGGCTCTGCTGTAAATTCAGGGCAGGGCAGTTGGGTCGACGAGCACACAACTTTCGATACATTCGTTGGATTTCTGTTGTTGACTTGTTTGACCCGCCGTCGTCGGCGTCGTTTTTGTGCAACAAATCCACATTACTTATACATGCGAGTAAAATACCTTTCACACCCGCTATATACATCTAATGGTACCCTGTTCGCCCATTCAGCGGCTCAGCGCTGACCCACCCACAGTTGGTGCGGTTTGAGGTTACTTAATTTCGTCAGCATTGTTAGTCCGCCTCTTCGTACTATTGCTTTCTATATATTGCAGTATTGTTGTGGTGATGTTGCGATTAAAGGTTAGACTTCGTGTTTCACGGTTCGCTCCATTCATCCAAAACGACATTATCCACAACTTAACACACATTTCACTGCTCTACATATGGCTCTGAACTCACCGTGTGTCATGAGTGCAGGCAGAGGCGGTGAGAGTTGTGAACAGCAAGTGCCCGAGCTCGCCGACCAGCTGAACAACAAGTTTAGAAGAAAGTTAATTTTTGGCTATGTGGTTAAGTGTCTTTTTGGCAATTTTTTACTGTTTTTACTAAAAAATAGTATATGTATTTTATATGTGTGCCTAACTGGCTTCTTTATGCATTGCAGACCTATGAACTTGCCTTTCCTTCCATGACACCATGAATGCTTAAATAATTTTGGCTGAATTGTCAACACATTGCTTGTTCTGCCATCAAGTAATTAGTAGTACCGTTAATTTTCAGTCGAGATCCGGAAGATTCTTCACCATATTAAATAATAGAATATGTAACTTTTTGCGATTGTCAACATATTATGATTTTGGATTCCTGTAGAGAAGACACCGAAGAAATATTCGATAATAGAACCGCATACTGGTAGGTGTGTTGAACTGGGTGCCGTGAATATCTTGCTTAATACGGTTCCACCAATCGATATCATCATGGTCAAAGTCTGCGAATCATATGTCCACACAATGGATCTCCTTCTTACAAAAATCACCGTTTTTAAGATTCCTTAAATGCGTTCACTTTTTTCGCTATGTGTTTTCATATCCCTTCACGTATATGGGTTTCACCTCTAGCTGATCTAGCCGAAGATTGAGTTCCAAGGCGGATATTGTCCATAACCTCAAGCCGGAAGTTGAATTCCACTTTATTCTGTCAGTTGCCTCGCTGACTTCAAATAATAAAGGTATCTTTATTACCATATGTTCTCTTGGCTTTTGGTGTTTCATTCCCGTGCTATACAACAGTATCTCATATGACCTTCTGTCTTATTGGTACCAATGCGGTATGTCAAAAATGTTAGTCCGATCGCTATTGTCAAAGGTTTATGAAAGATTATTAGCTGATTCATCTCAGAACTTCCTTCTCAATTGTCCTGACTATATGAAATTATTGTTGAAGCACCTTGAATACCTCTTTTTCAGTCAACCAGGAGTAATGAGTTAGGTTTGTGACAGTCTCAAGTCCATAACTAAGTTACTCTCATTTAAGGAGTTGGGGCATCACAAAGGCCATATTCAAAACTGTCAAAGTACGATCCTTCAAGCCTTACTAGTATAATATATAATCTGAATGCTTATGACAGCATCATACCCGCTAATAAAGTAGTCTAATGGCATGTAATCGCATCTCCATGACAGCCAATAGACTTATTCCAGGCTGATAACGCCTGTGGTAAAGGCTTCGAAATAATGATAATATTACCGGCGCTCTGAAGTACATACCTCCAATCCGTCCTATGTTCAAATGTCGATCAGCAAATAATGCAGATTTCTTTGTTTGCGAGGCAGACTGCGGGAAGCACTTTCAAAAATGTCAAAAATAATTTCAACTTTCATATTCTTAGACTTACTCATAAATATGAGACAAAAATCCTCGACTTGACAAATAGCTGGCGCTACTAGACAGACAGTTGAAGCAAAAACTTGCTTGATGATGAGTTTTCAGACCCAGCCCCAGTAAAATCAACCGTCCAGTATTGTTACCCTAAGTTTAAACGTGGTGAAATGAGCACCGGAGACAGTGAACGCAGTGGACGCCCAAAAGAGGTTGTTTCACCAAGACAATGCACCATGTCCAAAGTCCGTGCAAACGATGGCAAAAATCCATGAATTGGGCTTGGAATGGCTTCCATATCCTTCGTATTCTCCAGATCTGGCCACCAGAGATTATTTCCTGTTCTCAGATCTCAAAAGAATACTCGCTGGGAGGAAATTTTCGGTAAATGATGAGATGATAGCCGAAATTAAGGCCTATTTGAAGCAAAGAACAAATTTTTCAACAAAAGTGGCAACGAAAAGTTGAAGGGTCGCTATAAACAGTGTATCTCCTATGAAGAGAACTACGGGGTTCAATAAGAGCGCTACAAAAACTTTTTTAAATAAAACAAAAACGGTTTGGGATATCAATGAAATTATTTATTCCTATGAAAGTACATTCGATGCCATTATGTATGGAACTCGATTTCTTTAGCATGGCCACCACGGGCACGCTTGTAGAAGTCCAGACGTTGAACTCAATTTGTTGGCATAGGGCATAGACTTGACGTACCCCACAGGAATTAGTCTAATGGCGTCAAATCGCACGACCGAGGCGGCCAATTGACTGGATCATTTCGTGAGCTAACACGTTCACCAAACTTGGTTTTGAATAAATCGATTGTGACATTCGCCATGTGGCTTGTGGCGACGTCCTGTTGAAACCACATATTCTCCAAGTCCATATCAACCAATAAAAAATATTTGTTTGTTATTGAGCGGTAGCGATTCCCATTCACAGTAATGTGCCGATCTTGATCATCACTGAAGAAGTATGGCCCAATGACGCCGCCGACCCATAAACCGCACCAAACCGTAATTTTTATACCCTGAACAGGGTATATTAAGTTTGTCACGAAGTTTGTTATCGTTTTGAAATTTTGTAAACGTCATTTTCTCTTCACGAAGCTGCTCATTTGTTGGAACTGCCGATATCGGATCACTATAACATATAGCTGCCATACAAACTGAACGATCGGAATCAAGTTCTTGTATGGAAAACTTTCACATTTCACAATGTATCTTCACGAAATTCGGTATAGATTATTTTCTAAGACAACAATGTAATCTCCGAAGAAATTGTTCAGATCGGTTAACTATAGCATATAGCTGCCATATAAACTGAATGATCGGAATCAAATGCTTGCATGGGAAACTTCCTCATCATACGACGTATCTTCACGAAATTTGGCATGGATTACTGCTTAAGGTTACAATATAATCTCCAAAAAAATTGTTCAAAACGAATTACTATAGCATATAGCCTCCATACAAATTGAACACATAGTTACTAAGAGGAATGCACCTGCGAAGGGTATTTAGCTTCGGTGCAACCGAAGTTAACGTTTTTTCTTGTTTTTGGGATACAAGGTTGACTCATGAAAAAACCGCTCTGAAAGTGGAGCAAACTGACTCCGAATTTCGGCAGTAAATTTTAATAATTTCATCTCATTGCTGTATCGTATATCTTTTCATGAAATGGCAAACCTTACTGAAGAAAAATGTCGGCAGCGTCGCTACCATGTTTCACTATGGCAGGCCGAGAACTTTTCAATTGAACTGTTTTGTGTTTGCAAGCGATTAAACTTTTTTCTAAACACTTGTATATATGTTTAAATATATTTACACGTTTTTTATTGTTCCAAAAAAAATATAAAAACCAAAAAATTGTTGCAAACTTTCTTTGCTTCTAATTTGCGGTGGTTTTATTTTGTTCATTTCCGTTTGAAATTACCGTAATAAGCTTATGAACGCGATTTGGAGATTATTTCTTCAGCTTTACTTTTTTAATTTCTGCTTTTAATTTCTTACACATATATGTATGTACAGAACATACATATGTATGTATTTATCTATACACGCATAGTACGAGTATAGTAGTTTTGCAAGTCAGTGTTGCTTTGGTTGATGAAATTTTGGCCAATGCTTTGCTGCTTCCGTCGAAAGCACATTTCATGTTCCAAACTTACTAGTATATACACACACTATATTCGTATATACATACACTATATTCGTATGTAAATATAAATATATACAATTTAATTTTCAGAAGTAGTTGTACATATTATAACAACTCTTATGGTACATTCATATTTAGTACTATCAACTTTCGTACGTGCAAAAAATAATATTTCGTTGAAATAGAAATGTCAGTATATATGTATTTATAAAACTAATTCATGCATAAATAGTTGGAAATCATCCGTATTCATGTCGTTTTGTAAAAAAAACTAGTGTAGCCCAGTTGTGCGGCTTTCTATTCTTATCAAAAAAAAATTCCTATGGCATTTGCATACTCAGGCTCTTAAGAGCCAATTGGTGAAAAATATTCTGTTCTAAATATAAAATATACAGTTGTTTACTTTACATGTGCAATAATTTATATATGGGTAAAAATTTGCTATAAATAAATAATACCAATTTTTAAGCAAACATACAATAATTTAATTATATAATTAAATATATAATTAATTTAATATGTAAATTTCAATATGTCAATATGGTTTACATAATAACGCATTTTCTCGCCACATTCGAGTATTAACATATTATTTGCAGTATAAAAGCTGCATTCCCACATTTCACTCTCCCGGGCTTGGCGAGTCGAACAAACAAGTGGTGTAAAGCACAAAAAATAGTATAGAAATAGAGCAGCAAGCGATCAATATACTTAAAGCAGATATCCATCCACATACATGTAAAATAACAAATTTTTCAAGAAAAAGCTACAAATTTTTATATTTTACCATAAAAATATTAGTTTATCTCTTAAAGAGCTTTTGCAGAATAGTATGACCCTTTTTAGAATCTTGAATGGCATTTTCTCGGCAGATTCCAAATGTTTAATCTCCGTATCAAAACTATTTCAATGTTTGGATAATTTTCAAAGAAAATTTAGTACTTATTTTCTGTAAAGAAGGAAACACAGATATTTTTCTGCAATTTTCAATCAACTAAATATAAAAAGCTATCGTTTAAGAAGCCATGAGATATGGAGTGTTTTCAAGATAAAGCCTGCTTTAGACAATCATCCAATGATAATCTTCTTTCATGTAAATGCGAGTTCTGATTATAAATATGAGTAAATGCTTTTATACGGACTAGACGTGGACCAAATATCTACTTCTACGTATATCTGTTCCTTACCAGACCCACTTGCGCAGAACTAACGGCGTGGATGTTAGGGCCAATGATATGAATATCACCGGCATACGCCGGCAGTTGTACGCTCTTGAAGAAGATTTTACCTTCTCTACTCAGATCTGCAGCTCGAATTATTTTCTCCAGTAGATTGAAGAAGTCGCACAATAAGGGGTCGCCTTGTTTTGGTCTCGAACGGCTCGCAGAGGTCCTTCCCGATCCGGACGACGCGTTTGGTGTTGCTCAATATCAGTTTACACAGCCGTATTAGTTTTGCGGGAATACCAAATTCAGACATAGTGGCATAAAGGCAGTTTGTTGATGGTGGGATTTAATCATTCACATCACAAATGTGATCTTGAGAAGATTTATCCCAAAGTAGTTGGCGCAGATTGAGGGGTCTCCCTTTTTGTAGATCGAGCAGGTCACACTTAAGTTCCCAATCGTTGGGCATGCTTTCGTCCGATCATATTCCACAAAGAGGCCGATGCATGCTTCTTATCAGTTCTTCGCCGCCGTATTTGAACAGCTTGGCCTGCAATTCATCGGCCCCGTCGCTTTATTGTTTTTCAGGCGGGTAATTACTATTCGCACTTCTTCATGGTCGTGCAATGGAACGTCTGCTTCATCGTCATGAATTGGGGAGTCGGGTTCACCATCTCTAGGTGTTATGTTGTCACTGCCATTCAGCAGGCTGAAAAATTTTTCCCTCCATAATTTCAGTATGTTCTGGGCATCAGTCACCAGATCACCTCTGGAGGTTCTACATGAGTATGTTCCGGTCTTGAAACCTTCTGTTGGTCGCCCCATCTTTTCGTAGAATTTTCGAGCCCTACCCCTGTCGGGCAACTTGTCAAGCTCTTCATACTCAAGCATTTCAGTCTCTCTGTTTTTTGTCTGCAAATGCGCCTCGCTTCCCTCTTCAACTCTCAGCATCTATCCCATCTTGCACGTCTTGTGGTCGATTGCAACGTAGGCAGTCTGTTTTCTCTCCGCTGCGACACGGCACTCGTCGTCGTACCAGCTGTTCTTTTGCAATTTCCGAAAACTAATGGAGCAAAAAATCAGAGTTTGCAAGGTGCAATAAAGTTTTTGAAAGAAATTAAATATTTTTCAAGTTATACGCGAACTCCGACGGCGCTGAAAAAGGTACTCCCACTGCTGCAGTCTTTCCGGGGTTTTCACTGAATGAAGCCGAAAAACAAATTCTCTTCTAGATATACAGATGTAGTATCTATGGTGAAAAAAATCGAAGAATACATTTTTTTTAGAAAAACGCATTTACAGTGAACTGATGAAGCTGATTGAACTGAGCGATGGCCACGCTTTCGAAGGCTTTATACAAAAACTTTTTGTGGGACAATTTAAATTTTTAGTATAGTATTTATAAAGATAAAACTTTTAGAAATACTATAAACAAGCTTTTTTTTTATTTCACGCTAAGTGTAGCCAATAATTAGTCGGTTAAGTACCATCTCAAAGATTAAAAATGCCTATAAATAGATCTATTATTCTGAAAAAGCTCAAGCACTCTCATATCGAAGTTTCGTCCACTATGTATATTATACATTTTCGAATAATTTTAAGTGTTTTTTTGTGTTTAGGTCGTCAACAAAATTCCTATAACGCGCATAGAAAAGAAAACCGATCGGTTTTAGAGAAAAATCATTAGTGCGAACCCACTGACTCATATGTTATACAATAAGCTTAACACTTGCTATGTGAGTACATGTATATGTAATACATATTATGTATGTAAGTATTGTATGTCAGTCAAATGCACTATTTTATTTTGCACTCTTAGTAAATGCGATTTTCATGTGACATTCTGTCGCTCTGACATTTATCACCTTTTTAGTTCAATAGGTCGCTTAAAATGTGTGCTTCCTATAAATGGCAGTGTCTGTATGTATCTGTATTTGCATGAGTATTAGCGTACATATTTCTACGAACATACATACTTACATACACAAAGACAATTCGCACATTGCTTGTGCCATTGTTTCATTATGCGTGGAGCCTCTCTTAAATCCCATTCCATCTAATTTTTCACTAAAAAGCAATGAAAAGCAACAAACTAAAGAGAGAGAGGCTAACTCCATCGATATGTAAAATAATTAAAGGTATAATAACCCACATGTCATATTAAAAACAAATACTCGAAACTTTTTAGCGAGGCGAGTGACACCACTTAAAAGGTTGGGGTTAGGTTAGATTAGGTTGAATGAGCTGCTATCAAAAATAATATAATATAAATATACAGCCAATGCCCATATGGACTCCACTAAGCTTTAAGTTGATGATGGTTTAAACTGTACAATAAATTTAATTATAGACTTTTATGTTCATTACCAGTACCGGAGAGAATCTAATATATCTATATTAGGGAGTTTTTTTTTAACCATTTATTTTTTTTCAGTCCCGTCACGAAATTTCCTTGGATATACCCTAAAAAAATTCCCTGAAAATTTTAGCTCTTAATATTAACATTAAGAACTGGACCAAGGCATGTAAAAATTTTCAATAGAAAATACACTACAATCGTTAGTTTTTATCTTTAAATTCCTACATATCAGAAGTATTTTAGACGCATTTTAGACGCATATTTCTCAGAATTGTTCACTCTACAAAAGTGCCCAGTGCAACAAAGTCGGAACTCACAACGGCGAGGTAGTACGGGGATCTAAACCCGATTTTCCAAGAATTTCACATTTTTTTGTATATATCTCGTCAATAACAAGAGCTATAGAAACAAGTAAGGAAGGGCTAAGTTCGGGTGTCACCGAACATTTTATACTCTCGCATGATAGAGTTATAATCGAAATTTCATTATACGTCATTTACATATTTTTCAAATACCGTATTTTTGTAAAGCTTTATTCCGCTATCATCATTGGTTCCTAATGTACTATATATTATACAGAGAAGGCATCAGATGGAATTCAAAATAGCGTTATATTGGAAGAAGGCGTGGTTGGGAACCGATTTCACCTATATTTCGTATATGTCATCAGGGTGTTAAGAAAACATTATATACCGAATTTCATTGAAATCGGTCGAGTAGTTCCTGAGATATGGTTTTTGGTCCATAAGTGGGCGAGGCCACGCCCACTTTCAATTTTTCAAAAAAGCCTGGGTGCAGCTTCCTTCTGCAATTTCTTCCGTAAAATTTAGTGTTTCTGACGTTTTTTGTTAGTCCGTTAACGCACTTTTAGTGATTTTCAACATAACCTTTGTATTGGAGGTGGGCGTGGTTAATATCCGATTTCTTCCATTTTTGAACTGTATATGGAAATGCCTGAAGAAAACGATTCTGTAGAGTTTGGTTGACATAGCTATAGTAGTTTCCGAGATACGTACAAAAAACTTAGTATGAGGCGGGGCCACGCCCACTTTTCCAAAAAAATTACGTCAAAATATGCCCCTTCCTAATGCGATCCCTTGTGCCAAATTTCACTTTAATATCTTTATTTATGGCTTAGTTATGACACTTTATAGGTTTTCGGTTTCAGCCATTTTGTGGGCGTGGCAGTGGGCCGATTTTGCACATCTTCGAACTGAACCTTCTTATGGAGCCAAGGAATACGTGTACCAAGTTTCATCATGATATCTCAATTTTTACTCAAGTTACGTGCAAGCTGTAACGGCTGGACGGACGGACAGACGGACGGACGGACAGACAGACATCCGGATTTCGACTCTACTCGTCACCCTGATCACTTTGGTATATATAACCCTATATCTGACTCTTTTAGTTTTAGGACTTACAAACAACCGTTATGTGAACAAAACTATAATACTCTCCTTAGCAACATTGTTGCGAGAGTATAAAAATTTACGTGACAAATTTGCAGGAAATTTTATTTGCTATAACAAAGGTTCGAGGTGAAAATCGCTATCATTAATACTTCTCGAGATATTCGGCTTTTTAAGTTTTATAGTATAATATATACATAAAAGAAAGTCGTGTTAGTTACACTATTTACATATAACTCAAGAACGGCTGAAGCAATTTAGCTGAAAATTGGTGGAGAGGTAGCTTAGAACCAGCGGACGGACATAGGGTACTTTGTATCCGTTTATGTTAAAAGTCAGTACAATTCGACTTCTGAAGATATTTTGCATCAAATTCGTGTCCTCTCCAGAAATGACGATCTTGAGATGAATAAATAGATACTCTTTGCTTTGCTTTACTCTTGATCGAAGACATGTGTTATAGTTTATTTTTCAGGTCAGGAATGCCAGCGCCAAATTGTGAAATGAATGACTGAATTGCTTAATGGTAAATCTGCTGAAAATTTTTTTGAGCAATTATTGACTATCGGCATTAGTTGAGTACCTGTTAAAGAATCGAGCGGATTGATTTCATTTTTCCGATAATTTCTGTAACTTTTTCTCATCGAAAGATGAATTTATCAACAAACATCATTACTAATCACAAAAGTAATGGATTGTTGAGTGAGCGAGCAACCTTAACAGCAAAGAATAATGATGTAGAAGACCTCATCTACGAGTTCAGAATGAGGACATCGGATCAATGCATAAATTCAAATCTATTGGTTAAGTAATGAATGAAGGTGAAGCCACTATCTAATCAATTGAATATTTAAACTCCTTCGATGAGCCTGGCTTGCCAACGCCTAATTTTAGTAATAATGCTTCGAAACATAAACCAAATAAAACTATAAGCATTGTGATATGCTTTACAATACTCAAAGGAAAATTCGGGAATGAAGTTTTCATTCGGAGTATACTGATGATCCCAACAGATATGGCGTTTGAGGTTAAAATACTTCAATTTCCGATTCTGCCATTCGTAAAGACCATTAACAAATTACAAGATCAATCTTTTAAAGTTTGTGGTCCGGAATATGCTTTTTGCATGGTCAATTATATACATATGGCGTGTTCAAGGGACGGAAGATCATCTGCGTTGTTTGTTCTTGCGCCTGATAATTAAATAGAAAAATTCGTCTATCACAAGGTACTTAACTGAAGAGTACGACCTCTGCACTAGAATACATGAACAATAAAAAATCATTAAAATACTTAAATATTTTATTTGTACTTCCTAAAAATGGACTTAATAAAGTACCATAAATCAGCTTGTTTGTTTCCAGAGTTCGCCGGATCCTCTAGTTTTCTATGTATTACACTTGGGATTACCATATATTAAGATTCTAATGTTTCTCGGGCCCATGTTAACAGCTCTTGTCCTTATATCTGAAACTTGCTTCAAGAAGCTGCTCAGAACCGCACTGAAAGGCCGATATCAGGCCACTTTAGGATATACTTACTTAGCTGTTACACAAACTGAAGAATCAAAATCCTGATGAAATTTGACACGGATTATTTTTCAGGACAGTGGAGTAGTCTCCAAGCCAATTGTTTAGATCGTAACATATCACTATAGCATATAAGTAGCTATCACACAAACAGACCAATCAAAATCGTTTTCTTAAATAGTTTCAGGAATCAGTTATGATATCTAAAATCTCGTTTGCTTGGTTGAGACAATGTGAGGTTTGATAGGTTGACAGTTAAATACATTGGTTCGTGACATCATGGATGGAAAGAGCGGAAGACTTTATTTACAATAACTATGAAAGTTTGAGGATGGAGTCATGTGTAGAAGTTCACGCAAGTGAGGAAAGTTCTCTGATCGCCATTCACTTGGGAGTGGCCAGAAACGATTCTTTTACACATGGCTCAAGCAGCTCACTACTTCCGGTCTTTGACCAAGTATCCTCTGGGTAGCCTAAGAATATCCGTTTGAAGGCGAGCGAAAGTGAGATCCCCCATAGGGTTGTGCGATGGGTTTGGGACCCGCCACGTAAAAAAACACCCCCAGTGAATAGGTATAACCAGCCTCGGAAGAGAGACCCCCTTTTTGATGAAAGTTTGACAGTTCATTTCCGGTATGACATTATGTGTCGCAATCCTGTTTCTTTCCTTCTGGTTTGGTGTTTCAACTGACGCTCGTTGACTGCTAGAGTTCACAACAGTTATTTTCAATTGTATTATAAATACAATAATTTTAACATATAAAAATAATTATTTTTAATTATTTTCTTTGCAGCTCTAGGTTTAATTCAATTAGTGCACGCCGCCTCGTCCGGTGTTACAAGTACGGAGGCATATTTCAATGGTTCGGCCTACCTGCGACTGCTGACACCGATGCCAATTTGGGATCATTCCGCCATAAGTTTTCGCTCCTGTCGCGGTGAGTAAGACCTCAAAAATTGCACGATCTGAAAGACTCCCTCTTAAATCAAGTAATACAACTGACACATCACTTTCCTACTCCCCGTCTTACAGGTGGTGAAATTTTAGCTCAACAATATAATAAGAACTCTTTCGTCATCACTGTGCTGAGTGATTTTCTGCAAGTCTCACTGGCCGGTCCGGCGGTGATTGGCCCCAATAACCGTTTAGATGTTAAGCTACCCTACCACTTACTCGACAATCACTGGCACACGCTACAGTTCAAGTACGAATATGGTAATCTCTACTTGTACATCGATCGCACGTCGTTAGTTTTCGGTAAGTACACGCATTACGGTAACACCATGTCATGCATTGTGGCTATTATCTAACAAGCTTCATAATACCGACTTTAATTACAGCGAATTCCACGTATAACAGCCAATTTCTGACTAATCAAGATATCGGCAATGAGGCGGCTATTTTAATATTGGGCAACTCATTTAGCGGTTGTCTACAAGATGGACCCGGTTTGCTCTTCATCAATGGCTCTGTGCAGAATGTCGTCTACGGTCCTTGTCCGTTGAGTACCGGTCCGTGTGGCGATCATGATACACTCATGCTTGGACAAGATAATTATTGCTCAAATAATCCGTGTATGAGTCATGGTCAGTGTATACCGTTAAATGATGGTTACGAATGCCGTTGTACGCCACGTTACACGGGTAAGAACTGTCAAATCGATAACGGTTCACCGTGTGCGCGTAATCCCTGCGCGAATAGCGGTAACTGTACCGAAGACGTACGCGGCGATTATCAGTGCAAATGCACAACGAATTACAGCGGACGCAATTGTGAAACGGAAATCAATGTGCATCCCGCCTGCCAACCGAATCCGTGTTTAAATAACGGCGCTTGCATTGTAGCGCCGGGTTCGACGAAAGTCGAGTGCGAATGTGCCAAAGGTTATGCGGGTGCGCGCTGTGAGAATGATGTGGACGATTGCGCTTCGCAACCTTGTCTAAATAACGGACGTTGCCTGGATTTGGTGAATGGCTTCACATGTGATTGCCGTGACACCGGCTTCACGGGTCCAAACTGTCAAACGAATATCGACGAATGCGAGGGCAGTCCGTGTAAACATGGCGGTCGTTGTTACGATCGCTACGGTTGGTTCATCTGTCAGTGTCCCGATGGTTGGGCCGGCGAGACGTGCGAGGAGCCAACGAACTGTAAGACGCAACAGTGCTTGAACGGCGGCACCTGCGTGAATAAGACGATCGGCTTCTATTGTCAGTGCGCGCCCGGCTATAGCGGTGAACTGTGCCAGCAGAGCCCACCGTGTCCGCAGTGTCCCATCGACTCGGAGTGCATTGGAGGGAAGTGCATATGTAAGCCAGGCACAACGGGTAAGTCTCGCCAGTTGGCGGTTTATTTGTCTTTCTTTACGCCTTCGTTCGTACGCATTGCACGCATTTCATCGGTGTGCGCAGAATATGTGGGTTTAGTTTAAGCAAGTAAAATATTATATTTTTATATGAAATAAGTTAGTTGTAAGGGTTTTAAGTATGGTTAAAGTGGGTTAAAGGTTGCTTCTTCTTATTAAAACTATTTAAGTAGTTTACTATAAGCTTCTAAGCTGTCATTTTCTTGTACGAATTTAAAAGAAAGATATTTTAAACCTTCCTTCTGGCATGCCAAGCTTCTTCTGATATTAACCTCTCGCCCAACGAATCGTATGATGCACTCAGCCAGTGGGAATGCTTGGGTGAGAAGCGCAAGCGCTACATACCACCCGATTGGTTAAAAAAGAAACGCTGTGAGCTGAAATTAAGTACGAAAAGAAAAAATCTTATTGTGAAAATATATAAGTACTATTTTAGATTCCTACAAGCATTATTGTTATAGAGCTTTTAGACTATTTTAGTATTTTCAAGTAAAATGTATTAATTTTTGTACATATGGATGTGGTTATTTGGCAAGTTATACATATATTTTTTCTGCTTTGGTGGTTTTAAAAATTATTTTTATATATTATGTATGTATTATTTTTTCTGATACTGGTTTAATTCAATTCTACGGCCAAGTTAGCAATGAGTTTTTTCTTATAAAAACGGGACGGTTAATGCCGATCGCTTTAAAATCCAAAATTATGTTGAAATATGACTTTAAAATCGTTTACATTATGACAAAAAGTACCTGGAAATTCTAATTATAAAAAACCCAAAATATTTAATTATTCATCAATATTTATTTTGTTGCCTTCAAATTTATATTCACCAGTTGTAATATACTTATGCCAACAATTTTTCCAGTTCTCGAAACACTTTTCAGCCCTTTTTAGGATTTTCCTTCAGCAAATTTTGTTTATCTCTTCAATCGACTGAAAATGGGTGGCAATTTCAGTTTGAGGAACAAGAAAAAATCACGGAACCAAAACAGATGAATGCGGAGGTTAAACGATGGTATTTATTGCGTTTATGGCTTTAAATGCGGTCACAATGGTGGCTCGTTGCTTTGGTGCATTTTCATCGTGTAAAATCAATGAATAATTCCGGCCATTTTCAACTGATGTTCTCACGCAAACGCCTAAATACGGTCAAATAGAACTCCTTATTGACCGTCTGTCTCTCCGGAACAAATTCATGATGCAGCAAATCACGTATATCAAAAAAACAATGACCATCGCCTTGATTTTTGAGCGGCTTTAGCATTATTCTTTCGTTTTTTTCTCCTCCATTCGATCATTGTTGATTTGTTTGCATGTCAAACTCATAAACCCATGTCTCATCGGCCGTTATAATGCTGAAGCGTGTCCAAAACGGAACTGTTTCCGGTACCCTTTTTGAAAAAAATTAAACTTTTTCTTGACGAGGCGAGCAAGAACGCGTTGCATACCCTAAATATCCACCAAAATCATTCGAACGGACTCGCGAGAGATGTCGAGCTTTCTTGCCATCTCTCTAACATTTACCTGACAATTTGCAAGTACCATATCCTTCACTTTTTTAGTATTTTCATCGGCTGAAGAGGTGGAGGGTCGTCTAGAACGAGGCATGACTTTAGCGAACTTTGAAGGTTTTGTACAACTAGTAGGCTTTTGTTTTTGATAAAACTGAATCAGCCTTTTCCAATATTCGCAACGACTCCTGATTTGTTTAGAAATACAAAATTTTAGACAAATTCAGTCGAAATTCCTCAGAACTTCGATAGTGCTTTCGGTTAGGTAATGAATAATTTTGGATGATCGGCACCTGTCATCAGTACACCGTGAAATTAAACTCGATATACGGTGAAAGCTTTGTCGCAACATTATTTTATTTTTTATTCAATAATACCGATATATACGACATCGCAGAGCTTTAGATTGTATTAAATCAGTATATTTATATTAAAAGCTAGGTATTTCCATAATCTTGGTGGTTCTATGTATATATATGTAAATGGAGTATAACAAGGAACATGGGGACTAACAAATCGCTTAGTTGGCAACGCTAATTAATTGTAAAATGAGAAATCCTGCCTTTAAGGCTTACTTTCTTAAAGAAAATGAAATTAGAGGAACGGACAGTTGCCTGACGTTGTCCTGAATGCGGACAGATCTTCATTCCATTTAACGCCATATTCGCCGTTGCCAAAGCGCAAATGACCATAAATCTTCCACAGAACCTTTTTCTCGAAAACTCGTAACGTCAAGTCATCATCGTCCATGCGTCTGCCCCACATAGCTAGACGGGAAAAATGAGTGACTTATAGAATTTGGTCTTTGTTCGCAGAGAGCGGGCTTTACTTCTCAATGGCCTACTCAGTCCGAAATACATAGCATCTGTTGGCAAGAATTATTCTACGTTGGATTTCGAGGCTGATATAATTGTTGATGTTAATACTGATTCCAGGATACACGAAATCATCTACGTCTTCGAAATTATGACTGTCAACAGTGACGTGGGAGCCTAGTCGCTAATGCGAAGACTGTTTGATGGCAGGAGATATTTAGTCTTCCCCTCGTTTACTACTAGACCCATTTGCTTCGCTGCCTTATCCATTCTGAAGATAGCAGGACTAACGGCGCCGGTGTTGAGGTCAATGATATCAATATCATCGGCGTACGCCAGCAGTTGTACACTCTTATAGAAGATTGTACCTGCTCGATTAAGCTCTGCAGCTTGAATGATTTTCTCCAGGAGTAGATTGAAGAAGTCACACCATGGGAAGTCGTCTTGTCTGAAACCTCGTTTGGTATCGAACGACTCGGAGAGGTCCTTCACCATCCTGACGGAGCTTTTGGTATTGCTCAACGTGAGTTTACACAGCCATATTAGTTTTGCGGGGATATCCGAGGCTGTTATTTTATTTTCATTATTGGGGGTTTTTATGTGGCGGGTCCCAAACCCAGCGCGCAACTCTAGGGAGATCTATCTCTCGATACTTATCGGAAGTGCCATGATCAGTATAAATGACCGAGCTTCAATTAGGATCAGCACCAAAACGCTGACTCAAAACCGGTCTTAGACCTATAGTTTTTTGGGCAAAGTCGTTTAGAATGATCCATAGAACACTTTTCGCATACGCGATTTTTCCATTTTTTTGGCTGCCTCTAAAACAACCCGCTCTTATGTACCGCGCCTACTTGAACCAAATCACTTATAAGAAACTTTCAGTGAAGGCCCAAAAAATAAAAAAAAAAATAAACAAATAATAACGATTGCAGATTAACGCTCTTGAGACACCTGTTTTATACAAGAGAGCACCCAAATCAGACAACTCTCATTTAGTTACCGTTAGCCAAGCGAACGATTTTGTCAGATTCCACGCATGTTTACTCCAAGAAACTTTGCAAGCTTATCACACACAAACACACATTGTCATACACGCACATGAAGAAAAACAACAACAAACCATACACTCCACACACCATACATGCAAACATAAATACATACATACGAATTTCTATAGAAACTAATTGTGGTGCATGTACTTTGTACTATCTCCTTTCAATTGGCACTAATATCTTAATTTAGGCCCAATTGGCCATTGTTTACCAATACCGACAACACCGCCACCACCACCAACAACAACAACAACGACGACCACAACAACAAGTACAACAACCGCAGCGCCACCACCAGCCAATTTGGTGGTTGCTAATGCAGCAAAAACAACAGCCGCCGCGGCAACAGCAGCAGCTACAACAACAACAACAACTGCTACTGCAGGACAACTGACAGCGAACTTAACAGCACCAACAACCACAACAACAACCGCAACAATGACAACAGCTAGAAATATTGCAACAAACACGGCAACAACAACAACAACAACAGCAACAACAAAAACCACACATAATCCGCTATTATCACATTTGGCTCAATTGAAAGCATGCCCCCCCGATAATTGCTTGAACGGTGGCACTTGTAGTGGCAGTGCTTCAAATTTTACTTGTTTATGTGCTAGTGGATACACAGGTTTGGAACATTACAACAATTACAATACTACATACTATGTATATACTACATGCAAATACAATATCCAAAGAATGTACAATAGAAAAAAAACACAAAAACAACAACAGCAACAACAAACAATCCTGTACAAAGTCACTACAAATACTTAACCTCAAACACTGTTTTATTTACCGTTTATAATTGTAGTTGTAATGTTGGTAGACTTGTTGTTCTTGTAGCTTAATTTATAATTACAAACACACACACACGAATGTTATAAATATGATTAGCTGTATGTATGCATGTAGTGCTGCTCGCAATTTTTGTATAATTATTTTTTAACCAACCCCACCCCGCCCACTTGAATGTATTTAAGTCCCCACTGCCGAATAACTTAACGAGCGTAAATCTAGTTAATTTGGCGTTTGGTTTGCTAGTGTTAACAACAACAATTGCTCTTGGTTAGCATTAACCCTAAAAAACAAAAGAGAATATGAAAAAAAATTAGTAAAATATGTGTACACTCCCGCCACACACACACACACCGAACGTGCTTGACTAATTGCGATTTTTCTCCCACAACTGTAGGTTACAACTGCGAACTGCCCGTCACAGATGGTCCGACGAATGTGCCATTGACCGGCAGCGGCGGCGCCGTCGGCAACAGTCCCATCAGCGCCGCAGTCAATTGCATCAATGGCGGCAAGTGTTTGAATGGTGGCACCTGTTCAATGAATGGCACACATTGTTATTGTGCCGGTGGCTTTTCGGGCGATCGCTGCGAGAAAGCCGAACCTTGTACGGCGCTCAATTGCCAAGAGCCAATGGTATGCCAGTTGAATAAGTGCGTTTGCCCGGAGAATAAGATTTGCACGGCTTGCTCGGCACAGCCGTGTCGCAATGGTGGCGTCTGTACGGATCTGTCGAATGGCGAGTACACGTGCAGCTGTACGTCTGGCTGGACGGGTCGTACGTGTACGAAGGATGTGGATGAGTGCGCCTTGGATCCGAATATTTGTGGCAATGGCATTTGTAAGAATGAAGAGGGCTCGTACAAGTGCTATTGTACGCCCGGTTTTACGGGTAAACACTGTGACTCGGATGTGGACGAGTGCTTGAGTCATCCGTGTCAGAATGGCGCGACCTGCAACAATAAGGTAAGTGTGTGTTCTATGTTTCGTATTGTGCCGTGCGTTTCTAAAGCATTCTTAGCTGTTCTTTTTTAAATATGGAAAACATCGGATTTTGAGACAAGTGAGTCCAGTTGAGATTTGAAGTTTGTAGCAACTGTGGGTTGCTGGTATAGCTCATTCCTGTAATTTGAATCGATGAAATGTATATTCTCATGTAGTTGTAAACATTATAGTTATTTTGGTGTACAATCTCTTCCCCTTAGCTGTTCTTCTCATTAAATAGTGCGTTAGGAGAAGCCCCTTATCCAATGCTTCGTAGATATTTTAATGACCATTGGTTTTTTGTAAGCTGTTTCGGGGAAACTTAGTTAAACGCGTGCCAAAATATCCCCAGCTGACAACCACGTCTTTAAACAAGCTTTTTCAGATATAGAGTACCAATATTATAAGCACATAATATTGGTTAAGAATTGAGGCTACTATTCGCCTTATGGTGATTTCTACAAAGTGAGCTACGGCGGTCCATCTTGACAAATGTCAATTTGCAAATAATATGATCTCGTTAAACTTCGGTCAAACATCGACCAAATTTCTGCAAGATAGTGACGAGTATATCGGGAAGAGTTTTCTACGGGTTCGGTGTTCTCCTAACTTTGCAGCAATACTTTGCAGTTTTATTTCAATTGATGCACCGGTGGGCTCGTATCGCATATCCTTTCCGGGTCCCTGTTTTCTCTCTACCTGTACTAAAGAAATCTACGATTTTAATTACCAAGTTTTCAATTTCTCTACAAAATTGATCTAATTTAGGTCATTCAAATTTTCACAAGAAAAGATCAGGCTGTACAAATGACAGTAGATCTGTATTTGCTAAATATTCATATGTCACAATTTGATCAAAACGAACCACCCTTTTTTAGCAGACCAATGATCTACTACTCAATTCCTTCGAGAATACTGTAAACTAGGGTCCTCTCAAAAATATCTTTGAAAATAGCTGGCAAAAAGAATGACAGAAGAAACAACGTTGCGATGTGGTTTGTGGGAAGGTGGAGTCATCGGTCCACATTTCTCCAAAAATGATGGCTCGTAATCTCAACAAAATTTGGTTTCAACAAGACGCCACTTCCCACACATAGTATCAATCATGGGATTTATTTAACACTTCGGTGAGCAGATAATTTAACGTTTTGGGCTGGTCGATTGGCTACCACGATCGTGCGGGATCATACTTTATATGATCGGACAATCCGTCTTCGATTCAGGCCTTGGGGCAAAACATCACGTATGACATTCGCCAGTTACCAGTCGAAATGTTCGAACGAGTCATCGAAAATTGGACTCAATGGATGAACCATTTGAGACGTAGACGCGGCCAAAATTTGAAAGAGATAATCTGTAGCAAATGTCAAAGGATGTTCTTTCGAATGATAAAAAACATATCCCTTAAATTTGAAGTTTCTGTGTTTTTTCTTTGAAAAAATAGGGAACCTCGAAATGGATCACCACTTCTAAAATTTTTTTTTTATTATTTGGCTATAGCGATAGACGCCAAGCGGGGACAAGGGGACAAGTTGACATATACGAGGTATGACAATTAAGTAATGAGACTGATTCCATAAAAACCGTATTCTACAACTCTGCCATCCCCTTCAAAGTAGTCCCCTTGGGCAGCTATACAGCGATTCCAGCGCATTTTCCATGCTTCGTAACATTTCTGGAACGCTTCGACTGGGATGTCCGCGAGTACCCTCGTCACGGCCGCCTGGATGTCCGTAATCGACTCAAAATGGGTTCCTTTGACCACCGTTTTTGTTTTAGGAAACAAAAAAAGTCACAGGGTGACATGTCGGGCGAATAAGGCGGCTGTTGCAACACGGCAATCTGGGCACACCCTGTTGACTCGTTTTCGCAATCTTTCGAATACTTGGCAATAATAGACTTGATTCGCAGTTTTCCCCGATGGAAGGAATTCTTTGTGGACGATTCCACGGCTATCAAAAAAGACAATAATCATCGCTTTCACCTTCGACTTGCTCATGCGAGCTTTGCTCTTGATTTCGTTTTTCCATTTTCGTGACGAGCACTACAAACACACGTCTACTCAACTTGACGCAGCAGGCGAACTAAACAAGCTAGAGCGATGGTACATATATCAATTGGAGAGGGGAGGGATGCCGAAAAAAGAGAAAGGGAATTTCAAGGTCACAGGTTTACCAGAAGCGCGGCAATAAAATCAGTCTCATTACTTAATTGTCAAACCTCTTACTAGTTATAAGACAAACTTTAGTTAGAAGAGTGTCTAGTATCTTGTAATAGCTCATTAAACCCAATATCCTGGACCTGTATATGTTTGTATGTACTTCCTTCATATCACTGCTCCCTAGAATTTCGTACACTTAAGTAAAAATCCCCAATAAGTAGTACTCTAATTTATTCAAAACTTCCGTTAATTACCCCAAATTTGTGAACTCTCACTAGATCAACGCCTACGAATGCGTTTGCCAGCCCGGCTACACCGGCATAAATTGCGAAATCGATATCAACGAATGCGACAGCAATCCCTGCACGAAGGGCTCGACTTGCAACGACATGATCAACAATTTCACCTGCTCCTGCATACCTGGCATGACGGGCCGCTTCTGTGAGAATGACATAGATGACTGTATCTCGATGCCTTGTCAACACGGCGGCCATTGCATAGACGAATTGGGCGGCTTTCGTTGCGATTGTGCTAACACGGGTTATGAGGGCCAACTCTGTGAGTTAAATATCGATGAATGCGAATCGCAACCCTGTCAAAATGGCGCTGCTTGCATAGACGATGTAAATGATTACCGTTGCAAATGTTATCCGGGCTATACGGGCAAGAATTGTGAAATCGATATTAATGAGTGCGAAAGTAATCCGTGCTTGTATAACGGTAATTGTTTGGAACGTTCGAATATGACACTATATGCGCAAAGTCAAACAACGGATTTGCCAGAGTTCTTCAGGCACCAATTCTCCTATCAGAACGCGAGCGGGTAAGTTTGGATGGAGAGATGTGAGAGGCGAAAGGAGTGTATATTTATTTGATTTTACCATTTTCAGATATGAATGCGTTTGTGTACCAGGTATTATGGGCAAGAATTGCGAGACCAATATTAATGAGTGTGAAACGAATCCGTGTGGCAAACATGGCACCTGTAACGATGGTGTAAGTTCTAAGAATAGTTTTATGGAAAGCAAAGCTCTTCAAATTTTAAATATTTCCAGATCGGCACGTATACCTGCGATTGTGACCCGGGCTTCGAAGACCGACATTGCGAGACCAATATCGATGAGTGCGACCGGTAAGTGCTGAAGTGAAGAATAGGCAAATGTTTGTCAAGCTTAAAAATTTTGTTGGAGTAACCTTGGTATATTTCACCAGGCAAGTTGATACTCGCCAATCAGTCTTTATGCACAAAAGATAACTCCAAATTAGAAACATATGACATCTCAGTTCTCTACATACTACTTTCAATAAATCTTTTCTTCAAACGCTTTTGGAAATTATTGTAAGCGAATCGAAAAATTCGGTGAGATCCCTATGAGCTTTGTGAGGTGAAAAATTTGACCATAGCGGCTTAAACACAGCTTGAATTTACGAGATTGAGAGATGCACAGATTTCGCTTAAGACCGCCCATATCTCAGCGCTTCACATAACATAGTTCAAGAGTTCATAATGTTCGTTAGGAGTATGTAGGTTTCCTTCATAAATAAAACACGTTCTAGACATCTATCCCATAAGAGATAGTGAGATCCTCACATAAACCCAGTTCGCCTCAGGACTTCTCGTATATCTATACTCAATTCAATCCCTTCGTTTGCGGTTTCTATCGAGACCGAAGGGCTCGAGCTCGTAATACTGTGATTCGTTTATTGAAGCCACGGTTCCGTTTGTTTGCGAAACCGATGGGCTCGAGCTCGTAACTCATTCATCTTATATTTTAAATAAAATATTTTCTATCTATAACAATATTTTTTCTCTGTAACTCTGTTAAACCGGATCTTAAATCCGAAGTGATGGTATCAACTAATCTTTACAAATCTAATCTCGAACTTCGTTGTTATCTTCCTTAAATCTGATGGTTTGCATACTCTCGATTTTGATGCGCTGCTGGATGATCTTAAGGTCAAGGATCAGCAATACCATAAATAATTTGCTAGAAAACTCTTATGTGAATTTCTCATTTACCTTTCTTTCACATCCGAAGGTATCAACCCTGTGGCGCACACGGCACCTGTATCGATGAGATCAACGACTATACTTGCGATTGTGATGCTAATTACGGCGGTAAGAATTGTTCGGTGCCATTGATAGGTTGCTTGAGCGCACCATGTCAAAATGGTGGCAACTGCAAGCCATATCTAGTCAACGAAACCGAGCATCTTTTCAACTGCACGTGCCAACATGGTTTCCAAGGAGATATTTGTGAGAAGACAACAACGATTTCAATGGTTGTGAGTAGTTTAATAACGGTGAAGACGCAACGTGAGGAGGGTTATGATATAAATTTACAATTTAAAACCACATTACCCAACGGTGTACTAGCTTTTGGCACATCGATCGGACACAATGAACCCGTTAGCTATATATTGGAACTGATTAATGGTCGCCTGAATTTACACTCTTCGCTGCTTAATAAATGGGAGGGCGTCTTTATCGGCTCTAAATTGAACGATAGCAATTGGCATAAAGTATTCGTGGCTATAAATACTTCGCACCTGGTACTTTCAGCGAACGATGAGCAAGCCATCTTTCCCGTGGGTTCGTACGAGACCGCAAATGGCAGTCAACCGTCATTTCCGCTCACGTATTTGGGCGGCACAATACCGAATTTGAAATCATATCTACGCCATCTGCCGCATCGTCCGTCGAGCTTTGTCGGTTGCATGCAGGATATTGTCGTTAACGGCAAGTGGATCTTCCCCGAGGAGCAAGGCAACGAAATAGATACGAATTTGACAAATATACAGGCCGGTTGTCCGCGCAGCGAGCAATGCATACCGAATCCGTGTCATTCGAATGGCGCATGCACGGATTTGTGGCATACATTCTCGTGCACATGTCAGCGGCCGCACTTCGGACACACCTGCGAATACAGTGGGTTAAACTGAATTTTGTTTAAGAAGTTTCCAATTTTTTCATAACTTTTTTTATTTGTGTTTCCACAGACATAACTGCCGCCACATTTGGCCACGAGAATACCACACATTCTGCTGTTGTTGTGGAGACGAACGACTCGGCTCGTCGTGCCATACGTTCCATACTTGATATCTCCATGTTTATTCGCACACGCGAGCCCACTGGTCAGGTCTTCTATTTGGGTAGCGATCCCAAGAAGATCACACCAAAGGGAGCAAGTAAGTATTTACGCCTATTAATTGTTTCTAAATACACAAATGGTGGGAGTTGGATCAATAAGAGCTACAGCTATTTAAACTCAACTTGATTAGAGCTTCAGGTTAAGTTATTTGTCTGTTGAGGTCAAAATTTAAATTGTATATACGCGCAAGTCCCGAAAACTACTATCAACAACACCGGCGAATGCGTGTTCCACCTGGCGAACTTGAGACTGAAAAAGTTCGTTTACCCTTTTTCCGATGGTCACAGTACTCGGCCTGATGAAATAGATGGAACTGTATGTTCGAAGAGATCCTAAAACGCTGAAATTATGATTTGCAACATCTTATTCAGGGTTTGCCCGTTGAGGTCAAACACCGAAAGCTGTAAATAAAGTTGTAATATCAGGCTCATTCAGGTAGTGTATCTAACTCTTGGATCATGTGGGTCAACGTCTTCATAACTTTGCTATATCCAGCATTCTGGGAGATAACTACCTGCGATTTATATTCTCTTTTTCTTGATGTTAAGAGGGGTGAGCTAAAACATTGCTTTTGGGACCGCTTGCAGTCGGAGTGGTTATGGCTGGACATGAATTAAAAGCCAAAACTTAAATAATGATTTTAACAGAGCAACTACTCTGATCGGAACTTGTCGAGCCAAGGTACTCGAAAGTTAAATTGAAAACAGAACATAGCCAATTCATCACATTTGTTCCTATTCGGCGGTATCAGACTTTCCTTTCAACTTCTTTACTATCTCGAGACAACTTTAAAAGGATTTAGCTACCTACCACTTATTATAGGTTACTATAGAAAGCGAAACTCTTCAAGACTTGTCTTTGTTTGGTTCCCTGCAAAAAAAATCAAAAGATCTCGTGAGTTTCGGGAATTTCGTGGGTCACCCTGAATTCATAATAAGACTTTATAACCAACAAAGTACTGAAACTTATTGATCCAATCCAATCATTCACATAACCTTAATATATACTATACATATCACTAAGTATTCTTACCCTAGATTACCTTAGATCCTTTTATAATTTCTTTCTTTACCCAACAAATCTTTAAACCTGTTAATAAAATTTCCACTCTTCAACTCTCTTAACTTTGAGAGCGTTTTAAAACCAAAAATCTCTTTTTTAAAGCTGACACTGGCGAATCATATGTAGCCGCCGAACTGCATGGCGGCGAATTGCTGGTAAAAATGCAATTTAACGGCACACCCGAGGCATACACTGTCGGCGGCAATAAGCTTGATAACGGCTACAATCATCTCATTGAAGTGGTGCGTAATCAGACGCTCGTACAGGTCAAACTCAATGGCACTGAGTACTTCCGTAAAACACTCTCCTCCACGGGTTTACTCGATGCGCAGGTGCTCTACCTCGGCGGACCACCAGTTGGCGAGCAAACACAAGCGCCAACAACCACAGGTACAGATCCAGCGTCAGTGGCGCCCGAAGAGAATGTCGTAAATAATGAGGTCGATGAGAAGGACTACTTCAAAGGTATCATACAGGATGTGAAAGTAAGCAATGGCTCACATACGATGATTGTTGAACTGTATCCCTTGAATGAAGATGACTTGATCTTGCCGCCCTCGTTTGGTGTGGTTACTATCGATCGTACATCGGTACTGAAAGGTGAAGTAACCGATGACTTGTGTCGTAAGAATCCCTGCAAGCACAATGCCGATTGTCGGAATACTTGGAATGACTATGTATGTACCTGCCCGAATGGTTATAAGGGCAAGAATTGTCAAGAGATCGAGTTCTGTCAACTGGTCCAGTGTCCGGGTAACAGTAAATGTCAGAATCTCGACGATGGCTATGAGTGCCTGACGAACATCACATTTAAGGGCAATGAAAAGAATCCTTTGGCGTTCACTTACTTCGTAGAGCAAATGCCGGATGAACCGAAAATGTTGGTGCAACCGGTTATAGAGATTGCCTACAGAACACGGGCTGGTGGCACATTATTTTTCATAGAAAATGGTGAGAGCTTCTTTGAAATCGGCGTGAATCAAGGACAGGTGACGGTTACTTGGAAGTTAAATCAAGAGGCGTTTGGCGATACCAAGCGCTTTACCAAAGATACATCCGATCCCAGCCTTATGGAGATGACAAACGAACCCGGGTATGTCTTTAGGAAATAAATTGAAAATTATTTTTAATGTTTTCTTCTTCTATTCAACAGGTGGAACCGTATTTATCTACGCGCGCAAAGCGGCAAACTCGAGGGCGGTTGGAAGGGCTGGGAGAGCATGGTCGATCCGTCGCCAGCTTTCTCTGCAGACATCGATCAACAGGCTTTCCAAGAACTACTCTCCAGCGACACTCAGGTCTATCTCGGTGGCATGCCCACTGATAGTCGGCAAGCGCGTGGCAGCAGTTCAGCACAGCAGGGCTCTCAATTCAAGGGTTGCTTGGGTGAGGCACGCGTTGGCGATCTCCTGTTGCCTTACTTCTCGAACGCCGAGATGTATCCACGCACTGAGAACGTTTCGGTGCAACCTCACTCACAATTCCGTCTCAATTCGACCAAACCGGATGAGGGTTGTGTGCTGTGCTTTAATACGGACTGCAAGAATGGTGGTTACTGTAGCTCACCGTCCGAGCAGTATGCCTGCACGTGTCTGCCTGGTTATGAGGGGGAGGACTGCGGCACCGATATAAATGAATGCCTGAATGCGACTTGTGAAAATAATTCCACTTGCATTGACAAAGTGGCCGACTTCCAGTGCCGTTGCTTGCCGGGCTACGACGGTCGCTTGTGTGAGCATAACATTGATGAGTGCGCCTCACAGCCCTGTCATAATGGTGGCAATTGCACAGACCTAATTGCCGCCTTCCATTGCGATTGTGCGGAGGAATATGCGGGTGTGCAGTGTGATTTCTTGAAGCAGGTCACCTGCGATAATTTGCCCTGCCGCAACGGTTCGACTTGCGAGGATGGATTTAGTAAGTGAAAATTTATTTCATATCCAAAAACAACTGTTAGTTTAGCGAACACTAGATATCTGTTAAGGCAGCAGGATAAAAAGGTCTTACAAGTTTTGATTTAAGAAGAAAGTCTTGAAGACTCTGTTGGTTCTCCTTTCCCGAGAAAACAAAATATTAAAACGTTAGAGCACGCACAGTTGGGAAAGCTCGTGTAGGAAGAGAAAGTTTTTATTTCACATGAGTTTAGTCTAATAATACATATGTATTAATTAAGACAGGGTGGACAAAGGAGGTTCCGGAAATCTTATTATTGGAAATTTCTTGTATTAGAGTTATCACTTATGTACGAAAATACAAGCAAAATCGTATAAAAGCCTTCCAAAAGTTTCGAGAACTCATTATTTTAATTATATTTTAAAGTAGGGTTGCCACCTTTTGGAAAAATATGAACTATGACAACATTATAACGTTTGTTCCAAGTGGTTGGCGTTAAGGTGGCCTGTCGAAAATTATTGTAAAAAAACTCAGTGTTAAAAATTTTTAGGAGAAGGGTTGCCACATTTCAAAAAACACCGACAAATTTAAGATTTCTTAAAACAAGTGTTATCACCTAATAAATTGATGGCTATTTTTTTTCTAAACACAGATGCTAATACCAACAACAATTTCACGTGCAACTGCTTGCCTGATTTCGAGGGACCCTACTGCGATGTGCCTTTCTGCGAAACGACGCCGTGTCAAAACGGTGGTCTCTGCATATTCGCCGATGCCTACGTAAGTCAATTATATGCCACTTTTGATATACATATGTACAAGTATATATACGAATTTATTAAACTTTACTTTACAGACACCACTGTGTCAGTGCAGTTTGGGTTATATGGGTCACCTATGCGAAAAGGATATCAATGAGTGCGAACCCAATCCATGTCTCAATAATGGCATGTGCCACGATCTCATCGGCGCTTATCAGTGCAACTGCACCGGCACCGGCTTTGAGGGCAACAATTGCGACATCGATATCGATGAGTGTGCATCGGGCATTGAGTACTGTGGCGGTTTGGGACGCTGCATCAATTTACCGGGTTCATTTAAATGCATCTGTCAGGACTCCTTCTGCGGTGTGTATTGCAACTTTACCGATCCGTGCAAGATTGGTGAGGGTTCACCGTGCATGAATGGTGGCAGCTGCCTGGAGGCATGCGGCGATGAAGCGGACTATACGTGCACCTGCAAGGCCGGCTATGAGGGCAAGGACTGCACGCTGGTGGTGAGTGTGAGATTTAAAATTAATGTGTTTTTAATAGTTAACATTTTTCCACATACACACAGATGGCCGCCAAAGATGAGGGCCCCTCCACTGCCGATATCGCCATCATTGTTATACCCGTGTTGGTGGTGTTGTTGCTTATTGGCGCGGCGCTGTTGGGCACATTCTTGGTTATGGCGCGCAATAAGCGTGCGACGCGCGGCACCTACAGCCCCAGCGCGCAAGAATACTGTAATCCGCGTCTAGAAATGGATAATGTGCTGAAGCCACCGCCAGAGGAGCGTTTAATTTAGTCGTTGAAAGTTAGTTAGCCTTCGTTTCTTTTTACATTTTATTTATAGTTAATGTTGACTTGGCACGTAAGTGATGTATGAAAGAAGTAAAACCGTTACTATGAAGTCTTTATCCGCCCATTAAGTATAGTTAGAGTCAAGAATTAAGTGTTTAAGCGTACTAATTATGAAATATTGCTCACTAAAGCGGCTTGGAAGGCATAAAGCGCTTTAAAAATATTACACTTGCTCTTAATTTCATGCATTCGTTCGATTTGAGCGAGTTGAAGCTAGCGTGTCCTATCCTTGCGCCTGCTAATAAGCAGAAAAGCTGCTTAAAAAATGCAACCCTGGCCTGAAAAGTAAGGAAAAACAATATTTAGCTAACGGGTGTCAATTTTTGGAAATTTTGGCGTAGATTTAGGGTAAATAAATAAATTAAAAACTATTTAACTTTAAATAAAATTAAAATATATGTTTGATATAATGTAACTAGTTAGCTCAGACAACCTGTTTATGTGCTCAGTTCAAACACAGCGTACTTCAATAGACATATACATACATATTTATAATGTTATGCAAAAAAAAACATAAAAAATAATTAAACAAATATTTATAGTTATATAGTTGTAAGGTTTAAAACCTCAGTATTGTGTTTGAATGCCAAGTGAGCAGTAAAATTATTTAAAAAAAAATATATATAAAAAAATTTATATACAAAATATTAAAAAATATATATATTTAAAACAAAATTAGAAAATAATCGAAGAAAATTTAAAAAATAACAAAAATGTTAATATTTAAATAAAGCAAAATTTAATATTTTATGTTTAAAAATTTTAAAAATTAATATATAAAAATTTAAAAATAAAAATTTATTAAATTAAAAATTAAAATTAAAAAAAAAATAATTAAAAATTAAAAATTTTATATTTAAAAATTAAAATAAAAAAATTTAATAATTTAAAAATTAAAAATCAAAAAAATAAAATGAAAAATACAAAATTTAATAATTTAAAAATTTTAAAAATTAAAAATTGCCTACACAATATTCAATTGTTGATCATTATTGCGAAAAAAAAGAAAAAAACAAAAACATTTGTGTAAAGCAAAATCCTCACTGTGGACTTCCAAACAAAAGTGCTCTTGAAATCAAATTTATGTATTTGTCTAACTAATTGTAAGCATAATTTAGCGTATTTCCAATACATAATGCGCGGTAAGCTAGATACCACGACTACTACAATTACAACAACCACTCGGTGGCCTTATTTTGTGTAATCGTATACCTTTAATTCAATTCGCGTTACCGTTATTTAGATTTTTTATCGTATATTTACTTATTATGTTATACTATACATACATACATTTATTAAAAAAATACATACATACATATTTAAATACGTTAACTTAAGAGACTGTATTATATTAAATCGACTAATTTATATTTAAACTTAATAAAGACCTTTAAACATTACAATCCTTTCTTTTATTTAGTTGGATTCTTACCCTAGGTAAGAGTGAAGACCTTTGAGACCAGATATGCTCCAGTTCGAATTGCTACTGATCATAAGAAAACGGTCACTCGAAAGCAATTTAGCGACTGTTACCGTCGTTTACTCGAAAGTCAAGTTTATACTCGTATAGTCGGAGTTTTTTAAACGACCAAGGACTTCTCTCGGGAAAACGGTCGCAGGAAAGAAATTTTGCGGACGTATGTATATCGGAAATAGACGTCGTTTTCTCAGCAGCCGGGTTTACATAATCCCAATTCACCCGAATTTTTATGAGGCCAAGAACAATCATTATTCAAGATTATTTTATTAAAAATGTTATCGAGAAGTTGGAAGGCCTTGGAAACCACTTTATTCTCCAGATCGGATCGCCAGAGATGCCAAGAAAACGGTCGCTGGAAAAAAAATCTTTTCACCGAATCGGAATTCAGCTTAGTTTTTATGCGGCCAAGGACTGTTAACTCAGTAGCCACTACAACAACAGGGTACTGCAGTGAACAAGGTCTATTTTAAAATAAATATGCCAATGATATCGAACACTTGGAAGATCGCCGGAGTTGCAGATCAACTTTTTTAGCGGACTCATAGGAAGGCCGTTATGAAAACCTTACCGTTAAGAATACCAACCTAAACCAGAACTGAAAGTGGAATTTTTTTAACCTGAAAAAGTTTTCCCTCAGCCTTGAACAGCTCTTGCAACTGTTCTTTAATGATATCTCCAGCCCTCCAGTGAAAAAAGGAAGAATTGTGGTGGATCCCCTTAGTAAATTGGTTCCTTACTTGAACTTGGAAATCCGTTCGTTAATTTGACGCCTACTTCTGGTTAGTACCACGCGAGCAGGTGCTAACGATAAGATGCTATTTCCTTGCTTCCACGGGGTCGAACCATAGGAAAAAGCAAGTTAACTGAGTTTTAAGTGCAGGTTCCCTATTTCATAGTGATCAATTGTATTAATTAAAAGTCGTTAGAGTTTTATAAAGTGACTCTTCTCGAAGCTTAACTAATATGGAATTTGGAAGATTATATTCTATGGGCTAAAGCAAAGCACCAGCGGCGTCAATTTAAAACTCGTAGAGTTAGTTAGTGACTTGAAAATTTTTACGTATTGGTATTGACGATGCTCGAACCAGAGAATTTTTTATACACACCAAATTTCTTTGCGGTATTCTAGAGGCTCTCTCTTCTCCAACTCTGACCATAAATCGTAGTTCAATAGATTCAAGTCTGCACCTGCAGTCGGCCAATCATCTGCAGCTGTGAAACCAGGAATATTGCTTGCAAGCCACTGCTGAGTGGTTTCTGACTACTGTGCTGGAACTTGCTGGACGATCCAACGCTTTCAATCGAAGAGAGTATTGCTTGAACCTTCTAAAACATTCTGCTGGTGTACTTTTTCTCCCAATTTTAACCCATTTTCCACAGAAGTGTAGAGCCGTAGAGCCTTTGTAGGAGACTCCCCACCAAACCACTACAGCAGCTGAATGGTGACCACGTCGAACCTTTGGATTAACTTTTTTTGCGTACATTGTTGTTGTTTGTCATTTTATCTATTAAAAACTCTACATTGTTTTAAACTTAGTAACAGAATTCATGGCAAGACTAAGTATTAGATGCTCTTTGATACAGAGCTGCATTTACTGACGTGCGACCGTTTATTAGGAATTTTCTTTCTAATTTATTGTATATCGAGTACTCGAGTCGGGCTGAGTGGACTACATGTTATTAGTAGTGTATTGAAGCTAAAGGACTGCGGCTAAACCTTGTGTAATGCAATGCGGATACCATTTAATGGCAAGTGGTGTATGTCAAGATGCTTATGCACTTGTTTTTGAGCAAATATGTGTATATGTGGGTACAGATATTCCTTCAATTTCAGTAGAAAAGTAACGGTTAATAGTAAAAAAGAAAAAAACTATGCACAACCTCGTTATTAACTAGTACTCATGTTAATTATGAAATTGGAAGATCATAAATATTTCGTTATTTTCATTAATTTGTTCATAATCATATTTGTTGTTATTGTTTTGATTGTTTTATTGAAAATTTAGGAATATGTATGCAATTAACATGATTTGGTAAATAAGTAAATTATTTGGAATTTTTGTAAACCAGCTGGTGAGTATAAATTGTCGGTGAATTTTAATTCCATTTATTGAGAATGGGAAAAAAGGGAAAATGTCAAATGCAATGAAGTTGACCTTGAGCAGCTGCAGAGTGCCATATGACAATAAAAAGCAAAACAGAGAACTTTAATTGCATTTGTAGGCGTAAATATTGAATTTACGTAAATAATTATCTCCAAAATTATTTTTCGATTCTTTTCTGCCATTGCAACAACAAACTACGTAAATAGATCTGCTGCTTAGATTAATTCGGCCATTGTCAGTGGACTCGGCAGAACTCGCTAAAAACATTGGATAAATATTTTTTGTGAATCTAACAACAATAACAACAACTATGCACAGCTTAATTAACAAAGCATAAAGTTTGGTTTTAAATATTATTTTCTTTGAAATATTTTGATATTTACATAACAAAAGTGAAAGCAATTATTTCCGCAAGAAATAGCAACAATGCACAAAAAATAGCCACTATTTTTATTACGCAAATTTTTGCTTAATAATTTTTATTTTATTTTAACTGCATTTATAATTACTTGAAAAGCCCTAAAATGCAAAAAACGTTTAATATACATACTAATGTAAGAATTCATTGCAGAACCATGCGAATATAATTATTTATACATACATATGTATGTATAACATACTATGCGTTTGTGCCTATACTACTTAATTTGTTTTTATATGCGAGTTAATATTTTTTTTTATTATTTCAATTTATTATTTATTATGCGAGAATATCATTTTTTAATAATTTAAAATTTTTTTCCATATATTTGAATTTTTATATTATTTTTAGTTGCGTATAGCATAACTACGCAGCGTTTAATTTATAAATATAGTAGTGGTAAATATGAATTGGTTTGCATTGCTGCATAACATTTACATTTACAAATATTCAAAAAAACGGAGTTACTAAATGTATGCGTTAGAAGAGATGACGCTGGTTGTGCAGCGCGTTTTAAACAACCGATGCGACCCATTTAAATTTGCTGCTACTCTGCACTTCGTGATGATAGAAATTGCACTCCAATTTGTTGATGCAATTTTTGCCAAAGCGACATGGCTTGGGATGGTAGAAGGTGCAACCCACCTTTGTGCAAGTGGGATAGTATTTGCACATGGTGGTGCTGGCGGCTGCTGTGGCTGAAATCGATTTATAGTTCTGCACAGGCACGACATGTGAAGCTGAAGAAGAAAAATACCGAAAGAATTAATTAATTAGTGTTTCTAATTTGACAATTTGAGTTCACAAAAAAAGTATTAAATTCGGTTGCGCTAAAGCTATAACACCCTTTCACAGATACAAACCCACACAAGAACATGATTTGATCGTTCAATTTGTATGGCAGCTATACGCTATATTAATCCGATTTCGACGGTTAAAGTTATAAATATACACTTACATAAGGGGGGCGCCTGTGGCACCAGTTGCGCCGGATCCCTGGGACCGCTGTGCGCATAATTACAATCCAGATTTGTGCAAGCGAGATCATATTTGCAATGCGGATGCGAGTACAAGCATTTGTCGGCGAATTTGCAATTCGGGAAACTTTTACACGGTGCAGTCGGGTGATAAAAGTCGCAGAATTGTTTGGTGCAGTTCGGATGGTATTTACAGCGCTCCTTCGTTTTCATAATACGCCCAGCAGACGAGTCCAAGGTGACAGAGCTCACTGTAAGATAAAAATACATATTATTTTAACTTTGAAATTAGCTTAAAATTACAACAAAAATTTACTTACACGACGGTATGTTGTCGTACTTTTTCGCCTCCACATTGCGTGTTGAGATCTTGCGTCGCTCCTCGCCGCTATGTCGCTCAGCGGAATAATCACGTGAGGCTGCACGTTCGCGCTCACGATTGTGTTGTTCGTGTTCGCGTTCTCGCTCACGCCCCCTTTCGCGCATGCGTGTGCTATCGTCGCTTCTGGAACGCCGCTTATGTACCGGCTGCTCCACCACTTCATCATCATCAATATCGCTGTCGTCCATGGCACGCGCTCTGCCCTCATACTGGCTGCTGTTGGAGCTGCGTTTGCGTTTGGGCGGTGTGCGTGACTCCTTGCGCGTGTTGGGTTTGCGCAACGTTGGTGGCGTGGTTGAACGCTCGGGCTGTTGGTTACGCTCCACGCTGTGTGTGCGCTTGTGTTTGCGTTGTTGACTGCCGTTACCCACAACAATGGTGGAGGATAACTTTTTGGGGCTCATCTCCTCATCGTCTGTGTCATTCTTAATAATAATCTTTTTGACCTCTTTTGGTTTGCGATAAGTTTCGACTAAATCGGAGCGTCTTAGTGGCGGTGTTGCCGGCAATGAATTGGATGATTCGTGATCGCTAAAACGTGACACCGTTGACGAGGGCATTACTTTGGCTGAGAGGCGTGATTTGATGCTGGCGCGACGGCTGTGCTCATTTTCTTGTGCGCCCGAACGTGGTCGTGATGCTTGTGTTGATTTTGTTGTTGTGTTTGTAGTTGACGATGCTTCGGCACGTTTGGAACGCGCCACCGAGGAGGATGAGGAGACTTCTTGCACTGGCGATTCGGAACGTACACGCTTCAGGGCAGCCTTTGCGCGCGACATGAACTTCAAAGCCGCTTTCTCATCTGCAATTTAGAATACAAAAAAGTCAATTAAGTCAACTGTAGCCGTAACTAAACACATTACAACTTAATCGCCGACTGAAAGCGTCTAACTCACCATTAAGCGTAACCACAAATTGTGTTTTCCTTTGTTGCGCTTTATCGGCTGTTTGCTGTGCATTGCCGTTCCCCTCCTCTGCAACTTCGTCGGAGCTGTGTAAAACAAAAGTAGTTTTTAAGGACAAAAAACATTAATAACTGGTTAATAACGGTAAAAATAATAGTAAAACTCACTCTCCGCTTTCCTGTTCCTCGTTCTTTATGCGTATCATTTGCGGCACATACATGTAATTGATGTTGGAGTCAACGCGTTGGAACACCGTACCTGGTACGTACTTCTCCTCCACTTCTTCGGACTCCTCTATCTCCTCCGCATCACTATGCGCCTGCTCTTCTATCTCCATCTCGTCGATTTGTGCGCGTCGTCGCTTTTGTAGCGGCATATCGCTTTCCACCTTGATGACAAGATTTTGTGTGGCTCGTCTGAACAAATTGGAGCTTGTTGCCGATGTGGAAGTGACTTTGGCACCGCGTTTCAAGCGCTCACGATAAGCTTTGGTATACAATTTACGCTCGTCTGTTGGATCTTGAACGATGTTACTCACTTTATTCGACACTGTCTTTTCTTCTTTTTGACGTGCCTTTATGATGGTCGAGCGTTGTGCTTCGGCGACGGCGCGTAGAAGTAATGTCTTGCAGGCCTGCTTGCTGGGTGATACTGGCGCGCGTGGTTTAATTTTTATAATCGAATTCAATGATTTATCCTCATCCTCGGAGGATTCCACTGGTTTCACGGGCGCCACAATAACACGTGAGCCGATGCGTTGCCGCTGTGTTTGTTGCGAGTGCGAGACCTTAGACTCTTCATCATCACTACTCTCATCGCTATCCGTAGACGACGCACTAGTTGATGAGTTCATTTCCTCGTCGAGCTTCTTTTCAGCGACGATATTCTTATTGGCATAATTTGGTTTCACAGTAGCCGATACCGTTATGTTGGGCAGTGTACGCGTTTCATTATTGGTTGTAGTGCGTCTTAATATTGGCGATAATGAGCGTCGCATGCGGGGTACACTGCCTTTACGCCTATTTTCCACTGTATCACGACTACGTTCTCGACCACGCTCTCTAGGACGTTCACGTTCGCGTTCTAAATCACGGTCTTTACGCCTATCTTCACTTCTACCGCGGAGTCGAGCTGGCAGTCGACTTCTTTCACGTTCTCGCTCACGGACATGATCGCGCTCGCGTTGACGTTCCCGCTCCCTTTCTTTTTCACGTTCACGTTCACGTTCCCGTTCACGCTCACGTTCCCTATTTCTATCATGTTCTCTTTCACGTTCACGTTCGCCTTCGCGCTCCCTATTGCGTTCATTATCATTATCTTTTCGCCGGAACGAGGGTACAAAGAGTTGTTTGTCCTCACGCGTGCGACGCTGTTGTTGGTTTTGCTGTTGCGCCTCACGAACTGCTGGGGGACGTATGCCCAACCGTTCATGTACTGGCTTCTTGGGCACATCAAAGGTTGAATCGTGTCTATCACGTTCATGTTCGCGATTTCGTGACTTTTCACGTTCTTGGCTATGTTGTTTTTGTAGCATTAATTGACTACTTCGTACATTAGTAGTACTTTGCAGTTCACTGGTGCTGCTCGGTTTTGTAACCACACAGTTCGTCTGCGGTGGTGGTGTAAAATGTGCGGACCTGTCAGATGCCTCATTTTCGTGCAAATTTGTTTCATCACTCTTCTTTTCACCGGCATCAAAAATAATTGGACTACGCCGTTTGCTACCTCGTTGTTCTGTTATTGTTTGCGTAGGCTGCAAATAAGATAAAACATTAATGAAATACTAAATATAAATGTTTAAATAATGTGTATACCGTCTCCACCGCTTTTGGACTAAGATTTTCAACTTCCTCTTCAGTACCATCTTCTTTCAAATTTATGAAATCCTCGTCATCACTGTTGTCTTCCAGTTCGCCCAATTGGCGTAAATGCTTTTTGGCGGCGTATATTTTCTTTTGTATTTCAGCTAACTCAGCCAAGTCTTTCTCTCGATTGCCACTGATCACGGGAGCAGTTGTGCTGACTTTTTTACTAATACTAGTAGAACTATCACCACTAGCACCATTATAACGCTGCTCTTTGCCTACTGTGGTATTCGCAGCCATAGCTGCTTTCTCATTAGACAACTTGGTTGCTAAATTTTTAGTTGTTTCACCACTTGCTGTTTTGTTGCCACTTTTAGCTTTTTTTATATGCGCTGCCGCTTCAGCTGTTGTATTCAGATTTTTCTTAGCCTTCTCCAAAAACACATCCGCAAAGACGTCGGTTATAGAGTTAATTGGTGGCACTGTTGGTGTGCTTAATGACGCTGATTTTTCAGTTGTATTTACAGCGGCACTTTGCACTTCCTCTGCGGCTTTTTTGGATGTTGATATTTTTCTCTCTTTTTTATTACCCTTACGCTCCTTTTTGCTTGTAACGTCTTGCTTAGGCTCTGCCTTGCGTTTTTTTGTGGCTATATATAAAATAAATTCAAAAAAATAGTAAAATAAGTATTTAGATATATTTCGCATTTATGAATTTCTTACCAATAGTTGCAGGTAATGTCACTTCTTGCAATTTTTGCAGCACTTCATGTAGCCACGTTACGAAAAGCTCTGTTTGTGAGCCTAGAAAGAGGTTGAGGTCGGCGATCATTTGTTGTTTGGAACGCTTGTTCGCTACCATAATCATCACATAATCCGGCAGCTCATCGTCTATGTAGCCTGCTGTGCCACCAGTACCTAACTCTACGAGTTTGGCCTTAACGGCACTCTGTAATAAAACAATACAATGAATTTGAAATATTATTGCAACTGTTTTACAATTTATCTGGGCGCTTAATCAATAAATGTTTGATATTGAAAATACTAAAACAGCAGCATACAACTTTTCATAGCCTATATATTTTGATACTGAAAATTATATTTTCAAACATTTTCTTTGTACAGACACTTATGCCGAGCCACATACCCGCATTTTCTGGCCGATTTCACTGCCGAAATTTTCCATTTTTATCAGAAAAATATAGAAATTATGAAAATCTCGTATCCTTTCTCCTTAATGTCGACTGTGAAAAATATTAATATTGACTGACAGAAATTCGGTGCAAACGTCAAATAAATAAATAAGTAGGTAGCGAAATCAACGCGAATGCAGAGTTGCAGTCTGTAATCACCATCGCTAAAAGTGTGGTGAATATGAAAGAGAGAAGAGTTGTAAATGAAATACCTTGAAGATGCATATTAATATGATATATCTTTTTGTTCGTAAGATACTTAGCTGGTTAAGCTTTTATCATGAAATTCTTTGCTTTAATAATTGTCTAAAAATGCTGTGATTATTATAAACACTTAAAGCGATTACAATGTATTAAGAAACAATTAAATATGGGACCTTAACGAAAACATACATTCATTAATTGTTAAATAATACACCTAAAATAAATCACCTGGCCTTTTATAATAATGTGTATCATTAAAAAAACATATGTGTATTAACTAACATTTTTAAAAAATTATAATAAAATATGAAAAAAATTATTTACAATATTCCGTATGCATCTGTTTTTATTAAAATATTTTACGTCATATACAAAACATTTTTTGAAAAAAATATATAATTACTTATTATTCATTGTGTTGCCATATATTTTTTTTTTTTGCTTAGAGCATTGTTTTTTAATTAAATAATATTGAAATAAAAGTTAAGTTCAAAATTGGTTTATAAATAAAAATTTATCATATATAAGCATAGCATTTTTTCAAAACGGTATTTAAGTTTACTTTTGTTTATTCGAACAGTTTCAATAGGATTAAAATTTTGAAATTATTTTTAATGAAGATTTTCGATATTACAAAAAAATATATTTGAAGGCATATTATTCAAATAATTATTTAATAATGTATTATTTGCAACCCTGGCTACAGATAGGATATAAATAAAAAATTTTGAAGTCACCACGGTGATTACTGATGACAGTAACCAACTTCCTGGAAACTCCTTTTAAATTCTTGCGGTTAAAATATTTTCGATCCACCTTGCTGTTGTTGCTGTTGGCAGTGTTAAGATTTTAGAAGTGTTATTATTGTAGTGGCATGAAACATTTCTCAATTAATATGAAGAAAGTAGATTTTTTGACTGATGTATACGAACTCCTTTTTTAGTCGACAAATTGAGACCCAAGAAAGTCCTAGTTATACTTCTTACTTTTAATTTCGGTAGGAATACGGAACTGTTTCATCAAATTTAAAGATAAAAGAGTTTCGGTAAAGTACTCTGTGCCCGTAATCATGCTCTCCAATCGAAGTCTGAACCGAATTTTACAATTCTAACAATAATTTCGGTTTGCTATGCAATATTTTATATCATTTGTTTGTTTATAAATGATTTTCTTATTATCGAGTTTTAATAAATTGCTTCAATTATAGCTTTAATTTTCAATATTCAACACTTTCAACAAAAAAAAATTAATACAATTTTCTTTAATAAAATTTGAATTTACAAACGCTTTACTAGCACATTACTAGCTGGAAATATTGCTCAATATTTCACCATAGTTGCAATAATATTGCGCAATGTACGAATTGCCGGTGTGTGGCGCATATTGACTGAATAGCTGAATGTCAGTCTGAAGCAACGACCTCCATTCAACCTTTCGGCTGCCAATTCGCCACTTTGCAGAGCTCACAGTGAAAACTAAAGTTGAAACTGCAGGTACGTAAACGCGTAATCACACAGTGTATTACTTAATATTCAGTTAAAAAAAATAGTTAATTAATAGTTAAATACACTCCAGGTGAGTGACGATAAAGTGTCGACAACAAGTAAATAATAATATAGTGATTTTCACAAAAAGTTCTTGAGATACGTGCCGTGTTGTCGTAACACATCATCTTTGGGGTGGTGCGTGTAGGAGGCATTTCGTAACTGCATTTTCAATTTGCATTACGCACGTAATAAGTGTGTTTGTGTGTGAAAGTGCATTGACGGGAGTGGAGTGGGCAGAAAACTCCTCTTAAACGTGTAAAATTGTGCTATCTAATTTAACAATCCAATTTGATATGACTAATCTGTTAATGATTAGGGATGACGTCGGGGGCACAAAGGTCACGTGTACCAATCATTTAGTAGTAGTATGGACCATTAACATGCAATTGCTGAGTGATCTTCTTTGTTTCAATTAGTTTCATGCAAATTTATTTGACTATTTTTTTCTTGTTATTTTATTTATTTATTTTTACTTTTGTGCTATGTGAAGTGTAGCGATTAAGAGAGGCAATGATAATTGCACGTTAGATAAAGTGATTTTACTGCAGAATTTATTTATGTACATATGTATGCATGTCGCTAAAGAGTGTGCAATGTATGTATGTATACATATGTATGTAAATACTCTGTCTTTGGGAAATTACCTCTTTATATATGCGTCACACAATTCAATTTCACTGAAGTTAGTAAATATTCACGTACTTATGTATGTATGTATAAAAATATGTACATACATACATATGTATGTGCATAGTGACAGATGCAGATACTACATAACCGTAGTATTTGTGAAATTGTTCGTACTGTGCGTACAAAAGCAACTACATATGTACATCTGTTAGATATAACCAATATAAGTATAACCAAAACTCAAATTTGATGTAACACCACTTTTCATAAATTTACAGTCGAAGCAAAAACGATATAATAGAGATCATCACATTGAAACAAATATATATTGGTTATATCTGACATTGGTTATATGAAAATTTTATGATACATACATATGTACTATATATAATATCGTGTAGAGAATCGTAAGCAATAAAAAACTCAATTTCGATTTTTTTGATGGTATGTTGTTTTGCATTTTAGGTAGGCATCAATGCATTAGGGTTTTCTTATTATTTACTCATATTTTTCGGCTTTTCAATAAGTTTAAAAAAATTATTTACATTGAAATGGTACATATATAATTTAACTTATCAACCTTTCAATAAGCTATTTAACGTATAGATTTCTTAAGGATTTTCAATAAATTTATATTAAGGGATTACAAAGGTTTCCCCGGGTAAAAAACACCCTTTTTCAAAAATTTTTTTCTCATATAAAAAATGAAATATTCTAAGAAAACTTTTTACTTTTACAGACAAGGATATTTTGAAATTTTAGAAAAAAAAAGTTTAAACTCGGTTATTGCAACGTCATTTCCGGTGACTCCTCGCAAAAAAGATGCGCCCGTTTTAGCAGAATAGCTCCTTACAGGATCAACTAAAGTGAAAAAACCTAATTTAGTTAAAACCTTAACTTAGAATTTGGGAAAGGAAAAAAAAGAACTGAAAATTCGATTTTTGGCACATTTTTTTTTACAAAAAAAAAAAAAATGAAAATTTCAGCGAAAAGTTCGCGACATTTTTTTTAAATAGTTGTAATCCAAAAAAAGTCCTTGATTCAAGTCTTTAAGCATTGTCAATTTCATGAATTTCAACCGATCGTTGAGTAGTTTTCGACAAATCTTCCCAACCGACTTCAAAAACACAGTTTCAAAAAAAAAGGTTTGAAGACGGCGCACTTAGCCTAGCTAGCCTCGAGCGAACAAGTTCTCAAGGCTGTATCTCCGAAACTATTACTCGGATCAATTCGAAAATTTAGGACAATATTTTACATAATTTATTAAGATAGTAAAAAGTCGATTTATTGAAATCCCTAAACCCATCTAACAACTTAAAAAGTCTTTAGAATATTGCTTACTTCATATCGATCCAAACAGGTTTAGTTTGAAAACGAAATAACAGCTCTCGGCTGGATAAAATCCAATTTAATTCCGATATCTTAGAACCGGCTGTTGTGGGTAATGAATAGCTAGAATATTTCTCAAAAATATTGGTGATTGGATTTTCATCTTTTGAGAGTAACTATCTTATGTTGCGGTTTTCTTCTCGATAATAATAATAAAATAATGAGGAGCATCCCTATTTCGTGAGTTTGTGGTGATATTATCTCTTCAAAGGACGTGTTCGAAGAAAAGAGTAAAAGTCGTGAACTAAAGACATACAAAAAAAATCCAGAGTGAAATTAGTTTCGATTGATTCGAACTAGTCGCATTTCCTAAAGAGAGGTTTCTTCGATGTAATTATATCTCTAACACTAACTCAGCCAACAGCAATACTACATTATTTAGCGACTCTCGAAATAGGTTGTATATCATCAATTTTTCCATTCCTATAGAAAATTATCGAATAAATTTACTAATTAAAACAACTTTCCAGTTCTTAACTAGCGTTCCACTAGATCCCTCTCTAATGTACATATTCGTATGTATGTAAATATGCATAAATATTTCCAAAAATATCGGCAGTGCCATGGGTAAGTGGACAAAAATATATACATATGTATATATGTATATAAATATATACCTAAATATATGTACATATATATACATTATATTATATTTTTGTGTACGTCTTGAATGTTCTAGTCTACAAGATGCACTATCTACTTGTCCCAAAGCACGCAAATACATATGTACATATACTATACATATTTCGGCTATAGAAATAGTTTAGTAATTGTGTCTTGTCTATAAAATTGCTCGCCTATTTACATACATATGTATGTATTTACAAGTAGTTTGTGGGTGCTCGTTAGCACGTTGCAGTCGGGGGTGTGATGGCAGGCGTCCAATTTTTTTTTATAAAAAACTGCACGCTTATGTCGATATGTATGCCGCTATGTGTTTCTGCTCATGCACAAACATATTTATGCATGACTACAGTACTGTGTGGATACGTGGAGCCTTTGTGTTAATGGTAGTGAATTTTTTTCACTTTCATTGAAGTAGAACTTTTATAGACACCATACTATATAATATATTACTGGGTTCTCATGTAAACTTTACTTAGTTTAGACCATAGCTACATATTTTAATTCATATAATTGTAAGGCCTTGGTTCCTTGAATTCCTCGTTTATCAATCAAGGCTTGGTTAGGTTAGATTAGTTAGCTATATTAGCTAAATCTTCGGCGGAAGCTTACTCTTGCAGAATCGCAAACATATCTCTTCTATGTTGCCAAAAAAGCCCTATAGATGGATTTAAACTCCATGTATTGAAAAAAAAACGTCTTGAGTTCATCACTTATCTGCTAAGGGAACTGATTTCAATACCAGTTAGCTCAGTTGATATCAGTTAGCTCAGTCGATACCAGTTAGTTCTGCTGGATGGCGTTTTACTAAGTAATGTATGAGCAAAGTGTCACAAATATGAGAGCTTTGCCTGAAAAATCGAAAGCAATATTATCTATAATATCCTGTAGTCTCTGTTTCCTATAAATAACTGGCAGCCTCATTTAGTTCTCGGTATCTACCAGCTACTATTCTATGCAGATATATTTATCACAGTATTGACTGAAAACCTTTCAGATTTCAAGATCTCTCAAGGCTTTTATAAATTACTCTATTGAAGAAGTGTTCTTAGTCGAACTTTGTGAGTTAACAAAAGCTTTCGAGGGTTTTATCGCTCACACTTTTGGAGAGGAGGCGATTAATCAGTGATCAATCTTAGTAATGTCTTTTTATCGTTTAGTAAGACATTAATTGAAAAGCGATTACTTCAAAAAGTTTATAATATTTTATGGGCAAAATTAGTCGCCTCTTTTCCAATTGCATTGAAAATTTTCGAACATACGCGGGCAGACAGAGAGGACATGGATAAATTGAACTCAACTTATCCCATATATGCATAAGGGATATATGTATACAAGGTGCATTTCAAAGTAAACAGGAACTTTTGCATCTAGCCCCCCTGGTGGCGCCATCTTATATGTCGACTAATGCGTTACAATCTGCTATCTTTATCGATTGTGCAATGAAAATGAGCTTCGAACAAAGCGCCAACATTAAATTTTGTTTTAAAAGTGGTAAAACATTTACTGAAATGTTTCAATTGATGAAACAAGTTTATGGCGATGATTGCCTATCCCGTGATCACCGGAAATTCCATCGAAACTTTGCGTGAATTCATCAAAAATCAGCCGAAATCATCATTGAAATTCATGGAAATGGAATTAAACATCTCCAAAACATTGATTTATTACATTTTTACCGAACATTTGGGCTTACGAATGGTGTGTACACGGTTTGTTCCGCACAAATTGACTGACGTCCAAAAATTGCTCAGAATCCAATATTCGGAGGACGATTATTTGACCAAAAATCACATTTTAACCATTAACCACTCCCCGTATTCACCTGATATGGCACCGTACGACTTCTTCCTTTTCGGCCAAATGCATTTGCCCTTGAAAGGAAAGCGCTATGCAGACGTAGAGGCCATTCAAAAGGCTTGCACCGGCATACTGGCGACCATACCGGCCAACGAGCTAAAACACTCGTTCGACATGCTTTTGGACCGTGCAAAACCGTGTTTTGAAGCAGAAGGAGACTATTTTGAATAAAATAAATTGATTTTGCCATTTGTTCTGTTTTTTTTTAAGTCCTGTTTACTTTGGAACGGACCTTGTATAATATCAGATCGTAACCAAGTGCAACTTATCTGGGTGCCCGGTCACAAAGGTATAACCGTAAATTAATTGGCTGATGAGCTCGCCCGCTCCGCAGCATCTACCAAAATCTTAGGACTTTATTGCAGTTGGTCCCCATACAATAAAGGAACTGCTCCGTAAGAATGAAAGAGTCGGTAGGGAGGGGTATTGGTAACAACTCCAAGGCATGCGTCATGCCAAGTTGTTAATGGGTGTTTACAGCCATAGTAGTAGTAGTATTACATATTTAATCAACCTTCCAAGGGACAAATTCCAGCTGCTTGTCGCATTCTACACTGGCCATTGTAAGCTCGAGAAGCATTTATGTATATAATATGAGCCTGCTACTCCAAAACACCTGCTAATTGACTACACAGCTGTCTACAGACGCAGGATAAAGGCCTTTGGATTCATGTTTCCAAATTGGATTCACGTCGCCTCTTTAGCACCCAGCAACATATTGGAGTTTATCAATATGCTGGAGCTAAGTGAGTCGTTGTGACTTAGGAGAGCGCACAGTAGACCTTAACAGTGTAATCCTCATTTATTTATCTATCACTATCTTATCTATATATTATAGGTTCTCCGACGTCTCCTTCCGGGTGTTACACACTTTGTGGCAAATTTAATATACCTGCCTTGTTCAGGGTATAAAAATTAATTGATAATAGTCTTAAATATTGCCTCAAATAGTTCTCTACCAATATATATTAGTCGATGTATATTGAACTCCATTAGAAAATCAGACTTTATACTAATCGAATTAGGTCCACTGCAGTTCCACTTATATAACCAGTACCGTTTCAAAGTGCACGAGCCATTACAAAAACATTGTTCCCAGCATAATATAGTTACTGCGCCTGCGCTGTACACCGAAGCACTTCACGTGGCAACAAGAAATGAGTTTTGATCAGCTTTAATAAAAATAAATAATATTTCTCAATACTGACTTAATCGAAATAAATAAAGAAAACAAGTTGCTTATTTTAACTACACAAACAAAATAATTTACTTAATTTCGGTTTCGTAATATATTTTTATGTATTGAGTTGTTGATTATTTTAGTTTTAAAAATATATTCACACTTCGGCTCAAACACAAGTATGTGCATGTTTGTAGATACGGGGGCTCGTTTTTTCTAATCCGGTTTGCTTTTTGAGTGGCGTTGCCATTGAGACATGTGTACGATTATGTGTCGAGTAACACGTCACACTTAAAGCAGACACGCCCCACCGCAATATATAGTATATGGTAGATACTGTATCAGCTTGTTTGCATATATTTATGCACTATTTCTTACTATCTGACCCTCCTTCATTGCGGGCACTTTGATAAGCATAGACACCGTGATAAAGCTGGAAGAACTTGTTTTGAAATTGTTTGTTGTTTTTATTTTTCACAAATTTTCTTGTTGTTTTCACTAGCTTCTGGTGAAATGTGTTTTCTTATGTTATCAAAAGTGGTTTTCAATTGTTGTTGTTTCACTTGGTTGCATGGCTGGTGTGTGGCTTCACAGTATCTCTCTGTATTATCATATGCACGCTTGCATATATTTGTTTACATAGAATTATGTACAATCGTTATATAAGTATGTGTGCTTATTCGGTTTTTTCTGCATATATTAAAGTCCATCGACCGGCGAGTTTCAGTCACAGTTCATTTTTGGTTGGCAGCGCCGCAGGAAGCTTGTATAATTTTGTATCAGGTAAAGTCGGTGAAAATCGCTGTTCGTTTGAGCTGGTAAAAAATTGTGTTGCATAAAAACATACAAAATTTAAATATGTGCAATAGAGTGTAGACGCAATTATGGAAAGTGCCAAAAATTATTTTTGAGGTTATGTGCATTTTTTTTGTGTTAACCTAAAAAGTGCTATAATAAGCATCAATTGTTTTTATATTGGACAAAAAAGGGCAGTTTTACTTTTTTTCATTTATTAGTAGCTTTTACTAAGCCTTGGCATTATGATTTATCGATGTCGCCGTTTCGATTCGATATAATTAATTTGCAATTGAAATCAACGCTTTTACCAACTTTTCGAATGTTGTTATTGTTAGTGTAGCGGTTGAATTTCGAGGCATTGTGCCGAGTTGACAGTCCCTGGCCGAATAAGAATTCGGGTCAGTATCGGTTACTTAGACCCGACGGATGTGTGAACGATACTTTCGATTCTTTTCTTTTGCTAGCAAACAATTCTCCGCCTGACACCACAATGCTGCATACGGAATATGCAAGTAAAGTACTTTCACTTACCAACTGTCAAATAATACTACAAAGTGTTTATGCAACGTGTGAACAGCCCTTTAGTAGCTGCTGCGAAGCATTCACCTTTTTGCAATAACTTTCGTAATGTGAAGATTTTTTTCAGTAACGTTGGCAGCAAAAAATAAAACACAAAAGCCAAAAATAGAAATAGAAAGAGTTTGTGAAGACTTTTAAAAAATTCCAGAATTTGAAGAGTTTGCCGAAAGTAAAGCGTGATCCATTTCGAGGTTCCCTTCTTTTCAAAGAAGAAACACTGAAACTTCAAATGTGAAGGGAAATGTTTGTTATCATTCGAAAGCACACTCTTTGTTCGCGGCTACGTCTCAGATGGACCATCCGTTGAGTCCAATTTTCGATGACACGTTCGAGCATTTTGACTGGTAACTGGCGAATGACACGTGTGATGTTTGGCTCCAAGGTCTGAATCGAAGGGGGATTACCCGCATAGACATTTAGACTTTACATATAACCACATGAAAAGTGTAACCGTGTGATATCACACGATCTTGATGATCAATATGAAAACGTCGGAACTCTTGGAATTTTTCAAGCACCCATAGAGCGAAGCGATATCACTTGAGAAGGTCGAGCGGCTTCAGTTCTTGCACAAGCAAGATTGTATTTTGTTCGATGTATGTAAAATGCGTCAAGTCGTTTTTTACGTCAGTACGAGTAGCTGCAAACGGCGCCGTGTACACTCTCAGCTACGGCTGCTATATTTTCTTCACTACGTGTTGGGGGTGATCTATTCGGTCGATTATTGGATAATAATGCATGATTTATAGGTTTCTTACTTGCTGCTCCATTCCGAAAATCATAAATTTGTAACTAAAGTGCCTAATGTACATTATTCATTAAAAAACTGAATGCAAATAGTTCCAAATTGAAAAAAAAAATAATTTTTTATAAAAATGTTCTTGTTACTTATAAAAAATGTCGAAAAATTTCAGGTTATATCTCACTGCAAAGCTGAGAAAAATCGTAAAGAATAGGCCGGCTAGTTACTTTTACAATGAAATACTTTTCTTCGTATGGTATTCTGAAATTTGGAAATTCATAACTCCAAAATATTTCATATTTAGCCGAAATAATAAAAAGTTACGTGTCCAATATTTCGTCTCAAAGAATATATAATGAAAATTTTCGTACGAAAAAAATTGTGGAATGTAAATTTTGGACGGAATGAGCCATATAAATTAATAGTCATGATTATCCCTAAATAAAATTTGGGTACTCATATTCGGTGATAATTTTTTATTTTATTTTTTTTTTTTGAAAAATTTATATTATGCTTATATGTATATGTATATACATTTTTATAATTATGTAAGCGCTTATATATTAAAGATCATTATTATATGTTTCATATTTATTCAATTATATTTGACGTACTTTGTCTTTATCTTCAATGGAAAATTCCATTCATTGAGGTCTACTGCGGAAATATACGTATATAAGTATGTATAGCGCGAGTGCTGGAAATATTTAAACAAATAAAAAGTTTTGTGCCAGTTGCCTGGCTTTAATTCCTATATTAGTTTAACTATTAACGATGGATATATGTATGTAAATATGATTGCAGAATATATTTTCAAGAGCTTGTAGGAGTTTTTTAGAAGATTTACAAAAAGTGCTCACTTGCTAAACCAAGTTTGATATTAGCTGTCCTGGCTTTGCCAGAACTTAGAATGGACCGAATCGAACAACAACTGGTATAAGTCATATAAACTGGCATAATTAAATGTTCTCCATCATAATAAGCGGTTATATTACTTTTGTGAGTTATTCACATACTCTCTTGTATTAAATTAAAATTTATGACCTTGTTGTTGCTTTCATATTTAATATTTTGAACAAAAAATCACAAGTAAAAATCAAAGAAAAAAGACATTGTTTTTTAACAAATTTCATATGTTTAGCATAAAAAGAATCGAGAAAAACGGCTTTTTCTTTAGAAGCAAACAAATGCAGCTATATTTTCTCTTCTTTGTAGTTAAGGAATTGTTTTTTTTTTCAAATTAAATATTATTAATAGTAATACACCAATTTTGACTACATATCACGAGTTCTTAACAGCTGGAATTTCAATTTCGCCATGCTTTGATGAAAGTTAATTGAAATTTGTCGCATTCACTTGTTCTCTTGGAGCTCATGAGCTGTGACCTTCGTTAAAACCGACTTGTTTATTTCACGGAACATATGTTGTAAAAACATACTTGTGTTTTTTTGATATTAAATTGGCAAAAAATTATTGATTGACAAAATTTGTTTTTAATATTTTTTAAATACATACTAGAGTTTTGATAACACAAATATTTTGTTTAACAAATAGTGTTTTAAAAATTAAAATCAATAAAGAAATAATATTTAAAAATTAAACAAATAAAAAAAATTTAATTTTAAGTCTGACAAAATAGTTCATACATTTTTTTTAAATATAAATTATAATAATTTCTAGATTTTTCAGTCCTCTTTTTAAATAATTAATTAAGATTTGGCGACTCAGAAACCCGAACATTTATAAATTAAAACAATTCATAATAAAGAAACTTATTTTATAAACATAAAATATTTTACAAAATTATTTTTCACATTCTATTTATCTAAATTCGTTTTAAAAATTTTCAGAAAATTTGCTGATTACCACAAAAACTTCTGTATTAAATTATTATCTGCAAGAAACTCTCTTATGCATTGTATTTAGGAAATTATATTATATACAGTCTTATAATTGGATTTTTAAAATAATTATTTAAAAATTATTTTAATAGTTAAAATTTTTATTTTTTTTTTCAAAATAAAACACAAATTTATGAATAAAAAATCGCAAACACCTTATTTTTTTAATAAAATGAAAATTTTAATTTTTTTTTTTTGAATTTTGAAATAAAACCAATTCAAAATTTTTTTACAAATATTTTAAAAATTTTTACAAAAAATATGAAATTTTTCATTTTGTTAAAAAAATATATATATTTGTAAAAATTTTGAAAATTTGGTACAAACTTGTGAATTGGTTGATTTTCCAAATGTTTAAAAAAATATGTAAGTTTTCATTCTGATAAAAATAATGCGTTCGCGATTTTTTATTCATCAATTTGTGTTTCATTGTTGAAAAAAAAAATCTGAGCTACGAAAATAATAAAAAAAAATTAAAAAAATATAATAATAATTAACCCACAAAGTACATATAAATTGATAAAAAAATTAAAATATGCTTTTAAAAAATTTTTTATTTTTTTTAGAAAATTTTTACGATATTTGGCTTTAAAAAATTTAAAATAAATAAACATATTCAATTATATTTAACAATTCATAATTTCTAAAAATGTACATACATACATACATATGTATGTATGTACTTAAAAAATTCATAATTTCTAAAAATGTACATATGTACATTCATACATACATATGTACTTAAAAAAATCGATATTCTAAAAACACCAAAAAAAATATTTAAATTGCAACTATAATAGTTTTGAAAATAAAACAATTAATAAAAAGTTATACTTTTCCTAAAAAAACTTTTACGAGTCACAGTTTGCCTTAAAATGTTCAATTTATGTTTGGTTTTCCACTAAACTGGAAAAAACCAAAAGTCGTTAAAAAATCTACAAATATAAGTACATACATATACATGCTTTATGTATGTATGTACTTATGTATTTATAAAAAATTACTAACTCACTAAATAATGACAAATTGCAGTAAAATAATTTCACAACTCTTTAAAGTTGACAAATCACATTTGCCCTTTGACTTCCAGCGCAATATACGCAATGTATGTCTGTATATAAGTATGTATGTACATATGTAAGTATTTATGTAAATTTGAATATCAAAAATATTTCCATGAGGACTCTTCCTGACTGATTTCGCCTTCAATGTCAAGCGTGTCAACGAAATCTACAAAACGCTTTCATCACCAAGCGTGTGCTCTCCAAAGCACCTGCTTGTGTAGGTGAAGATGTCATAAATAAATATTATACAATTAAATTTATAAATATAAATACGGAATCCAAACAGAATGCATGGAAGAAAATCACGCGTTCTACCCACAGGAAAACTTTTATGCATACATATGGTATACTACCTGATACATACCTAATTTACTACCCGAAAGTTCTGCAACAATACCGCATTTGCAACAGCAGCCTAAAATGTTGCAATAGCTACAGTAACAAACAAAAAAGTGAGGCAACAACAACAGCATTTGTAACGCAACATGTTTTGCTTTTTATTTGACCTTCGTCAATGTCGGCGCACAAACAGCAGCGAGCGTGAATGTGTATGTGTGTGTTCGTTTGCACGCCGCATGCCGTCACTAAAGCGATCAGGCGGTGGGGGAATAACGAAAGCTTGTTTTTAGGTGGAGCGGCGTGCGGACGGTCATGATTTTGTCTGTATCACTAAAATTGAGCGAATTGAAAACGAAATTTCGTGTGTTGTTTTCGTACTCTATACATACACATACACACATATACATACATACATATATGTATGTACATATAAGTATATACATATATATATCTGTATCATTCAACATCATGCGCATGTTCACGAGCAAATGATTTTTTCGACTCTTTTTGTGTGAGCACTCGACATTTTTGTCCATATTATCGTTGTTGTTTTTGCTTTTGTTTTGGAGCGTTAGACATCTCTGCATCTTCTTGCTCAAAATTCACTTTCACCGCTCCACAACATGAAGAAAGTGAAAGTCTTTTGTAGGACACTCAAAACGCGCATATGCCACCAATCTACGAATCTCCTATTACCCGCTCTCCTTAAGTAGAGGTCAACTTCTCCTCTCTCTGCTATGCCTGTCTTGTTATGCCATCTCCGGTTCGTGGCTTATCAGCTCAGCTGAAAAGTGGGCCTGCCTACTCGTATCTACTCGCCCGAATTTGCGTTGACTGCCGGACTAACGGTTTGTGTGTTGGTGCGCCGAACCTTACGCGGTTCCAGTGCTCGTATTTTCATTCAGTATCTGTGTAGAGCTTCAATCGGTCGGACTTTTCTTGTGGTGCGTGACATAAGTGGAAATTTAGTTAATATATACATACATACATATGTATACTAGAGTTCTTAGATACATGCATACATACAGTTATATTAATAAATTTTATTTATTTTAGTTTTCATTTGAAAAAAACTGCATTAATTTGTGTGAAATTTGGTGAAGAAAAGAAATTCTTTATTTTTATAAGATTTTAATGATTTTTTTTTTCAGTTTTTTTAATGAAATTTGTGTTAAGAAACTAGAACTGAAACTAAAGTAGTACTTTTTACTGAGATTTTGATTTTTACATATTTTTCATATTCTCTTTTTTATTTTCTGCATGTATTCCATGAATACTGTGGGTGAATAAAGTGTATAAGTTTTTTGTGAAATTATTAAAAATAAAGTGTGCACAAGTATACACAGCCGCATACATAGCATACATATACATTTTTCGGCATAATATCGAACTTTTATCACTGTGCTGAGCTGAGTCGATTTAGACATTCGTCTGTCTTTACGTGCCTTAGCTTTTGAGGTACTGATCTGAAATTTAGCATACGTCCTTTTCATTGTACAGAGCTGCTCATTCGTCGGAAACGCCGATATCGGACCACTATAGCGTGTAGCTGCCATACAAATTGAGCGCTCAAAATCAAGTTTTGTATGTAAAACTTTTTTATTTGATAAGATATCTTCACAAGATTTGGCACAGATTATTTTCTAAAGCTTCGTTACAATCTCCGAACATATAATTTAGATCGGATTACTATAGCATATAGTTGCCATACAAACTATGCGTTAATAATCAAGTCCTTGTATGGAAAACTTTTTTATGGGACTACATATCTTCACAAGATTTGGCATAGATTATTTTTCTATGTATTTCTGCATTTTAAGAACAAATTATTCAGATCGGTTTACTATAGCATATAGCTGCCATACAAACTGACAACAAAATCAAGTTCTTGTATGGAAAACTTTTTTATTTGACATGATAAATTCACAAGATTTGGCATAGATTATTTTCCAATGCATTGCTGTATTCTCCAAACATATTACTCAGATCGGAGCACTATAGCATATAGCTGTCATACAAACTGACCAATGAAAATCAAGATAAAAAACTTTTTATACATATATGTATATATATTGCTATTGTATCTAGTTGGCAATATGTTAATTTTTTTCTTTGAAAATTACAAAATTATGAAATTATATTAAAGGAACACAAATAGTGCAAGAAACTGAAAAGAGTACATCCAGTAATTCCATCACAAACACTATTGCTTTGTTGCACAAACCTTATCAACATTTTTCCATTGACTTTGTGACTTGTCTGCACTTTGGTCAGGGCTACTAAAGCGTTATCAATTATAGCCATCATTGACGAGTAAATATAATTAAAGATGAAAACAAAAAGTCATAAAAATTTATTAAAATTAGTACCGTTATTGCTTATTATGCCATGTGTATTCAGCGACATATTTATAAATATATTTTCAATTAAGCCCAGCAAACACCCACATAATCTTGTATTTATACATACATACACACATGTATACGATACATTTGTAGATATGTTTTTCACAATTACACCTTTGTTGCGACGTAACGGCAAATACGCGTGACATTCTGCATATTTCTGCCCTTGCATACACGCTAGCAACAATGTTGCGCAACATTTCGTTAGTAACTTGTTTGTAGGCAGTGTTAAGACAACAATAATCGTAGATTTTTTATTTTTTTTAATTTTTCTATTTTATTCTTTTAAATTTTGTTTATTTTTTCTGAATTCTTCAAAAATTTTTTATAAAATAATGAATAAATAAAAATTTTAGTTTTATTATAATTCTTGAAATCACCAATAAAATCTTTCAATTAAATTAAATGAAATTAAAAAAATTAAAAATTCCACTCTAACATTTTCTCTTCTCTTCTTCTATCTCTTTACAGTCTCTTTCACCACACCAAACTAAAACAAATCTACAACAAAATGACCACCTACTTCAACTACCCATCCAAGGAATTGCAAGAGGAGCTTAGCCGCATTGCGCGCGCTATTGTCGCTCCCGGCAAGGGTATTCTCGCTGCTGATGAGTCCGTCTCCACCATGGGCAAGCGTCTGCAAGACATTGGTGTTGAAAATACCGATGAACACCGTCGCTTATACCGTCAGCTGTTGTTCTCCACCGACCCCAAAGTCGCTGAGAACATTTCTGGTGTGATTTTGTTCCACGAAACCTTGTACCAGAAGGCTGATGATGGCACCCCATTCGTTGAGCTGTTGAAGAAGCGCGGCATCATCCCCGGCATTAAGGTCGATAAGGGTGTTGTGCCATTGTTCGGCTCCGAAGACGAGTGCACCACTCAGGGTAAGCAGTTCTTTTCAGTAACTTAACTGGTAGTTAAGGATCGTAAATTTGGAGGGTTGCTATTGTTAGATTATGTTTTCAGAACTTAAAGTTGAGTTGTTTGGGTTTCGTGGTTGCTTCCAGGCAATAAGAGCTACTAATGTGACAATAGTAATATTGGTTTGCAAAACTTTAAGTTCCAGTTAAACTGAGCCTCAAGAAAGCTGGTTCTGCAACTAGTAGATAGATGTTGTATATACCGTTAACCTGTTCGTTGTATTATTTGGTCTATTTTGAATTAAGCTACATGTCCGAATTCTCTAACACAAAAATATAGCAAGCGAGAGATAGGAAACTCGAGATCTCAGTCTATAATAAAGCCTACCTCAGTAACCTCAAGCACTTCGTTCTAAGTTCCTCTTTAACCAATTCCGTTCTGTCTTCTCTCAAATTTTGCACACCAAGCTAAGTGTTTTTTTTATCATACTAATTCTGTATCTTCTACTCTCTCAACTCTACAGGTTTGGATGATTTGGCTGCCCGTTGCGCCCAATACAAGAAGGACGGTTGCGACTTCGCCAAGTGGCGTTGCGTCTTGAAGATCGGCAAGAACACCCCATCCTACCAATCCATCTTGGAGAACGCCAACGTTTTGGCTCGTTATGCCTCCATCTGCCAATCGCAGCGCATTGTACCAATTGTTGAACCTGAAGTATTGCCCGATGGTGATCACGATTTGGATCGCGCACAAAAGGTTACCGAAACTGTATTGGCTGCCGTATACAAGGCATTGAACGACCATCATGTCTACTTGGAGGGTACTTTGTTGAAGCCCAACATGGTGACAGCCGGTCAATCGTGCGCCAAGAAATACACACCCGATCAAGTTGCGCTCGCCACCGTCGAAGCTCTGCGCAGAACTGTACCAGCTGCTGTTCCCGGTATGTTGTTGCTGTCATTTAGTTATTTGTTGTAATTATTATTATTATTTTTATTTTTCAAAGGCATCACCTTCTTGTCTGGTGGTCAATCTGAGGAAGAGGCTTCCGTGCACTTGAACGCCATCAACAACGTGCCATTGTTGAAACCATGGGCTCTGACCTTCTCGTACGGTCGTGCCTTGCAGGCTTCCGTTTTGCGCGCATGGGCCGGCAAGAAGGACAATGTTACCGCTGGTCAAAATGAGCTCTTGAAACGCGCGAAGGTATGTAAACATGTATTTTTTATTATATCACAACGGGACTTTTTGGATTATTTGGTTGTATTTTATGGTGAAATAACTTTGAATTGGTAGACATAAGTTCATATGGCGGTTTGATAGGTTGTTAAATTATTATATTTTACTTAATTTTTTTTCATGATTGTTGGGTTTGCAAATATAAAAATATATTTGTTTTTGATTTTTAAATTTATAATTTTTTTAATTTTTAAATTATTTTTAAAAAATTAATTTTTAAATTTTATTTAATTTTTTAAATTATTATTTTTTATTTTTTTTTAAATATTATTTTTTTTAATTTTTTTAAATTAATTTGTTTTTGATTTTTAAATTTAAATATTTTTTATTTTCTAAATTAATTTTTTTTTAATAAAAATCTTTTTAAATATATTTTTGTTACGAAAATTTTATTTTTTTAAATTTTATGAATTTATTTGTTTTATTTTTATATTAATTTTTTTTTAATTTTTGAAATTTTTTTTGTACCAACTAACCGTTTCAATTACAATATATCGAAAAAATAGTACACAAAATTAATTTTTATAACAATTCATTGAAAATCCTTTAATTTTCAATTAAAAATAAAAACATATTATTATACTTAAAAATATTTTTTTAATATATATTTATTTTTTTATATAAAAAATATTTATTTATTTATTTATTTATGTATATACGTATTTATTTTAATATAAAAACATATTTTTTTATTTAAATAATAATTAGAGAAAAGTATGAATGTATGTAAATAATTTTACTAACAAAATTCAATTTTGTTATGCTTGTCAACATTTAATAAAAAAATTTGTATTTAACAAATATTAAAAAATTTATTAAAAGAAATTAATACATAAACTAACATTTTATTGCTTTGCTTTGCTAACAAGTTAAGTTATTAATAATTTAATTTAACTAAATTAATTAATTAAATTTTAAAATATTTAATACTCCTGCTTGAAAGCATATTTTTATTTGCCTACTTTTACAATTACTCGCAATATTTTCTACTTTTATTTGCTTTAAATGTGTTTGCACATAACCTAAAATTATTTTCTCAATCTATATAATCGCTATGCTACAAAAATACACACACACTCCTACACTTCTACACCTACGCACACACACACACTCTTGCAACAATTTAAAAATGCCATCGTTGCGCCTGCGCCAACTTCTATTCTACGGCTACATAACAAATACACACACACAATAAACGCGTAAATACAGGCTAACGGACTCGCCTGCCAAGGCATCTACGAGGCTGGCTCGATACCCTCCTTTGCGGCCAACGCCAGCTTATTCGTCGCCTCGCACAAATACTAAAATTCAAAGATTAATATGTTTCACACATTATATCTATGTATAAGTAACTTACACACACAAGTAAAGCAGCACGCACACACATCTGCGCAATTTATATGTATGCAAGACTGCACGTAAGGAATTGAGCGGCGCGCGTTTGAAGCAGTTGTTCGTGTAATGCGCTGAAGCTTATGCATAATTGTTGTTATTAATGTATATTTACTCTGCATATACATATATATAAATGTATGTATATGTAGTTCATGTATATGTTTTAATGTTTGTGTGCTTTATAATTTTACTAATTTAGTTAATGCTAATTTTTGCTAATTTTTTTCTATTAAATATATTTATATAAAATTTTATCTACGTTTCATGCCTCTTGTCACCACTTTATTTAACTTTCAGCCTTTTCTAGCTATTTTATGATAATTATTTACTATTATTTGAATGTTTTCAGAAATAAAAAAGTTTTATTTATGCTTTTTTATTATTTTTTTATCACCATTATATAAGTTTTTTAGGCACTTATGCGTTTTGAAATACTTTAATATTTTTTCTGTGGATTTTTAACTATTTTTCCTGATGAAAACCTGGTACAAAAACTGACGAATCATTTTACCTTTTAATTAAAATTTGTTATAAAATATTCTAAAAGTAGCAATTCGCATTAGGTTTGTTTATTATAGGATATTTAACAGCTGGTGTTGTTGTTATAGCGAAGTATAGCAGTCTCTCCAAAATTTTTTGTGTACTACCTATGAGCAAAAAATAGTAAGACTGTGGTCATAATTTTTAAATTCTTAATTTAGTCTTCAAAATCTATGTCCTCCACCTCTAAGTAATTCTTCTACACAAGTTTTTTCCTCGAAACAGTTGTTAAAGTCAATTTCGGGAATAGCCTTTAATATGCGTAGCGATTCACGTTTAATATCTTCAATCGACTCAAAACGGTTTCCCCGGAGCGGTCGTTTGAGTTGGCTGTATAGCCAGAAGCTAAATCAGGTGAATACAGTGATTGCGGCACGAAATTGGTTGGAAATTTGGCGAAAACTCACGAAGAATCAATACAGTATGCGACGTTGCATTATTGTGGTGCAAAAACCAAGAGCTGTCGGCCCATAATTTCGTCCTTTTATAACAAATAGCTTCGGGCAAATGACGCCTACCAGTCAAATAGTATTCGTTGTTGACAGTGCACCACTCCTCGATAATCGAAGAAAACTGTCAACATAACCATGATTTTTGCTTGATTTGCCTGCTTTGACGTAGTTTTTTTCGGCTTCAGCTCACCTTTGCTACGATATACGACCGCAACATCCTCTGTTACCGGGTCGTAAGCATAGATCCAAGACCCATCGCCAGTAATAACACATTTCATGGCATCCAGGTAGTCGGAAAACATAGTTTGACAGACGTTAACGCGACGTTGTCTTTAGAAAAAATTGAGTAATTTTGGTAACAATTATGCTTTCACTTTTCTTGGGCTCAAATGATCTTTCAAAATGGTTTGCACTGATTCTTCGTTTATTCCAACGATGCCAGTAAGATCTCTGACTGTTAATTGTCGATTCTCAAGCGCCAATTCCTTTATTTGATTGATGTGTTTTATCATCAGTTGATGTTGATAGCTGTCCTGGACGTGGTTCGTCGCAAGGCGTTCTCGACCCTCTTTGAATAATATGAAGCATTCTAAAACACTTACTTGGGACAAAGAATTATCACCGAAGGCCATTTCCAACATTATGAACGTAACGTTTCGACACCAAAAATTTGATTCCGCAGACAAAATTTAAAGGATTTGTTTTGTTGAATAATTTCTCTGATCGTAAGGGTCACTGAAGGCACTTTATGTACTTAAAAAAGGCAAGCATGTACTAAACACTACTGACTATTTTGCAACAGATATCACAGACTATTATATCAAACGCTCAAAATTTCAAATAAAAAATCTCACTATTTTTTGCTCACAGTAGTATATACTTACGCACTGCAGAGGAATTAGTATTTGATCAGATAGAAATCCGGGTACAATTCGTTTACGTATAACCGACTGTCGTGTGTCGTCATTATTCAAAACCTTACTGTCGGAGAAATATCATTTCTGCACAATAATACAAAATTCAGCAGAAAATCTCAAGCATAATTTTACTCAAGAATAATAAGTTTTAAATAAACTGTCTTGGATGCGCCGTGGATAAGTTATTATCGCAGTTGGCAAGCTTTTCTTCAAAGTTTTGCGCTGATGAATTTATGAGCTTTTCTTCAAGATGTCAAATTGCACTTTCAATATTCTCTCTTTTCAGAACAGCAACCGTTGAAGTAAAGTAATTATTTAGCAGTTTGTTCGCTGTCCTTGCAGCTTTATTGAAAATAGTCTTGGCATATTGTTTCCAGGAATGGTTCAATTAAATATATGATTCTAATAGGAGTACCGTTAACATTTTTTTCTATCTGAATACGTTTAGTATTGTATCGTCTTATTTCATATGCCTTATCAATGCCTTACAAGCAAAGCTCAACACCCAGCTCACCTCCTACGAACAACTCAGATTATTTATATTTTGTATAAAAGTTTGCTTTAAAACGATTCAAAAGTTTTTCCTCAACGCTTTGTCATAATTTGACATTTCTTTCTCGAGCTTTATTTTAACAATTCCTTTTTAAGTATGACGAAAATACCGAAACCCTTACTTCGCCTGTTTGATTATTGTTGTTGATGTAACAGCAAAAACATTACTGAAGTAATTTCGAGTAATGATGCCGAATTGACAGTTCCTGGACGGATAAAAGTCCGGGTTCGTACCGATTACCTAGAGCCAAGTGTCGTGGGAATGGCACTGTTTTGATTCGCTTGCTGGAGCATTTTCAAATAGGCAATAGCGTAGTCTCTAAACAACAGTTCACTTTGGGGTTGACTATACCGAGTAGCAATAATTGAAGTCTCCGTAATGTAAGAGAGATTAAGAATAGAATGTATTTTAATGGAGGTTTGCACCGTGTTCTAAAGTTTATTGTGTCCTCCTCTCTATCACATGTACTCAGAAAGTTCAACAGTTTGATGAATTCCAGCAATTCACTGAGCGCTAATGAGGTGCTGTGATCCCTCAACAGATATTTGGATTGAAGAGCCTTAACTTGCGTCTACAGATCGCTGTGCAATCTAGAATCAGGTACTAAGGTGAAAAGAGATTGTACGTACCTTTGCTAAATTTAGGTTGACTAAGGATCTTTGAAGCTTAGAGTCTAAGCTGTGCTATGCTAGTGCCTTAGGACCCACGGCTCTTGTTTTGGCATGGAAAACAATGACGAAATATAAGACTAAATAAATATAGGGCACAAAATAATTAAACCAAAAATTCAACAGCTGATTTAGTAGAAGCTTAACAAATAATAGAATTATTCATTCTTAGCATAAGGCTAAGTCTATAAAGAATAAACTCGATTGATTGGCAGTTATACATGAGGAATTGTTGACGTTGAGTGTGATTGATTTACCTAGTGCTCATTTTCAATAAGAAAGGATGCAACAAGCAAATTTCTGGACTCTTTTTTCGAAAGTTCATAGTCATATAGTTGCTTGTAAGCTGCTTGCCAAACGAAAATTGTTAAAGTTATATCCATTTGATGGCAGTTCTTTTGGACTGAGCTATCATTATATTTATCAAAAATAAATATTTAGTAATAAAGAATATATTTAGTAAAAATGATAATATCAGGGAACAAAAAAGCAAAGGACTCAAAATTTGATGAAAATAAACCACTTGGAAGTCAATTTTGGAGTATATTTCAACGAACTGAAAAAGCTTCACTAAATTTATAAGTTTAGAATTTGTATAAAAAACCATGCTCTCAGTACCATAGCGATTTCGTCAGGGTTAAGCAAATGTTTTATGTTCAAATAAAGCGGAAATGTGTTGTTACTGTAAATACAGTGGTACTCCAATATAACGAATGATATAATGTTGGGACCGTTCGTTAAACTGAAATATTCGTTAGATCAGAAACGAAAATTAAATTAATATTGGTACATATGTATACGTTTAAAAATAACTATTTATTCATGAATTCTTAAGCATTGGTTGAAATAAATACATATACAATGGAAAATGCATACAATAAAATTAATAAAAGTTGAATTTTATAACAAAAATATGAGCATTATTCAACTCGATGGCATCATATTACATAAATATTACATTGTTTATATAGGAATGCTTAGGGGGGGAGTAAGGTTTGTTTCGTCGAAAAAAGACCTTTTTTCGTGAATTTTTTAGAAAAAATTATTGCTGTAGGTTTATTTTACTTATTATTATATGAAAGTACAACATTTGAAGGATACTCAAAAAAAGTTTTATCGAAAAATAGCGAGGAATAACGGATTTATCGTCGATCTCTGCAGACACCTCGAAAAAAAGTTGTTGTGCGGTGACCAGCCTACAGTATCATTGGATCATCTGAAATCAAAAAATCAAAATGCTTTCTTTAGTTTATTAGTTTATCTTTCAATTGACGTCGAGTTTTTTTTAATTTTTCAATTTTTGGTACCATTTTCAAGCCATAATGACGATTTTAGACGAAAAAATCGACCTATTTGTTATTGTAAAGTTCTTAGAAATTATAATTTTTGGAAAAACTCGATGTCATTCGAGAGCTATGTATATGTAGAATATTTGTACAATACTTCAAAACGATCGATGTGGTAGTTTTTTCTATAGGCTGGTCACCGGCTTTAAAAATGACATATTTGGGAAAAGATTCAAAGTTTTGTAGCTGGGAGGCGCGCAAACCTAAGTTAGAGGTACCGTTATTCAACCTGCTGTAACTTCGTTAGTTTTTCTCCGAATGACCTAAAACTTTAACACAATATTCTTGAGATGTTGATGGTTCAGAAAAAAAAATTAAAAAAAATGGAAAAAAAAAGTTGTCAAACCTTACCCCCCCCTTAAATGTATATTAAAAGCTATTTTTGCACTATATAATAAATGTGTACAAATGAATTAGTGAAGTGTTAGTGGATATAAAAGTGAAAAATATAATTGCAAAATTAATTTTGTATATCGAAAATATGTAATTAAAATATTGCAAATTTTCAACTTTAAACGCGAATATCTCGAAAACTATAAGCTTCCTGCGGCTATAACTTATATCCTTGATCAGGATAATTTCCTCTATCCGACCATATCCTTTTTATCCTTGAAATCCTGGGACGGTATACTAAATTCTTCCCAAATTTTCATTGGGATATTTTGTATTATGGATTTGCACAGCTTTGGCTTTTAAAATATTGCTGTTAATATGTACGTGCTTTTCACGCTGGGAGACAAACCACTTATATAAAGCCTTTTCCATCCTATGATATTCGCCTTTCATTAACGATTGTCGTCTCAATGTGCCAGCATGTGTACCTTTAACACTTCTCATCACTTTCCGGAAATTTTTTAAAATTGTGCAAACACTCGATTTTGGAATACCATATTTCAAAGAGATTTCTTTCAGGGTTTTCCCCTTCTTATTGTCGTCAATTATTTTTAATTTGTCACCCAAGCAAAGCCGTTTTCGAATTGAAGGCATTTTTAAATAATTTATGCGATATCCTCACTTTACCACTTTGAGCTCACAACTGATATTTCGCGCAATGAAGCGTGCATAAAAAAATAAATAGAATTCTTTAAAAAAATAGCTCAATAATAACAAGAACTAACGGGTATTTAACTGCCTGCATTGTTTTTGTTGTAATACAACCAAAACCAAATACAAACGCCATACATTCGTAATATCGAGTTCATCCAATGTCCAGCTTTCGTTATATAGAGTCATCAATGTATTGAAAAACAGCGTTCGTTATATTGAACATTCGTTATATCGGCGTTCGTTATACTGGAGCACTACTGTATTATTTATTTTTATTGAAATTAAGAATATACATATATTGTTTTCAACGATAAAATCATACTTGTATATATTATATTTTTATAATTAGGTAAACATATATGTATACTATTATATACATACATAAGAGTATATAATTTTATTACGTAATACCTCTACTTAATCCAGTAAAGTCCCAATTATTTTTATATTTATTAATTAATTCTGATGAATGACATTTTTCTGAGTGTTTCCGTGAATTAATGTTTCTCTTTGCCCTCTTTCAGGCTAACGGTGAATCCGCTGTAGGCAAATACGTTGCCGGCAGTGTGGTCGGCGCTGGTGCTGATGCCGCACTCTTCATTGCCAACCATGCTTACTAAACAAAAAACAACAACAACAATAAGTTAAAGCATGAAGTAGTGGGAGCGCTGAGCTTGCCGTAAGCGAGGGAGGATTTGCTAAGTAGCACTAGAACTAGAGAGGAAATACAGGCTTACGTAAAATAGTGTCGAGAAGGATTATTGTTTGCAATTTATTTATTAAGCAGAAAGTGACGCAGATACAAAACATAAGAGAAATATTGAAAAAAAAACAACAACAAATATCCTACTATAAATTAGTAGAAAAAAAACCAAAGCCGGAGGAACAACAACAACAATTAAGAGTGTAATACCGAAAATGAAAGCATAGACAACAAATTTACACCATGCTGCCTCTTCCTCCCCACCTGATTGTTATAAATTTTTTAAACGATAAGTGAAAATGAACAAAAACTGCAGAAAAAACTAAAATCCAAACGCAACAATGCATGCAACAATAACAATAACAACAAATCTGCGCAAATAATTTGTTAAGTTTGTTTTACTGCTTTCGGAGAGGCTGGCCTGGCGAGGCGATTTAGCGGCACACACTCTGCTAACCACGGCGGCGGATGCGCACACAACCTAAGCGACAAAAGAACAACAACAACATTGAGAAAATACTATTTGCGGTTACACTAAACAAATTTATTATCATTATATATATGTTTAAGTAAAAAAAAAGAAGAAAAAATACAAGTTGAAAGTTACAACAAATTTAGACAAGATGAGATGAGAAAAAAAAACAGAAAAAAATAAATAAAAATACATAAAATATTAAAAAAAAACAATGCATGTGCTATTCTTTGAAATTGAAACAAAAACAACAAGTTGTTATTTTAAGCGTTTCGTTACTATATACATACATATGTACATATATTCCTGCAAGTTTGAATTAGATATGAGTCGTACATACTTACAAACTGCATACATATACTATACAAGATTAATTAATATTAGTAACACTCTTGAATCTGTAGTTTTAGCACTTCCATGATTTGCACAAAATCCATATTGTGTAAAAAAAGTCAACACAGACGACGATGATTTTTAACAAATTGTTTGCTTTTTTATAATAATTATAAATTATTGAAATAAATACATGCTTTACTCAGGTAAACGAAGACTTTGTTCATTCCATGAGCGCAAACTTAGGAATTTCGCAAAAACAAACATATCTAACGTCGCAGGAAAGCTAAATTAATTAATTCGTAAACATTTAATGTATTTTGTCACGAGGAAATTACTATAAATAGCCAAACACACAATGTATGTTATATATTTGCACTGCGTACATACATATTTGCATTTGCCTCGTTTGAATGCAAGCAAAGTGACAATAATAGATTTTACGTAGTGCTTGGTTTGCGCTTGTTGTTGTTGTTTGTTTGCAAATTTGTTGCACTGTAACAGCAGCTGATTAGTTATCTCATACAATTAGAAATTTCCGTTAATTGTCAATTGGTGGTTGGTTGCGCGCCTAAAAGTATGCAACGCTGATCGTGAGATCTTTTGAAATCTCATATTCTATATATTTTACTTAAATATTTTATTTTGGGGAGTTAAATGCGACTTAAGATTTTCCAAGCAGCCTAAAAGTAGGCAATTCTTAGAGATACATACCTTATGGAGGACCTCTCATATCAATGGATCTATATTGGCTTTATTATGTCATTACGTAGGTTGCCTTTATATTTTGCGAAAAACAAAAACAAAGTTTAGTCATCGAAAATCGCTTTATTGAAATATTCTCCGCTAAGATCTATACACTTTTGTATGCGTTTGAACCAATTTTCGAAGTACTTTTGCCTCTCGGATTGAGGTATCTCCAAAACATGCGTTCTGAACACATCAACCACCTCTTCAGGTGTCGTAAAAGGTTGATATCTCTGTTTATCTTTCACGTACGGGAATAAAAACCAGTCAATTGGTCCCACGGATCGGATTATACAGCGGTTGACTCATTGAATTGAAGATCTGAGTGCTGAAAAATGTGATTATTTTAGCCGATGTTTGAGAGCTCATATTATCGTGGTGAAGAGTGATCCGTCTTCGGCGGTTGATTTTTCTAATTTCTTGAAAGATAACTCAGAAACAAACGATTTGTGTCACTCAGAATTTACCCTTCTACGTTGTTTTAGTGGTATGGTTGAGATATGCCCAGTTGTTTCGAAACGACAATCAACCATTTGCTTGGAAGTTGGAGCGCGAACAACTTTTGTTGGATTTGCCAGATCTTGAAACACCCTCATAGTCGAGTGCTGTTTACTTTCGGGCTCACACGCGTAAATTCAAGTTTAATCATCTGTCACGATTTTATAGACGTACTTTTTGCACACTTCTACCGACCAATCGACACGTGCCTGTTTTTTGAGCCACCGGCAAATTGTGTGAGCTCCACCGTAAACAAATATTTTATACACTCAAATGTCCATGCAATATTGAGTCCCACAAATATATGTAGTTGTCTCTATCTCACGTTAAGTCACATGACGATCTGCCAATATTAGTTTGCGCACAGCAGCAATAGTTTCCGGAACAACAAGCGATTTTGGAAGATCTTCACGAAAACCCTCTTGGAGTGATCTGCGAATTGGAAAGAACTCACCATACCATCGATAAACACTTGTCTTTAATGAAGTTTTATCACCGAAAATTTAATTAAGTTCATCGATGCATTGTTGCTGAGTTAATCCACGTCGAAAGTTGTGAAAAATAATCTCTCGAAAGTCTTTGCGATTTAATTCCATTTTTTGGCCGAGATGAATATTTTAAGTTACTGTAAACAACACAAATAGCGGCCGTATGTCAAAAAAAATCTGAGCATGTTTAACATCAAAAATGTCCAACTTTGCTAACAAGTTGTCAGTTGCCGGATCGCAACATTATGGTTGTCAAATCACGAAATATAGAAGGCATATATATATATGGCATATACTATATATTTCCTCCATTCATGAAACCGATCTGCGCTGAAATATCGTCTTCGTGGATAAAAGTCTAGAAAATGAGCAGTCGCAAATTTTTGTATGTCTCATTTTGGTTTTTTAACTTTTATTTTCCCTCAAGTGGGTTCTCAGGTTCGTAACGCCACCTTTCCACTACAGAGGAAGTATCTTCTTTTGAGAACCGCTTACGGAGCAGTTTGATTAAAAGAGGTCGGTATTATATACTATACATATACGTTTTTTATACAGCAACCAGTTCTCATGTGAATGCTGAAGAATATCTTTGAGTGATTCGACATAGATGGCTGCTCGCACACCCGCCAATAGCGGACGACCAGGCTATCTGTTTATGTTGATAGCGTAAGGTCCAAGATTTCCTTACAACCCGAAAACTTACCGAACTTTGCTTAATGTCAAGAGAAACTCACTAGTGGTAGTGATACCAAAAAGAAATCAGCTCTTTCTTGTTTCATCCTTATCACTGTGGAATTTTTTGTGCTGTAGTTAGAGCAAGAAAATTATTTTATATCCTTGTTGATGATAATGCATACCTTTGGTTTTCATTTTGTCTTGCTCGCCTCATCTTTCACCCAGGACTCTTTAATTAAACTGGTATCAATGCCTTTCATTTATCAGTTAATTATGAGGGTTGTCAAATTGATTGTAGCACTTTTCGATATTTATCTGCACGTTCGAAGCCTCTTGGACATCTTTTATCTCTCTTTTTTTGCCTCATCCTTTAGCAATTGGCAGGCGTCGTCGACCTCTTTCGTGTCGTCATCATCAGCCGCTTTGCTGCTTTGAATGAACTTCTTTCGTGACTCGCAGACACCGAAGTTTATTTTATTATCAGCTTTCAATAGAGTCTAACTCCTCGCATATAGCCAAAGTATGGGTCTGTTGGCTTTATTGGGTTTCTCCTCCTTAATCAGCGGACGGTCATCTATACTACACGTCTCAGAGGTTTTTCGCGTGGATCCTCTAAAGGGGCAGTCAAATGAGAGCACCAGGCTTCATATCTGTAGGCTTATTCTTGGCGGGTATGAACTTCAATTTGAGGCCCACAAAGGGATATATAATTTTAGCGGCGCTACCCGTTAAGAAATCCCAAGACCCTTCGGAGAATGTAGCTTGAATCCAGACTCGACAATTTAACGCCTTTTCTCTTGCATGGCAGGAGTTCTCGTTTAGGGTGGTGTTTTCACAATATGAGAGGGTTCTAAGTCCTTCCCCACAGCAAGCCGACCAAGGCAGAAAGAGCCATTGCGGTAACAAAGCAAAATTTTGTTGCCAAGCTCAGCTACTTCAAGGTTTCTCCAGCTACTCGAAGAAAGGATAAGGTCTGCGGAATCTTTACCAGTATTTTTGATAAGAAAAAGTTTGCTGATTAATAAAAGACAAGCGCTCTTAAAAGAAATCCCGATTAGTTACCGTTTTGCTTCGAATCTCTCAGTTGATTAACCTTAATGGAAAAACAACGAGTTCCTTCCTCTACTACAGATTCACAGACGCTCTCCGTTGAAATTAGTGTTTTCAGTTTTTAAGCCACTTCCGAACGACTATTGTATGAAAATTCACAGGTTTTCCTTGGCCTAGAGAGGACAACATCTGATGAGTCGACGTTACGAGTTTTCGAGGGAAAGGTTTTGCGAATGATTTATGGTCCTTTGCGCGTTGGCCACGGCAAATATCGCATTCGATGGAAATATGAGCTGTATGAGATATACGACGACGTTGACATAGTTCAGTGAATTAAAAGACAGCGGCTACGCTGGCTAGGTCATGTCGTCCGAATAGATGAAAACACTCCAGCTCTGAAAGTATTCAACGCAGTACCCGCCGGGAGAAGCAGAGGAAGAGGAAGACCTCCTCTCCGTTGGAAAGACCAGGTGGGGAAGGACTTGGCTTCGCTTGGAATATCCAATTGGCGACACCTTGCGAAAAGAAGAAACGACTGGGGTGCTCGTGTTAACTCGGCTATAACCACGTAAGCGGTTTCTACGCCAGTAAAGAAGAAGAAGAGAGACATAGAGTTGACAAGCGGATCTTATTTTAAATGTGGAGTTGGGAATAATAAATGAATTAATTTTAATGTGTTAAATTTTAGTTGAAAAGTTATATCGTGTACGATATGTGCAACTGTTTCCACTTCAAACCATTTGTCACACTAATTAGAAAAGGATTAGAAACCACCTCAGTTAATTCCGCGAAAACGCGCGCAACTTTTAATGGAATTAAATCTGTTACCTTGACGTTGACAGTTCCTAAGCGATGGCATGCATTTCCTTTACTTCCACACATACATACATATGTAACTGACAAGTCTGATATTCAATATTTGCACTCAAGGTACAGTACAGGGCATTGCACGTCAATTAGCACACTATCAATTAAATGCCACGCAGTATTTACAAAGGCGGCGCTTGAAAATACGCGGCAACTCTGAGATAGCTATTACAATTATATGCGGTCGCTCCTTTTATTGTGTCTGGGTCGGCCAATCCTTGAAACGAAAGCGGATGCAAATTGAAAGTGGTAGACGCGGAAGACGCGGCATACATGTGTTGCATGAAGTGCGAGTTGAGAGGTGAGTTAGAATGTCTGCTTCTTTTACTATTATTTAATAACAGGATTGGAGTGAATGTCCGATCGAAAAATACGCTAAATGAAAGTCATACTTAGTTTTCAAGAATATTGGTATGTGTAGAGGGCTAATAAACATAGCCTACCAATAAAGTATTAATCTAGTGTGAAAACTATTTTTCAGTGATTGAAATTTGAAAATTCATCCTGACAGCTTTTAAAGCTGTTTCGCAGAGTCTATTCTTTCATACAAGTTGCATGGTAAGAAAATCGACTGAGGTTATGGTGAGTTACTATAGGTTAGGAAGACTCTGCATATTATTATATCATCAGTTTTTAAAAGGTCTAATAGGGCTGAAACAATTTCCTATTGGAAAGGGTTTTATGATCCGGCCATCCTTACAACAAGCCTTCAATACGTCTTCTCCGAAAATCTATGCTGTTTTGTATTTGCTGCACTTTTCGAAAAGGGCTCAATAGAAATTGAAAGGCTCACCTTTTTTTATTTGTGTAATAAGACTTTAAGTTTCGGTTCGCGGTCATGTTGTAAGAATTATAGCAGTCTGGAGGCCTAGGTTCTATATCATGTCGATATGAGAGCACGAAATATGGTATACATATGGCATGTCAGCGAAAGAGAACTAAAATTAATCGGAGCGAGGACAGCAGATATCAAACCTGTCATCAGGTTCTGATTCCAGTTTTATCGATCCAATCGATTAGTTTAACTTTTGCTTATTTTATCAGCTTTTACGAGCTGAAACTCACAAAAAGTTACGAAACTCTAGCTAGTTATTCACAGATCTCTAAGCCAGAAGCACTTGGTTCATTACATGCATACATTACATGGTTAGAAGCATGTTGATAGGATCTACATAACTGCAACGGACTCTGTTCTACTTCAGCCAGGAGCGGTCTTTGCGATATCCCATCTTCAATAAATTGTTGCATGTTTTCCGCTATAACAACTATCGGTTATAATCCAAAACTTCTGAAACGATCCGAACTTAGGAATTAGGTTCAAAGTAAACTCAAGCTATATAATTAATTTTTGGACAGGAGAAGCGCCTAGTTTTTTTTCACTTTATATACTTATATGAACATGATATATTGTAACACCCAACAGCTGAGTCGATTTACCTATGTCCATTTGTACTCAGTTTTTTAGATATTGATATGAAATCTCTCACATATAATATGGATAATATTCGATCGAATACACCACGTCCAGCACGCAGTGAAGAAAATATAGCCGTAACTGTAAACGAAGACCGTGGAGAGTCTATTCGGCACCGTTCGGTATAACGCGGACCGATGTATGGAACAACGCATTTTACGTCTAGATCTTATACTGAAAGTGTACAAAATACGGCTTGTGAAGGAACTGAAATCGCTCGAAATTCCCAAACGACATTCGCTCTATGCGTTCTTGAAATGTTCCAAGAAGATCCGACGTTTTCGAGCTAAATTTTGTTCAGCGGTGAGGCCCATTTCTGGCTCAATGGGTATGTTAACAAGTAAAATAGCCCCGTTTGGGATGAAAAACAACCGGAAGAGATTCAAGAGTTGCCGTTTCATCAAAAACAAAAACACCGGTTTGATGTGGTTTGTGGGCCTACAACTCTACAAGTCACTCATTATTACCGTCCTGCTTTATGGTGCAGAGGCTTGGACGATGTTACGAGCTTTCGAGAGAAAGGTTCTGCGAAAGATTTATGTTCCTTTGCGCATTGCCAATAAAGAAGAAGAAGAATCCTTTACTTCAGAAATAAGAGGAGAATTGAGTCATTATCAGTCGTATACACATAAGTTATGTCGGCTAATTTTCTTGCTCCAATTCAGGAATGACTTGCAAATTCCTCATTCACGCTACATTGTTATACATATAGGTATGTACTAATGGGATTGTTTGTTTGTCTAATACGAATACTTTTCACAGTACTTCATCGTTTTGAGAGAAACTAGGTCAGTCCAGTAAGTAGGGCAATGCATGGAAAATAAGAAAATACCAATTTTCAGTTAAAAAAAAATTTTACAAATTAATTAAACCTGATTGATTTATTTTCGGAAAAAATTGTATGTTTGCACGTAAATATGTGTGTGTGGAGAAGTGAACGGAGAAGAAGAGGAAATACCATACGCGCCCATTTAGCAGCAAATATTTATTGACAAGCATCATTTGCCAAAAATTTATACGCCATCTGCAAGCGGCAAATGTAAATTTATCTACATATATTTAATATATACTAGATATATATTTATATTTATGCGGCCGGCTATCACTTGCAGTTCTCTTCATTTTCTCTTTACACACATATAATTGTTTTTGGCACGCTGCTGCCGCAATAAATTCAGAACCACGCGGTTACCCTTGTGCACTTATATACGTACACATGTACGCATATAAAAAATTATTTTTAAAATTAAAATAAAACATTTCCTTGTCAAATCTGTGGCAATTAGCCAAAATTGAATTTGAATTTCTCTCGCTTTCGCTTTATTATCGCTTTACTATTGTTTTCTTACGCGCATTTGGTTGGCGCTTTTTTGTATATATGTATATATGTACATACTATATCTACTATAACTGTACATCAACTTCTGTGTTCGGTTTGATTAGAATCATTGGCAGCAGTAGCAGCGGCATTCGTTTTAATTCACCTCATGGTCAAGTGCATGCCACCGTGTAAGCCAAGGAAACACCGACCAAAATATGAAATTCTGAGAAAATTCGAAAATCTTTCGTGAAAATTAAAGAGATTGAGAAATAAATAAATAAAACTAACACTACTAAAAGTCGGCAATTAAAAGTGGTGAAAATTAGTGGGCACAATTTCTAGAAGCTTATAGACATAAAAAATATATAGTACACCTATTCTTGCGTACTTATTTTGATATGTGTAATACATAGTATACACATGTCTGTTAGTGCGGGATGATTTTTATACCCTTGCAACCAGCTGCTATAAAGTATTATAGTTTTGTTCACCTAAAACTAAGCGAGCTAGATATAGGATTATATATATAAATATAAATGATCAGGATGACGAGAAAAGTTGCAATCCGGTTGACCGTCTGTCTGTCCGTCCGTCCGTCCGTGCAAGCTGTAACTTGAGTAAAAATTGAGATATCTCGATGAAACTTGGTATGCAGGTTCCTTATATACGTAGAAAAAAAAATCGAGCATATAAAATTATTTTTAAAATTAAAATAAAACATGGGCGTAATCGATCTACCACTGCCACGCCCACAAATGCCACCGTGTAAGCCAAGGAAACACCGACACGTTTCAAATATGAAATTAAAAAAAAATTAAAGATATAAAGTGCCATTAAAAGTGGTGAGCACTAAATTAACATATAGAATACATGTAATTTAAAACTACAGCTAGATATAGGAGATATATATAAATATAAATGATCAGGATGTGGGCCGGTTGACCGCCGTCTGTGTGTAAACAATTTTTAAAAAGAGGGCGTAATCGAACCACTGCCACGCCCACAAATCACCATTAACCGAAAACATATAAAGTGCCATAACTAAGCACTAAATTAACATATAGAATTGTAATTTGGCACAGGAGATTGCTGTAGTATGTGGCATCGTGGCCAGTTTAAGCTACAACTACCAAATTTGCTGAGTGTAAATCTTATAAGAACTTCTACCGATAGTGTGGAAATGGATGAAATAGGAGGATAACCTCGTTCACTCTCCATATAACGGTGCTGTTAAAAAGTACTAAAAGCGCGATAAATCAGTAACTTAATACGCCAGAGGCACTAAATTTTATCTCCAAAATGGTATGAGAAGGCTTTATGAAAGCCGTTGTAAAAATTAGGGCGTGGCACCGATCACTTTTTGGCGAAATCACATATCTCGGGACCTTACCAATCGATTTTGGAATATTTGGTATGTGGCTTTGTTCTTAAATTCTTATGTCACATTGTGAAAATCGACGAAATCGGACAACAACAATGCCTACTTCCCATAAAGCACAATTTCAAATTCCATTTGATTCGTTCAGTTTCCAGTACACTACTCAAGAAGCAATTAATATAACGGGATTTAACTCACGAGTTATGCCTTTATGTAGTGTATGCCACCTTATAACCAAAAACTGTTCAAATCCAAAAAAAACCTATTCAAATCCCTAGGTATCGAATAGTTAGACCAACGTACCTATAGTTGACTTTTAATCGAAAATGTCGGTAAATGTGTGATATATACTTATAACTGAAATTAAGGGATAACACTTTTCTTATAATGGTACGTCTGTATGTCAAAAATCGGTTGAATCGGACCAGTCCCTTAGCCCCTATATACTTAATATAAAGATTTTCGAACTTCGGGGTGACTTTTTACTTTTTTCCAATATGTGAGTTATTCCTCTGAAAATAAGAGAGCGTGTTTTATTCATAAGGCGTGGAAACTTCTCTCCAAAATAAAGCGTATGGGTATGTCATCTACAGGGTTAGTCCGGAAAGTAATAGGACTGATTTTCTTCCGCAGCGACTGTACTTCGAAGCCTGGATTCGGTAGAGGGCGTTCCTAGCAAACGAACGAGCGGCTGGTCAGTTGTTTCCGAGCACCTGGAGAGTCAGGACAAACATTTTCGTTGATATGATCAAACAGACTTACCCAGATGTTAGCAAGAAGTAATGTGTTTCGGTGGCACAAGGCCTTTCTGGAGGGCCGGGAAGAGGTCGCTGATGAAGACCGTGCTGGGAGATCTGCGACTTCGACAAACACCAACAACGTGACTCATGTGAGCAAAGTTTTGAACTCAAACCGTCGACTAAATATTCGTTTAATTGCCCAGATGTTAAATTTATCAAAATCTGCGGTTCATTACATTGTGACGGAGCAATTGAACATGCGCAAGGTGTGCGCGAGGATGATCCCAAAAGTGCTCACTGACGACCAGAAATTGCGGCGAGTGGAAGGGTGCCAAGAAAATTTGAACATGTGTGAAAGTGACTCCCAATTTTTTAATAACGTAATCACAGGTGACGAGTCATGGATCTTTGAGCCCCCCGGACTTTTTCTGTTTCCTTGCCTGAAAAGGTCGATGAAAGGCAAGCATTTTGAGACGACAGAGTGGACCCACGCAGCATGCACCTCGGCTCTCAAAACAGTACCGGAGAATGCCTTCTGTGACACCTTCAATGCTTGGAAATGCTTGGCAGCGCTGCATCGGTGCAGAAGGAGCCTATTTTGAAAGTTTTTTAAGAATTGTAAAAATTGGCTTAATAAATTTATTTAAATCAACTTAGTCCTATAATATAATAATAAATATTCTGATTTACGCTTTCAATGAAAACCGAAAAAGACGCTCAAGGACAGTGGCTTTCCAAGGCACGTACGAAATATTTGATGAATGGAATAATAATCAAATAGCGCTATCTTTTGGCAAATCTCATGAATATATTTATAGACCTAGCTTTATTTCAATTAAAAATATAGTTGTATTCTTTTTATAGAACTGAGATAGCCTCAAACATGACAACAACCAAAATTAATATTAACAATTAACCCACTTTTTAAATATTACTTATGTATATACCATTTCTGAAAAAGGAAAGTTATAAATAAATCAAAATAATGATAAGATTATTTTGGTATATGAAAAATCCCTCTCCTACTAATATATAAACCCAGACAAACTCAAGTGTTTCATATAATCTAAAATGAAATATTAATAATTTGCTATTGAAGTGACAGTAATTGCAGCGATATTATTAGACTTAACTTAAGTTCAGTCAATCGATTTGTATGAGAAGCTTAACACCTGTGCACTTTAATTTTAATCTACCCTGTAGGAAAATTGAATAGGCTTTATAGATTACGTTAAAAATTTTTCACCTCTCTGAATATATATTTTATGTTCTCAATCGACTTAAGCTTCCTCTTTCGGAGTGCTTAAATAATTTTTTCGCACAAAAAAAAAAAACAGAATAAGTAAAATTGGGTTGCTATGAAAATACATATTTGTGATTTATTATTCCACAATTTTTATTGCGATTTACATTCTGCCATGATAACCGACCATTTGATGCCTGAAATTGGAGCTCGTGATCTCGGTGTCACTTGGTTTCAACAAGACGGCGCCACCTCCCACACATCACATCAATCAATGGGTTTATTGAGAGAACACTTCGATGATCAGATAATTTCACGTTTTGGGTTCGATTACCCCCAAGATCGTGTGGTATTACATCGTTAGACTTTTTCTGTAAAGATATGTAAAGTCTAAAGTCTATACGGATAATCCCGCTTTGATTCAGGCTTCGGAGTAAAATAGTACGTAGGTTGCTATATATATTTCTGGGCTAATAATGTAAATAGGCATATTTTTTTATTTTTTTATTTTATTTTTTTTTTTATTTTATTTCATTTTTTTTGTCGATTGCTGTTTTGTTTCGGGCTCATACGCATTGATCCGTGATTCATCTTATAAACGTCTTTTGAAGCACCGCGATCGTATTTTTGTCAGCATTTCTTTACACCAATCCACACGAGCCTTTTTTGAGCGATTGTCAAATTGTGCGGGATCCAACGAGAACAAACCATTTTTACGGCCAGGTGTTCATGCAATATCGAATGTATGCTGGTGGGAGAAATGCATAGGCGTGCCTCTATCTGAAGGTATGTTACATTACGGTCTTGCATTATCAGCGTCGGCCACGATTGAATTCGTTGTACCAGTTTTTCACAGTGCTATAGGAAGGTGCTTCATAGCCATACAAAGATTTTAGTTCATCGATGCACTCTTGTCGTGATAATCCACGTCGAAAGTTGCGAAAAATGATCGCACGAAAATGTTCACGAGTTAATTCCATTTTTTGGCCGAGATGAATTTTTTAGTTCCCTGTAAATAAAACAATTCACGATTAAATGACAAACGTTCTGAGTGATTTTATGCTAAAAAATGTCAAACTTTCCAATGGAAATGTCAGATTGCACCTGGCAACACTTAGTGTTGCCCTAGGCCAGAATATACATAGCAGCCCTCGTACGCCACTCGCTAGTTACCATTTGAAATGCTCGAACGAGTTATCGAAAACTGGTCCCAACGGATTTACCATCAGAGACGTAGTCGCGACCAACATTTGAAAGAGATAATCCTCAAAAAATAAATACAAAAGAATGTTCTTTCGAATGATAATAAACATTCCCCATTAAATTTAAGGTTTCTGTGGTTTTCTTTAGAAAAGTAGCGAACATCGAAATAGACCACCTTTTATATATAATCATATTTTTGCAGCTTATAAACGCTGTGGTGGTAATTTCTTCTATTTCGGAAAATCATGCTTAAAAAAATAATCACGGCATATATATTTTCATACCTAAATAATTGCTGCATTGTTTATAATAAATATTTTCAGCACCACGTAATGCTCAGATAATATGTATCGGGTGATTTTTTAAGAGCTTGATAACTTTTTTTTAAAAAAAAACGCATAAAATTTGCAAAATCTCATCGGTTCTTTATTTGAAACGTTAGATTGGTTCATGACATTTACTTTTTGAAGATAATTTCATTTAAATGTTGACCGCGGCTGCGTCTTAGGTGGTCCATTCGGAAAGTCCAATTTTGGGCAACTTTTTCGAGCATTTCGGCCGGAATAGCCCGAATTTCTTCGGAAATGTTGTCTTCCAAAGCTGGAATAGTTGCTGGCTTATTTCTGTAGACTTTAGACTTGACGTAGCCCCACAAAAAATAGTCTAAAGGCGTTAAATCGCATGATCTTGGTGGCCAACTTACGGGTCCATTTCTTGAGATGAATTGTTCTCCGAAGTTTTCCCTCAAAATGGCCATAGAATCGCGAGCTGTGTGGCATGTAGCGCCATCTTGTTGAAACCACATGTCAACCAAGTTCAGTTCTTCCATTTTTGGCAACGTTTGTTAGCATCGAACGATAGCGATCGCCATTCACCGTAACGTTGCGTCCAACAGCATCTTTGAAAAAATACGGTCCAATGATTCCACCAGCGTACAAACCACACCAAACAGTGCATTTTTCGGGATGCATGGGCAGTTCTTGAACGGCTTCTGGTTGCTCTTCACCCCAAATGCGGCAATTTTGCTTATTTACATACGTAGCCATTCAACCAGAAATGAGCCTCATCGCTGAACAAAATTTGTCGATAAAAAAGCGGATTTTCTGCCAACTTTTCTAGGGCCCATTCACTGAAAATTCGACGTTGTGGCAGATCGTCCGGCTTCAGTTCTTGCACGAGCTGTATTTTATACGGTTTTACACCAAGATCTTTGCGTAAAATCTTCCATGTGGTCGAATAACACAAACCCAATTGCTGCGAACGGCGACGAATCGACATTTCACGGTCTTCAGCCACACTCTCAGAAACAGACGCAATATTCTCTTCTGTACGCACTGTACGCATTCGTGTGGTTGGTTTAATGTCCAATAAAGTAAACTGAGTGCGAAACTTGGTCACAATCGCATTAATTGTTTGCTCACTTGGTCGATTATGTAGACCATAAATCGGACGTAAAGCGCGAAACACATTTCGAACCGAACACTGATTTTGGTAATAAAATTCAATGATTTGCAAGCGTTGCTCGTTAGTAAGTCTATTCATGATGAAATGTCAAAGCATACTGAGCATCTTTCTCTTTGACACCATGTCTGAAATCCCACGTGATCTGTCAAATACTAATGCATGAAAATCCTAACCTCAAAAAAATCACCCGATATAACTATAATATGTGTATACGTAGTTTTTTCATAAAAAATTTGCATTCATTCGTGATGAAGTCATCCGCGTGGATACCTCAAAAGTGTGCGTGCTGAAACGAAGTTATTATATAATATATACTTGTAGTACAACTTAATCACCGGAACTTCTGATAAAATAAACCGTTAAAAAACTTTTAAATACTTTTTGTTGAAGTGTGTCGCAATTTGGGCATACTTTGGCATATTTGTAATATTTTTAAATAAAGCGATGTATACATACTTAATTATAATGAATTAGCTCATTTAGTAACTCACCTAGGTCTGATTATCAGCCATATTCGTTTGGGTATGACAAATCGTAGCAGGCATCTAAATCAGTTATTTTCTACTCAGGTTATAATATGTTGAAACCCATTGATGAGGAAGATATAATAACAAAAATGAAAAAAAATGGTTTATGGGCGATCTGTGGTCTGGAATCTGGGATTTATTATTACAAATATTATGGCAAAAAGTTGTTTAACAAAGTTAGGTTATGAAGAGATCTCCTATAACTTTGTATTAATACCTCTTTCACATTAAGTGAGAATTAATTTATGCGAAAAATTAAAATAACTAAGTTTTTGGTTTCTTCTTTTCATCTTTTACAAAAAAATTATTTATTTCACGAAATTAAATCCCAAAAATGTTTTAATTTTTTTGATTTCAGATATATGTCACCTTATTTTGACTCAATATCGAAAAAAGAACCATAATTTTCAATTGAAATTTCTCACATCAAATGATCTGCATTTTTAAAAGATTTTGTTTTGTTTTTTAAAAATATAGTATATACAGGGTTTGCCCGGGAAGTATTAGGTTTGATTTACTTCCGACTCTGCTGTACCTCGTATTCCTAGCCAACGAACGAGCGGCTGATCAGTTGTCTCCGAGCACCTGGCGAGTCAGGACAACTATTTTCGCGCGACGCGTCGTGTTTCTGTGAGTGTGGCAATCCGAAAATGCAGCGTTCGTTATAGCAGAGAAGCACTTGGACATGCTCAAGTTGTGCGCGAAGATGGTCCCAAAAGTGCTCACTGACGACCAGAAATTACGGCGAGTGTGTGTATGCTCGCAATGCTTCCGCAGCCGTCCTATAGCCCTTATGTGACCCCCCGGACTTTTTTGTTTGCTTGCCTGAAAAGGCCGATGAAAGGGGATTCAAGCAGCATGCACCTCGGCTCTCAAGGTTATGCCGGAGAATGCCTTCCGTAGCGCCTTCAATGCTTGGAAATCGCGCTGGCAGCGCTGCATCGACGCAGAAAGTGCATATTTTGAAAGTGTTTAAAGAATTGTAACGATTGGTTCAATAAATTTATTTAAATCGACTCAGTCCTATTACTTTCCGGAAAAACCCTGTATTATCATGGTTAGTTTTCGCAGAAAATGCAAAAAGAAGACCCAAGAATCCTATTCAGACCTTTTGTTTTTTGTACTATTTTATATTAGCTAGATTTTATCATGATAAAATTGAAATCGAGCTAAAAACACTCTTAACAATTCCAACACCTTCTCTTCCTGACCTCCGATCGACCATACATTGTTTTCTTACCTTTTTGTTATTTTATCTTCCTCTTCCATGAGTTTCAATCTAATATGATTTTTTCCACTTTTCCAAAATATTCTGCACGGGTCTACGAGTATTAAGCAAATAAATAGTCTAAGGATTGTTTTCTCAATGTTTAATAAGCAGCCAGCTGCCAGTTAAGTTTTGGTTAAATAAATTGGTTCTTTACCATAGGAAGGAGTCTTCGTTAGGATAACCAGAACTTAAAAGCCAGGTTCCTGTTAACCAGACATTGTGAAAACAGAACTAAGTGATTTGAAAATAAGTGGAAAGGCCGAAATATGAACGAGAAAAAAATCTATATTATTTGTAATAAACTCGCCAGAATTGAGACTTGGTCACTGGAGTCTGGTGCTTCACTTTCCTTAGACAAAACACATATCCTTCATGTATGTAGGAAGCAAAATTGCAACGGTATTTCACTAACCCACAACCAAACTAACATCGAATGTAAAACACAGCTGAAAATACTAGGATTAATTTTTGACTCTAATTATAATTTTAATGCTCACTGTAAATATGTCAGAAACTCGTTAATGCCACCATTAAATATTGTTAAATATCTCTCGTCTAAGCATTCATTTATTCATCCGAACACACTAGTCAATGTTGTCAGAGCTTTGCTAACTTCAAAAATAGATTATGGGCTCCCCATCTATGGCAATTGCTCCAAAAGCAGTATCAACCTTTTAAATGCACCTTACCATTGCGCAATACGGCGAAGTCTCCGGGCCTTTCCAACCTCGCCAATAAAAACGATAATGGCTGAATCTAGTTTACCAACT